>NC_056066.1:51814214-52117244 GCF_016772045.2 Ovis aries | reverse complement strand
AAGGAGTACGTCAAGGCTGTATATTGTCATCCTGCTTATTTAACTTATACGCAGACTACATCATGAGAAATGCTGGGCTGGATGAAGCACAAACTGAAATCAAGATTGCCAGGAGAAATATGAATAACCTCAGATATGCAGATGACACCACTGTTATGGCAGAAAGCAAAGAATTTAAGAACCTCTTAATGAAAGCGAAAGAGGAGAGTTAAAAAGCTGGCTTAAAACTCAACATTCAAAATACTAAGATCATGGCATCCACTCCCATCACTTCATGGCAAATAAATGGGGAAACAGTGGAAACAATGTCAGACTTTATGTTTGGGGGCTCCAAAATCACTGCAGATGGTGACTGCAGCCATGAAATTAAAAGACACTTACTCCTTGGAAGAAAAGCTATGACCAGCCTAGACAGCATATTAAAAAGCAGAGGCATTACTTTGCCAACAAAGGTCTGTCTAGTCAAGGCTATGTTTTTCCAGTAGTCATGTATGGATGTGAGATTTGGACTATAAAGTTGACCGCCGAAGAATTGATGCTTTTGAACTGTGGTGTTAGAGAAGACTCCTGAGAGTCCCTTGGACTGCAAGGAGATCCAACCAGTCCATCCTAAAGGAAATCAGTCATGAATATTGATTGGAGGAACTGATGCTGAAGCTGAAACTCCAATACTTTGGCTACCTGATGCAAAGAACTGACTCATTGGAAAAGTCCCTGATGCTGGGAAACATTAAAGGCGGGAGAAGGGGACAACCGAGGATAAGATGTTGGATGGCATCACTGACTTGATGGACATAATTTTGAGTAAGCTCCGGGAGTTGGTAATGGACAGGGAAGGCTGGCGTGCTGCCATCCATGGGGTCACAAAGAATCGGACATGACTGAGTGACTGAACTGAATATTTATCACTGTAATCATTTTTAAATGCACAGTTGGTGGCATCAGGTACATTCACAGTGGTGTAATGCTAGAAATATTTATCTATTGGGTTATCCAAAAGATTCATTCTTTTCTTTTTCCCTGTAGGATGACTCTAGTAGTGCTCAGATGCCATCTAAAAAGGCATCTGAAATGCAAAACAAAAATTGTGCAGTGTATGGAGAAGGTGCTATGATAGATCAAAAGTGTTTGAAAGTGGTTTGCAGGGCTTCCCTGGTGGCTCAGTAGTAAAGAATCTGCCTAATAATATAGGAGATGCAGGTTTGATCACTGATCCAGGAGGATCCCATAGGCTGCAGAGCAGCTCAGCCCGTGCCCTACAACTATTGAACCTGTGATCTAGGAGTTGTAACTACTGAAGCCCATATACCCTAGAGCTCATGCTTCACAATAAGAGACGCTACCACACCACAACTAGAGAGTAGCCCCCAGTAGCCGCAACTAGACAAAAGCTCGCACAACAAGGAAGACCCAGCACAGCCAAAAATAAATAGATAAGCAGGTAAAATTATTTTTTAAGTTGTTGCAAAGTTTCATGCTGGAGATTTGTCGCTGGACATTGCTCGATGATAGGGTAGACCTGTTGAAGTTGATAAGGATCAAATTGAAGCAGTAACTGAGAACAATCAATGTTATACCACATGGGAGATAGCTGGCACACTCAAAATATGCAAATCAAGCACTGAAAATCATTTGCACCAGCTTTGTTATGTTAATCACTTTGATGTTTGGGTTCCACATAAGTTAAGTGAAAAAAACCTTCTTGACCTTATTTCCATCTCTGATTCACTACTTAAATGTAATGAAAATGTTCCATTTTTCGAACAAATAGTGACAGGTGATGAAAAGCGGATATTGTGCAATAATGTGGAATGGAAGAGATTGTGAAGCAAAAGAAATGAACCACCACCAACAGAAGATCTAAGACTGGTCTTCATCCAAAGAAGGTGATGTTGTGTTTGTGGTGGGATTGGAAAGTCATCCTCTATTATGAGCCCCTTCCAGAAAACCAAACAATAAATTTCAACTGCTCCCAATCAGACCAACTGAAAGCAGCACTTGATGAAAAGCCTCTGGAATTAGTCAACAAAAAATGCATAATCTTCCATCCAAGTAATGCAAGACCGAATGTTTCTTTGATTACCAGGCAAAAACTGTTACAGCTTGCCTAGGAAGGTCTGATTCATCCCCTGTATTCACCAGACATTGCACCTTTGGATTTCCACTTATTTCAGTCTTTATAAAATTCTCTTAGTGGAAAAAAATTTCGATTCCCTGAAAGACTGTAAAAGGCACCTGGGATAGTTCTTTGCTCAAAAAGATAAAATTTTGGGGAAGATGAAATTATGAAGTTGCTTGGAAAATGGCAGAAGGTAGTGGAACAACACAGTAATATGTTGTTCAATAAAGTTCTTGGTGAAAAGGAAAAATGTGTCTTTCATTTTTACTTTAAAACTGAAGGAAATTTTTGACCAACTCAATATTTCCAGAACTTTTTCATCATCCCAAACAGAAACATGTATACATTATGTTATAGCTCCCCATTCCCCTTACCCCCAATCCTTGCTAATCTCTATTCTTTTTTTCTGTAAAATTTTTACTAATTTTTATACACTTTTTAAAGGTATTCCATTTACAGATACACAAAATATTGACCAATTCCCCCACACTGTACAATAACATCCTTGAGAATATTTCACACCCAACAGTTTGTACCTTTCACTTCCTCACACCTATAATGCCCCTCCCCCTCCCAGTGGTAGCCAGTTTGCTCTCTGTATCTCTGAGTCTGCTTTTTTATGTCATATTCACTAGTTCATTATATCTTTTTTAGATTCTACATGTAAGCGATACCACATAGTATTTATCTTTCTCTGACCTGTTTCATTTCGCATAAAGCCCTCCAAGACCAACTGTGTTTCTGCAAATGGCAAAATTTTGTTCTTTTTTATGGCTGAGTAGTATTCTATGTATACATATCACATCTTCGTTATCCATTCATCTGTTGACAGACACAATTTGGTTTCATGTTTTGCCAGTCGTAAATAATGCTGCTATGAATGCTTTGGTGCAAGTATCTTTACCTATGGCTGGTTCATGTTGAGGTTTGACAGAAAACAACAAAATTCTGCAAAGCAATTATCCTTCAATAAAAAAATTAAAAAGAAAAGATAATTTTTGGGTTTTTTTGGATATATACCCAGGAGTGGAAATGCTGGGTCATATAGTAGTTCTAGTTTCAGTTTTTTGAGAAACCTCCATAACATTTCCCACAGTGGCTCCTCCAGTTTACATTCTCACCAACAGTGGGATGCTTCACTTTTCTCCACTTCCTCACCAACGTTTGTTATTTGTGTTTTGTGTGTGTGTGTGTGTGTTCTTCTTGATGACAGCCATTCTGGCAAATGTGAGGTGATATCTCATTGTGGTTTTGATTTGTATTTCTCTGATGCTTAGCAAGGGTGAGCATTTTTTCATATGTGAGTTGGCCATCTTCATTTCTTCTTTGGAAAAATGTTTATTCAGTTCTTCTGCCCATTTCTAAAAATTATTTATTTTTAATTAAGGGTAATTGTTTTACTTTGCATTTTTTCAATATTTATTTTTACTTAATCGTGGTGCCCGGTCTTAGTAGCAGCACTCAGGATAGATTTAGCTGCAGCATTTGAACTCTCAGCTGCAGCATGTGGGATCTAGTTCCCTGACCAGGGATGGAACCCAGAGCCCCTGCACTGGGACCTTGGAGTCTTAGCAACTGAAACAGCAGGAAAGTTTTGTCTTCCTTTTTTTCTTGTCAGGTTGTTAATGAGGTAACCTCTATTCTACTTTCTGTCTCTATAAATTTACCTGTTCTGGTAACTTCTATAAGAATTATATAGAAACATATAATATTTGTCCTTTTGTGCCTGGCATGTTTCACTTAACATGCTTTTTGTTAACGAGTTTTGTCTTTATTGACACATATCAGAATTTCAACCTGAGTAATTATAGCTGAGTAATATTCTATTGTGTATATACTATATTTTACTTATTCATTCATTTTTTGATGAACACAGATTGTGTTTGCCTCTTTGGCTATTGTGAATAACGCTGCTATGAACATTCGTGTACACACATTTGTTTGAGTTCCTGCTTTAAAATTTTTTTGGATATATACCTAAAATTGGAATTACTAAGTCATTTGGCAGTTCTATGTTTAACTTTTAGAAGAACCACTAAACTCATTTCCACAACAGCTGTAACATTTTACATTCCCACTAACAATATACAAGGGTTCCAGTTTCTCCACATCATTGCCAAAACTTATTTTCTACTTTACTGATGATAATAGCCGTCCTAATGGGTGTGAAGGGCTATCTTATTGTGGTTTTGATTTGCATTTCCCTGATGACTAATGATGTTGAGCATCTTTTCATGTACTTGTTGGCCATTTGTGTATCTTCTTTGAAGAAATGTATTCAAGTCCTTGCAGAAGGAAATGGCAGCCCACTACAGTATTCTTGCCTGGAGAATCCCATGAGTAGAGGAGCCTGGCAGGCTACAGTCCATGGGATCACAAGAGTCGGACATGACTTAGTGACTAAACCATCACCACCACCATTCAAGTCCTTTGCCCATTTTTGAATTAGTTTTGTTGTTGAGTTGTAGAGGTTCTTTATGCATTCTGTATATTTAAGTTTCTGTAAATATTTTCTCCCATTCTTTGTGTTATCTTTTCAGTCTTTTGCAGTGTTCTTTACACAGTGTTCTTAACACAAGCTTTAAAAGACAAAATCTAATTTATCTATTTTTATCTTGTCTGTGCTCTCCTTATCATATCCAATAAATCACTGACAAACCCAATGTCATGAAGATTTCCCTGTTTTCTTCTGGTTTTGTACTTTTAGCTGTTTAGGTTTTTTATCCTTTTTAAAATAATATTTATTATTTCTTTATTGGCTGCATTGGGTCTTTGTTGCTGAGTACAGGCTTTCTCTAGTTTCAGTGAGCAGGGGCTACTCTTTGTTGAGGTGCACAAGCTTCTCACTGTGGAGGCTTCTTTTCTTGCAGAGCACAGGCTAGTCAGCAGTTGTGGAGCACAGGCCTAGTTGTCCCAAGGCATGTCGGATCCTCCCGGACCAGGGACCAAACCCATGTCCACTGCATTGGCAGGTGGATTCCTAACCAGTGGATCATCAGGGAAGTCTGAGATTTTTTTAAAATTAATTTTTAGGTAATTTGTGTATAGTATAAGATAAGGATCCAACTTCATTTTTTTGCATGTGCAAACTACCTGATTATAAAATGTATCATAAAGCTACAATAGTCAAGACAGTGTGATATTGGTGAAAGAATAGATACATACCATTGCAAAAGACTAAAAATTCTAGAAATAGACCCCCACAAATATGATCAACAGATTTTTAATAAAGGTATAAAGGCATTTCAAGGGAGAAAGAACAGTCTTTTCACCAAAAGGTGCTGTAAAAAAAACTGGACTTCCATACACAAAAAAATTTAAAAACCCTTGATTTATATCTCATATATATATAAATTAACTCAAAAGGATCATAAACCTAAATGTAATATACAAAACTGCACAACTCTTAGAAGAAAATATAGGGGAAAATCTTCATGATTTTTGATTGGTCAGAGAATTCTCATATAGGACACAAAATGAATCATCTACAAAAGAAAAAACTGATAAACTAAATTTTATCAAAATGTAAAACTTCTCTGCAAAGAATACTAGCAAGAGAATTAAAAGATAAAGCAAGAGACTGAAGATAAAATTTGCAAGTCATTTATCAGATAAAGGGTTTATATCCAACTTTCAAAACTCAAAAATAAGAAAATAAATCGCCTAGATTTTTAATGGACAAAAGAACTTTCTTCTTGGTCTCTTATAGCCTGGTTCCAAATAGGAAAAGGAGTACGTCAAGGCTGTATATTGTCACCCTGCTTATTTAACTTATATGCACAGTACATCATGAGAAACGCTGGACTGGAAGAAACACAAGCTGGAATCAAGATTGCCAGGAGAAATATCAATAACCTCAGATATGCAGATGACACCACCCTTATGGCAGAAAGTGAAGAGGAGCTAAAAAGCCTCTTGATGAAAGTGAAAGAGGAGAGTGAAAAAGTTGGCTTAAAGTTCAACATTCAGAAAACGAAGATCGTGGCATCCAGTCCCATCACTTCATGGGAAATAGATGGGGAAACAGTGGAAACAGTGTCAGACTTTTTTTGGGCTCCAAAATCACTGCAGATGGTGATGCAGTCATGAAATTAAAACACGCTTACTCCTTGGAAGAAAAGTTATGACCAACCTAGATAGTATATTCAAAAGCAGAGACATCACTTTGCTGACTAAGGTCCGTCTAATCAAGGCTATGGTTTTTCCAGTGGTCATGTATGGATGTGAGAGTTGGACTGTGAAGAAGGCTGAGCACCAAAGAATTGATGCTTTGGAACTGTGGCGTTGGAGAAGACTCTTGAGAGTCCCTTGGACTGCAAGGAGATCCAACCAGTCCATTCTAAAGGAGATCAGCCCTGGGATTTCTTTGGAAGGAATGATGCTAAAGCTGAAACTCCAGTACTTTGGCCACGTCATGTGAAGAGTTGACTCATTGGAAAAAACTCTGATGCTGGGAGGGATTGGGGGCAGGAGGAGAAGGGAATGACAGAGGATGAGATGGCTGGATGGCATCACGGACTCGATGGACGTGAGTCTGAGTGAACTCCGGGAGATGGTGATGGACGGGGAGGCCTGGCGTACTGCAATTCATGGGGTTGCAAAGAGTCGGCCGCGACTGAGCGACTGAACTGAACTGAACTGAACTGATAACATGATGAGCCGCTTTTCTCCCGCTGCTTTCAAGATTCTCTCTTTAGGCTTCCCTGGTGGCTCAGTGGTAAAGAATCCACCTGCAAATGCGGGAGACACGGGTTTGATCCCAGAAAGATTCCACATACTGCTGAGTAACTAAGCCCATGCACCATAATGGTTACATTGAGCCTAAGCTCTAGAGCCTGAGCATGGAAACTATTGGAGCCCCCTCCCCGCCCCCCTGCCAAAGCCACCGCAATTAGGAGGCTGCCCACCACAACTAGAGAGTACCTCTCACTCCCTGAAACTAGAAAAAAGAACATGCACCAGTGAAGACCCATCATAGCCAAAAATAAAATAAATAAAATTATACGCAAAAAAGAAACTAAGCAAATGAAAAAATTCTCTTTGTCCTTGGTTTTTGATGGTTTGATATGTCCAGATGTAGATCTGGATGTAGATGTACATCCATAAATCTGGATGGTTTATCCTGAGAGTTCACTGAGCTAAAACAAAAATGTAAGAACAGAAATATGATCTAGTGGTTGCCTAGAGTTGGGATGAGACAAGAGTCTGAATACAAGGGGCAGCATGAGGAAATTCTTTTTTTTTTAATATTCTGAATTTTCCTCTGGTAATTTTTACAGCTTTACTTTTTGTATTTGTTTTTGTATGAAGTACAGGCTTAATTTAATTTTTTTTCTTTTATTTTTTGACGGCGCCTCGCAGCATCTTATTTCCGGTGCGTGCTCAGTCGCTAACTCGTGTCCAACTCTTTGCAACCCCATGGACTGTATAGCCTGCCAGGCTCCTCTGTTTGTGGAGTTTTCCAGTCAAGAATACTAGAGTGGGTTACCATTTCCTTCTCCATTAGTTTCTGGACTAGGGAGCAAGCCTGCACCCTCTGAAGTGGAAGCACAGTGTCTTAACCAGGGAACTGGCAGAGAATTCCCAGCAGTTCTTTTTGTCTGTGTCTTGATGAAAGTGAAAGAGGAGAGTGAAAAAGTTGGCTTAAAGCTCAACATTGAGAAAACGAAGATCATGGCATCTGGTCCCATCACTTCATGGGAAATAGATGGGGAAACAGTGGAAACAGTGTCAGACTTTATTTTGGGGGGCTCCAAAATCACTGCAGATGGTGACTGCAGCCATGAAATTAAAAGACGCTTACTCCTTGGAAGAAAATTTATGACCAACCTAGATAGCATATTCAAAAGCAGAGACATTACTTTGCCAACTGAGGTCCGTCTAGTCAAGGCTATGGTTTTTCCAGTGGTCATGTATGGATGTGAGAGTTGGACTGTGAAGAAGGCTGAGCACCAAAGAATTGATGCTTTTGAACTGTGGTGTTGGAGAAGACTCTTGAGAGTCCCTTGGACTGCAAGGAGATCCAACCAGTCCATTCTAAAGGAGATCAGCCCTGGGATTTCTTTGGAGGGAATGATGCTAAAGCTGAAACTCCAGTACTTTGGCCACCTCATGTGAAGAGTTGACTCATTGGAAAAAACTCTGATGCTGGGAGGGATTGGGGGTAGAAGGAGAAGGGGACGACAGAGGATGAGATGGCTGGATGGCATCACGGACTCGATGGACGTGAGTCTGAGTGAACTCCAGGAGATGGTGATGGACGGGGAGGCCTGGCGTGCTGCAATTCATGGGGTTGCAAAGAGTCGGACATGACTGAGCGACTGAACGGAACTGAACTGAACAGTGGTAGTTATTTATTTTGGGGGGCTCCAAAATCACTGCAGATGGTGATTGTAGCCATGAAATTTAAAAGACGCTTACTCCTTGGAGGGAAAGTTGTGACCAACTTAGATAGCATATTGAAAAGCAGAGATATTACTTTGCCAACAAAGGTCCATCTAGCCAAGGCTACGGTTTTTCCAATGGTCATGTATGGATGTGAGAGTTGGACTGTGAAGAAACCTGAGCGCCGAAGAATTGATGCTTCTGAACTGTGGTGTTGGAAAAGATTCTTGAGAGTCCCTTGGACTGCAAGGAGATCCAACCAGTCCATCCTAAAGGAGATCAGTACTGGGTGTTCTTTGGAAGGAATGATGCTAAAGCTGAAACTCCAGTACTTTGGCCACGTCATGCGAAGAGTTGACTCATTGGAAAAGACTCTGATGCTGGGAGGGATTGGGGGCAGGAGGAGAAGGGGACGACAGAGGATGAGATGGCTGGATGGCATCACGGACTCGATGGACGTGAGTTTGAGTGAACTCTGGGAGTTGGTGATGCACAAGGAGGTCTGGCGTGCTGCAATTCATGGAGTCACAAAGAGCCGGACACGACTGAGCGACTGAACTGAACTGAACATTGGTGGTTGGGGCCTCTCTGGTGGCTCAAATGGTAAAGAATCTGCCTGCAGTGCTGAAGATCCGGGTTCATTCCCTGGTTTGGGAAGATCCCCTGGAGAAGGAAATGGCTACCCACTGTGGTATTCTTGCCTAAAGAAATCTGCGGAAGGAGCCTCGCAGGTAACAGTCCATGGGGTCGCAAAAAGTCAGACATGACTAAGCAACTTTCACTTCATTTCACATGCTGGTGGTTGCAAGACTCTTTATACTTGACTCATTAAAGTACACCTCCAAAAAGTGGATTTTATTATATACAAAATTTTAATAAATGAAAATGGATACTTTTTAAGTACATAAAATGTTCACACAAAGTTTAGCATATATTTTTAAGTGAACACCAAAGTATTCTCACCAGATAATGAAGAAGAGTGTTACCAGCACTTCAGAATCCCCCTCCCTCCATATTCTCCTCTTTGATTGTTGCTTCACTGATCCTTCCAGAATCAATCACTATCCTAACTTTTATCATAATTGTATCTCTGCTTTTATTATTACATGCCACCATAAACAATAGTTTTATTTTCCTTTTGTGTGTTGCTTGTTTGAGTGTGTTGAGTCTGTTACAAATAAAGCTGCTATAAGCATATATGTATCTTTTTGTACATGTGCAAGGATTTCCCTATAGTGTATAATGTATACCCAGGAATGCCTTCAATCTTACTAGATAATGCATCTCCATATTGTCATGTACGTCAAGTGTAATGCAAAGACAAATGGTACAGACACAAACAAGGTTTAGGGTTAGGACTGGAGGGAACTTCTCAGAAAAGAGCTAAGATCATGCATACAGTGCCTCAAAGTTCCATTATACAAAAGGTGGCTTGCTAGGCCAGGAAGGGCTGATCTTGCTGTTAAAAGAGCAGGAGAGGGGCCCTGTTCTCCTGCCACTTGGCATATATATGAGGAAAGTAGACGGTACCTTAGAATCCCTTGATCACTACATAACAGAAGGAGTTTTCTGGTCAGGGAAATGTCTTGCTAGAAGGGGGGAAATCCAGAGATTGAGTTCACGTGCCATTTCAGTTATGCTGAACTAGCTGTTTCTAGGGTACCCAGGAGAGAAGGGAAAAGATTCACTGGAAACGTTCAGCCTGGGTGTGTTCAGTTATATGATTATATAATATCCCTTTCTGTTTCTGTTAACTTTCTTTGCTCTGAAAGAAACTTGCAGGGCAAAGTTTCTTTGTCTGCTTTGTCTCTAACTTTCTTTGTCTGCTATTAAGATAGCCACTCCTGCTTTCCTTTGATTAATATTTGCATGATATATCTTTTTTTATCCTTTTACTTTCAAAGTACATATATCTTTACACCTGAAGTGTTTGTTGTAATATATGGTTGAGTCATTCACTGTGCCAGTAAGCTGTCCACGTATGTGTACTTTTCATTATATATATTAAACTTATAAAACTAATTTTTTTAAAACATTTTGCTGCACAAGCATTAGAGGTGGGGAGAAAAGGAGCAGGAAGATGGGAGGTGTGGCAGTAAATCCCTCAGGGTGATCTGAGATTGAAAATGAGAGAGGGACAGAGACAAGGACAATACAACAGCCTAGCACTAGGGAAAGCCTACATAACCGGGTACATGGATATCTTTGTGCCATATTTTGCTTGGTAGTATTTCCCCCCATTCCTGCCCTTGCAAGCTCTCCTTTGAATTGCAGGGGGCTTAGAAGCCTGGAAACTACATTTTGTGGGCTCCTTTGCAAACTAGGTTACGGCTAGATTGGACTGCACAGTGGACTTCATATGTTGGAGATAGAAAGCAGAATGAAGGAGGAAATCTTTCTGTCTCCAGCCATAGCAGGCAACCACAGGTGATCACAGCTGGCTATTGGCGGCCACAGGTGGTGGTGGGTCCAGCACCAAACACAGGCTTATAAAACTAGACCAAGGATGTTATCAGCTTCCTGATTTCTAAGTAAAACTCCCTTTTTCCTTTCTGTCACCCAGCTCTTTCAACATCTTTATATCCAAGGTCCAGCATTAAATTCCCTTCTTGAAAAACCTTGAAGGGACATGACTTTGAACAAGATCCGGGAGTTGGTGATGGGCAGGTTAAGTCTGACGTGCTACAGTCCATGAGGTCACAGAGTTGGACACGACTGAGTGACTGAACTGAACTACCTGCAGTTGGTTGTTTTTCTGGCAAGATACTGACTGATGTACAACTTCTCCTTGTCTGAAAGAAACAAATCGTATCCCAGCATTTACCAGCATTCTCCAGAAGGGCTGGTGAAGCAAACCCGAATGCTCTCGGCTACGCTCTTTGCTTTTCTCCCTGGAGCTCTCCCTGTCCAGGCCGCACACCACCTCCCTCTATGCTTTTCTCCCTGGAGCTCTCCCTGTCCGGGCCACACACCACCTCCCTCTTTGCTTTTTTGCCTGGAGCTCTCCCTGTCCGGTCTGCACACCACCTCCCTCTTTGCTTTTCTCCCTGGAGCTCTCCCTGTCCAGGCCGCACACCACCTCCCTCTATGCTTTTCTCCCTGGAGCTCTCCCTGTCCGGCCCGCACACCACCTCCATCTACACTTTGAGAACTGGCACCTCTACTGCATCTTGACTGACCCTCAGTGCTGTATCCACTCCCATGTGCGCAACTCCCCTGTCTCCACTCCCACAGCAGCCAGCCTCCACCTGGCACGCCTGTCCCCTCTCTCGACTGGGAGCCCAGGGAGGTTGAGAGGCAGTGTTTACCCTTGACTCCTTGCATGGTTGGCACTGAGGAGGTGCTTACAGAATGTTCCATAGCACCAAGTATCACCTGCCGCAGAAGCTGATGGGTTGATGAGATGAGTTGCTCTGCCAAGCCCTGGTTCGGGAAGAACCCAGGTGGGATCCTCTTTCCGTACTATTTTTCCAGAAGTTAACTGAGAGTAGCCAAGTGTTTGCAGAATGAGCTCAGGGAAGAGGATCTGGGACATAGAGACCACAGGAAGACTGGCTGAGGCGCCAAATAGCTTTAATGAGCCCAAGCACCTTTCCCCTACTCCCTGTCCTGCCCTCCCCACCCAGTGACCCCTCCTCCAGTTCTGGACAGGTCTAGCCTGCCCAAGCCTCTGGGGCTCTTCAGCTGAAGGTGTTAATTCTTCTGTCCCCTCAGCCGTTCCAGCCGCCTCCGAAGGTCCGGGGGCACCTTGGCCCCAGCTGCCAGCAGCTCTCGAAGTCTCTGTTTGGGAGTCTTGGTGAGGCGGAAATTGCAGGGCACAGGGCCCTCTTCAAAGGTGACCCGGCAGCTCCGTGTCACTGTGTGGTAGCCCTCTGCGCTGGCAGTCACCATGTAGTCCCCTGGGGTCAGCAGGCGCCAATAATCCCCGCCCCATGCTGAGAGAAGTGAAGGGCAAGATCAGCGTCCAGTGGCCTGAGGCTTCTGACCTTGTTAAGGCCTCCCGCACTGCCCCAATCCCCTCCCCCACACACCCACCTGTTGTTACATCATGGTTAATCCCATCTACAGAAATGACAGCATCAGCAATCCCAAGCTCTGTGTCTTTGTCCCTCACAACTCCAGCAATGCCCATGCGCACCTGTGTGGGGAAAGGTTATCAAAATCCCTTTGCTTCCGTGACCAGTTTATTTTCTGGCTCTGTACCCTACAAATTTGATAGAGGTGTTGCATCTACTGTTCCTAGGTGACAGTACTCTGGTGAAAGTATCTCCTGACTGAAAAATGGCATCTGGACCAAGACAACTATAAACGCCTGGCAGGAGGGCGTATCTTCGGGCTTTCCTCGAGTTCACTGATTCTCGTTATGGGCTTGTCTTTTAGAATCTTTGGAAACTATACTTACAGAGTCATTCCAAGGGACATGAGTTCCTGCGGAAAGTGAAGTGTCTATGCCAGGGTACTTCCTGCACTTGCATAATCAGAGTGTTTTCTGAGAACAGCTCTGGGTCTGCTCCATGGACACTGCCTGGAGTACAGGCAGGTCTACTCCCACTCTCCAACAATGTCTGACACCACCCTGCTGGCAAACTCTGCTTCCTATCCCGTATCCCTCCAAGGCAGTCTGATGCCAAGTGAGTGTGACCCATGGCACTGGTGAGTCAGAATGGCTCAGCCTGACCTGAGGAGACCTCCCTGTTGGGAGATACGTCAACACGGAGAACAGACCAGTCAGCAGTGACTCGGGCAGGCGGGGAGTGGAGGGAATTCAGATCCGACCTGTTCCAGGTAGGTGAGAAGGGCATCTTTGTTGTTCTCCCACTCCTGGGGCAGCTCGTTCTCATGAGGGAATTTGTCACAGGACAGCTCCACAGTGACCTCAAAGCAGTTGGTGTGTAGGTAGCTGAAGTCATTCATGCCTAGGGGTACCACAGACACTGGAACCTAAGCAGGCAGGACAGGAGCCCTGCCCTCCCAGTGCCCTCCTCTGGGAGACACTTCCTGATGACAGCTGACACTGGCGCTGTATGTGAGAGCAGACTGTCTCATTGCGGCAGGGTTATGGGGATGGGGCTAGAGCTTCTCTGATGGCTCAGCTGGTAAAGAATCTGCCTGCAATGTAGGAGACCCAGGTTTGATTCCCAGGTCAGGAAGATCCCCTGGAGAAGGGAATGGCAACCCACTCTAGTATTCTTGCCTGGAGAATTTCAAGGACAGAGGAGCCTGGCAGGCTACAGTCCATGGGTTGCACAGAGTCAGACACAACTAAGTGAGTAACACTTTTCACTTTTATGGGAATGGGGTAACCCCACCCTCGGGCACATACTCCCAGGAACTGTGTGCCAGTCAGCCCCATTGATGATGCTGCCATACAGGGAGAAGTCGTGGCTGTGGCAGGGTCGTCGATCTGGGTCCTGCATGGCCCGATTAGTGCCCGCATAGACAGTGCTGAGCCAGCGAAACACAGCCTCATCCGGGGTGGGCGTGAGTTCGCGGGCAGCCCACGGAGTCCGAGTCATGTCGAAGGGGTAGGATACCACGAGCTCACCCCCGTGGAGGTTGGCACTTAGCACAAAAGGGATCCGCTGCATCCACTTGATCACTGCCCATGTTTCAGGAGCCACCTGGACAAGGGCAGGTCAGAGGAGTGGGAGACAGAGACAAAGGCCCCCAGGGTGGCCCAGAATACTCACAGTAGCATTGGGCAGAGTGTAGTAAGCGGGCAGTGGCAGGTGATGGTTGGGGACCGTGTCAGGTACCAGCCCTTCATCTTCTGCTTCCCACAGTGGTGTGTTGAGGTCAGCAAAATTATGGTTAAGATCAATGCCCTGATGGTTCCAGCGGCCCTCTGCCCAGCCCACCAGCTCCGAGCCCTGCCAGGGAGAAAGTCTGTTCAAGCAAAGCAGGCTCCAGGCACCATGGCAGAAGGAGCAGACTGGCCCTCAGCCCAAGTGCCCTACCCGGCGGAAGGCAGTCTCGTAGCCGTCAGGATTCATGGAGGGCAGCAGGTGAATGCGCGTCTCGGTGAGCAGCCGGGTCACTCTCGGGTCCCCTCTCAGGAACTCACGACACAGGAACTGCATTAGAAGCAGGAGCAACTCCCGCCCCAAGGCCTCATTCCCATGCATGCCGGCCACATAGCGTACCTCAGGCTCTCCTGGGAACAAATAGGGGCTTGCAGCTGGCTCATGCACCTGCCCCTCCCTGCTGCTGTGCCCACCTCTTCCACCCCACCTGCCAGTACCCAGCTCATGCTCCCCGGGCTGGTCTGACATTTCCATCACATACAGCTTCAAGCCCTGGTGGCTCCTCCCGATGCTGTAGATGCGGGTGATGTTGGGGCATTGCTCGTTCACTTGCTTCATCAGCTGGGGGGTGAGTGTAGCATGGTGAGGGGCATGGGAGGAGCAGACCCAGGGCTCAGACCACACGAGGCCATAGAAGGACTTCAAAAGTTTGCGAGGGCCCATACGATGGGGACACCATTGGCGCAATACAGGAGGGGGCAGGAGCCAAGGAAGGAACGGTCAGAATAAGAGAGGCACCAAAGCAAGGGAAATCGTAGAAGTTTAGGGGTCAAAAAGAGGGTGAGATGGAGAGGGACACGAGGGCAATCATAGCAAGTTATGCCCTGGTGGGCAGGAGACCTGAGATGAGCAGATCCTCCCTCCTGGGTCATAGGGGTTACCTTCCTCATGGCTTTATAATCATGATGCCGGAAGTCTAGTGAGTCGGAGGATCCCAGCACGGGAACCTCAGGGAACGGACCATTGGGATCTGGTAGAGGATGAGTTCACAGTAAATGGTGAATTCCCAGGGGAGGGTGTGCCCTGCCCAACTAACCCTTGTCTTTCTCCCCACCTGAGACTGGGCAGGCCAGAATCTCTGCCCGGAGGCAAGATGCACCTCCCTGGAGCCAGGTCTGGGGCAGCAGGCGAATGAAACGGGCCACCTGGGGCTCAGGCAGGAGATTTAGCACTGGTGTCTCTGGATCCGAATTGGCAGGAAATACCTGAGGGCATCAAGTCCTTTGTAAGGGCCGCTTGAACCCCGGCAGCCTGGCTCAGGGCCCAGGAAGATGCTCAGGCCTGTGAGCTCACTGAAAAACCCACCCTAGTGGGCTCAGCTAGACACTTGCTCTCTGCGTCAAACACAGATTGCTGCCCACATCCTTTGCTAACAGGCAGCCCTAGGCAGTCATCCTTTCCAGTTTAGTCACAGCTCATTAGACCAATATGGCCATGTGACTCAGCAGTAGGCAATCCTGAAGCTGGCCAGGATCCCACACTGTAGCCTGAGGAGATGAGAAGTGATGCAAGGACTGAGGCCCATCGCCAGAAGGGGTGTTCCAGCAGGAAGCTGTGGCATGACGAAGTATTTGGGAAGGATGCGGGCATGGTCCAAAGCAACCTGGCTCCTGAGGCTGTCTGCTGGGTGCCACCCACCCTTTCTCCTGGGATGCCAAAGTGGGCACCTGTGTCTTGTCCTCAGAGGAGTCCAAGCCCAGCCCAGCACCCTACAGTGGGCCAGGAGCCCAGCTCCCAGCATAGAGGGCCCCAGCCACCATGGGACTTCTCACCGCATCCATCCCGCTGCTGCGATTCTTACTCCCCCACCAGGTCTGACTGTCATTGCTGAACTGGACTTTGTATGAAGTGACCCAGTCATACCTGGCAGGAAAGGTGGGTAGAGATCATGGGTGGCCCCCAAGCCTCCCACCCCAGTCCTCCTGAGTCTGCCCATAACTTTCCTGGCCTGGAGCTGTCCTGCCTCACCTCCAGATGGAGTTCCTGCCCTGTGTGATAATGCCCGAGAAGCGGGTGAGGTGTCCAGCATCCACCTGAAGCCATGGCTCAGCATCCTGCTGCTCGGCACACCAGGCCCCATCAAAAAGATCACCATCTTCCAGGCCTGACTGTGGGCACGGGACGCAGCAATCAGAACTGGGTAGGCCTTAAGGGAAGGTGGGAGGGGCAGGGAAGAAGGTCCTAGGGGTTGCCTTGCTGACCTGGATGTTGAGCCGTCCTCTGTGTGGTCCAAGACCAAAGGATTGGCTGCTAGATGCGTAGAGCTGGTTATCTGAAACTCGCAGGGACTCCAGGCCCAAAGGGGGACAGTCTGGGACAGGGACAAATCAGTAAGTTGGGACCAGAGAAACAGTGGTCAGAGCAGGTGGAAAGCTGAACCCAAGCTTGCCCGTGTGGCCAAGAGCTACATTAGTTCATGTCCCAGAGACTGCAAGTCTGGGCAAGGCCCTTGGAGTGGTGGTACCTGGTTCTTGCTTCTCAGTGAGGTCAAGGGTCCCTGTAGGGCTGGTGGTCACTGAAGGCCTGGCAGTCACTGGGGGTCTGGGGTGAGTTAGCTTCTTTCGCTTCTTCGTGACAATCTTTTTCTTCTTGATGACTCGAATCCGGACATGCTGTTCTGAAGTCCCTGGAGACCAAACAGGCAGAGCAGCAGGGAAGGAAAGGATGGCAGGAAACCTCAAATGGAGCGGTCTACCACCCCAAGAAAACCTGCAAGTCCACAGAAGGCCCCACCACACGTATCCAAGGACCTTAGCATGGACTTTAAGGCCCTCAGTCTGACCCCAACCTACTGTTCCAGCCACTTCCTTGATTCCTTCTCCCCTCTGGTGTGACTACTTGCTTGGCCCTCACCAATAGAGGGCTACACTGCCACCAGGAACTACTTGCTTGCTCCAAAGAGCTGAAGTTAGTTCTTTAACTCCTTCTTTTCCTGGCTGTCCCCTTCCCTATCGTATATCCATCACCTTTGACTTTCTTTTCGAATTCCCATTCTTTCTTCACATCTCAGTCCAGATGCATTTCGGGGAGCCTTCCTTAGCTCCAGGCTCAGTCTCATGCCCTCAAAGCCTCTGTGCCACTTCCATCACTGTGCTGAGAGGTCCTGTCCTCAAACTCATGTCTGTCCAGGTTTTCCAGCTTTCCAGACTTGGACCCCTGCCCTGCCTGCCCTTCAGTATAAAGCATTCATGGCACAGGGCAGATGCCACTGGTTCCCCACTGAGATCCACAGCTGCCCACCCCACCCCCCACACACACACTGCACATAACTGTGTCAGGGGTTGGTACCTTTGCACATACTGTTTCCCTCTTGGCTGCGCTCCTCTTCAGCTCTTCCTAATTCAGAGCTACCTTTCAGAACCAGTTCCACCTGCCTCTCCCAAGAAGCCCTCTGAGGCTGCCAATCCCCGTGCTTTCCTCCTCTCTCTTGCCACCTCTGAGAAGCTGAGAAGTCCGGCAGCCTTCCTGGTCCCCACCCCAGGCAGAGCCGCGTCCCTCCAGGGCACCTGGCAGAGAGCGCTTCCTCCCTTCCCCTGTTCTTTCCTTTCAACCGCTGGCTCAAGCCCACACAGTCTTGCTCTGCACCCTCCTCGGTGTCTTTGCACCTCTCTCTACCCTCCTCCTGGCTCTAGCCTCAGTTTCCCCATCCGAGAAACAAGAAAGTTTGGGGCTGGAAGAAGCAGCATCCCACTGGCTCCTGTCCCAGGACTGCTGACTTGGTCTGGCCGGGAACTAGGGCTGCTGAGTCAGCAGCCATTGTACCGCGCAGGGAGTGTGTGCGCGTGGGGCAGAGTCGCCACCCAGGCGCTAGGCAGAGTGCGGCGTGTGTGGCGTGTGTGAGGTGTGTGCGCGCGTGCTGGGGAGGGGTCGCCACACGGGGGTCGGAAGAGTGGGACAACCGATTAGCGGGAGAAGCGGGCCGTGGGTAGGACGGAAGCTCACCTTTCTCCTTCCCCGCGGACGGCTGAGCCGGGCTGCTACGGGGGGTCGGGACCGGGGCCTTGGTGGTCGCCAGGCCCAGCACGGAGGTGCTGGGCGCCCCTAGATCCACCTCGACGGCAGGCGCGAAGGCGGCCAAGGCGAGCAGGAGACCCCACATGGCGGGGTCCAGGGCGCGGACGCACTGGTCTCGCGGCGGCCGGTGGGCTCGCCTTTTCCTGCTGGGGCTCCGGAGCCCCCCGCCCCTTCCTGCCGCCGCTGCACGCCCGCCCACAGCCGGCTCGCTGGCCTCGGACCCGGGAGCCGAGGGGTTGGGAGGGGAGGGGAGGAAGAGAAGGGAGGAGCAAGGGGAGGGCCCAGGCTGGCCGCCCCGGGTCTCCGCACCCACCGACCCTGCCCTCATCTCCACTCCCCCCGCCCCTCCGCATCCGCCCTCGAGCTCCCGCCTCGCTCGGGCTCTGCCCTTTACCGTCGCAAAGGCCCCAGGCTCCCTGGATTCTACTCAGTCCTGTGAGCCCGTCCCGCAGTGGGCACCTACTGTGTACCATGCCCGGCGCCGGGCACTTTACCCGTGGCCTACAGTCAAACCTTGTCTCACAAACTGGTAAACTGAGGCTTAGAACGGCTAATTGACAGTCTAGGTAGCAAAGCCAAGAACTTTGGGGCGGAAACTACAACCCGGGAGGGAAATCTGTCCAGAGCCAGAACCCCCTGCCAGGAAGGTTGGGACGGAAAGAAGGCTGAGGGGAAACTGAGGCGGAGGCAGGGTTACGGGGTGGGGGAGGGCTGGAATCTTTCTGAAGGACACCGAGGGACCCCGCCAGAGGCGATGCTTCCCATCCCCCCACCCCGGCGCCCCGCCTGTCTTCTCTCCTCGTTTCCCTAGCCTCCCCTCCTCCCGCTGCCACGTTCCGGGGTTACATAACCCGAGTAGAGGAGACCGAGTCGATACCCGGCGGGCTGAGGCCGGGGGAGGGTGGGGAGGGCGACACTTGATGCGCGCGTCCCGCCCCAAGCTTTTCTGGGAGCCCGCAGCCCTGGATCTCTGTCTTCGGGACCACCTCGGATCCCGGGATTCCAGAGCGTAGGACCCTCCGCATGCCTCTCCGAGGCCCCCTTTGGCTCCCCTTTCCAGGGTCGCCTCCCCAGCAGGAAGGAATTCGTTCTCTGTGCGCCTCTGGCCGGTGCTTTGCCATTGCAAGGATCCTGCCAGGGAGACACTGCCATCCCCCAGTAAGGTGCAGTGCCCGAGGTGACTGGGAATCCCCTAGAGTGTGGTAGGATATGGGGGTGGGGGGCTGTTGGGGGGGAGGGGCGTGAGCAAATGTTTTCTGCAAGGTCACTACAATATGAACAATTTGAATTACCCCATCGGCGTGTCAGCACCCCTCTCGCCAGATCTCTCAAAAAAAATATGCGCTCCCGGAACCGAGACTCACCCTCAGTAACAACCCCCAGTCTCAGAGATGCAAGTCCTGGAGCTCCTGGATGTTTGTGGCCCACCCTATGCGCTCTGGGTGGAGAACTTCTGAAAGGGAGTAATGGGACTGGGCCCCCATGGGTCCTGCTCCCGCCTTAGAGCACCCGGCCTGGATGCCACTGCTGGGTACCAGGCACCAGAGGAGGAGTTAGTAAAATTCAAGGAAGGCGTGCCAAACCTGAGGGTCCCAAAGCGCCCGGCCAAGTCAGCGAGAGAAAGACGGTACTGCGGCCCCAGGCCTCGCGGAGGTGGGAGACCAGAAGAGACTCCGGTGGAGCTAGAAGGGGGTCTGTGCAGGTCTTGAGGCCTGCTCCACCTCCAGCCATAGCCCAATTTGGCCCCTTCCCTGGCTCTGCTCCACCCTCATCCAAGTTTCACAGAGGGGTGCCAGGGGGTCGAGGCAGAACCTGAGAGGACAGGTCAGCCTCCTAAGGCTCCCACGGCCTCCAAGCCCTTCCCCACACAGCAGCCAAATCATCCTAGTGAGCTCACCTTCCAGCGGTTCCTGAAAAGGCTCTTCCCCAACCACACCATTCTCACCTCATTTCCCTGTGTTTTCCCCCAGCTCATATCTCTGCAGCCACATAGGCATCCTAGCTGTTCTTGGAAGGCACAAGACCCATCCAGCTTCAGGGCCTTTGCACTGGATCACCAAGTTTGCATCCTTTACCTATCATTCAGATGGCTTTTCTTTTTGTTTATTTTTGATTGCTCTGAGTCTTTGTTGCTGCACAAGGGCTTTCTCTAGTTGCTGTAGAAGGGGGCTACTTTTCATTGCAATGCTGGGGCTTCTCATTTTGGTGGCCTCTCTTATTGCAGAGCACAGACTCTAGGCGCTTGGGGCTCAGTAGTTTCTGCTCCAGGGCTCCCAGTAGTTGTGGTGCACAGGTTTAGCGGCTCCTAGCACGTGGTATCTTCCCAGACCAGGGATCAAACCCCTGTCTCCTGAATTGGCAGGCAAATACTTCACCACTGAGCCACCAGGGAAGCCCCTAGATGACTTTTCAATGTCACTCTCTTTCCTGACCATTCTGACAAAAGTAACCTCTATCCGTCACATGTAAACAGCAGTCTGGAGTCCCATTTGGGAAAAGGTCCGGGTAGTGGGGCCACTCCATGAGTGAGACTTAAAATTGCAGTTTCGGTGGTTCCCACTTATAATCCTGGGCTGCAAACTGAGTTGGCGCACAAAAATG
This sequence comes from Ovis aries, assembly GCF_016772045.2. Classification (NCBI taxonomy): domain Eukaryota; kingdom Metazoa; phylum Chordata; class Mammalia; order Artiodactyla; family Bovidae; genus Ovis; species Ovis aries. The sequence goes on along the minus strand of NC_056066.1, from coordinate 52,096,322 downwards.
CAGTTCTGGTTTTACTTTAACATTTTTACCAAGCCATTTATCTTGTGAGTCCTGGGATTTTGTTAAACCCTAGGTGCACTTGGCCAGGCCTCCGGAGCTCAGAAATTCCAAGACCTGCTCCTTTTCTTATCTAATGTACTGCCTGACTAGCTGTTGGCTGCGGGCTAGTCACGGGCTAGCACGGAATCCCGGCAGTGTCCAGGCAGGTTAGAAGCAGGTCAGAGGCCTGCTCTCCTGCTTCTGAATCCTGAACAAGACTTCCTCCATTTTAATTTCCCCAACAGTTGTCCTCAGAATTGTTTGAGATGAAGAGCATAGAAATAAGACAAAATAAGACGAACAGTCTTGCTAATTCTGTAGGTCAAATAACAATTCCAAAGGGTCAAAAGAAACAAGATAAAGATACAAGCAAGAGGTTAAACTGCAGAAAACCATTTCTGAGCAGTAAGGAATGTAGTAAAGAAAAAGTCTCACCATGAGTGAGAAATATATTTTTGTACATTAACTTACCAGCAGGAATATTTAGCTTGGTGCAAAACTAATTGCAGTTTCAGACCATAAATTTCAAATTCATTATAACTAGGCTCAAACACATTTTTAGTAATCAAAATAGGAACCATTACAATCAACACATGTTTTCCAATGAGAAATAAGTTTGTTTATCCTTGTAGCATAAAAATCCATGCTTCAGGATTTGATGAACTCTTTAAAAGCATTTTCTGCATCCTGCTGGTTGTGGAAGGGTTTTTCCTGGAAAAAGTTGTTGAAATGCTTGTAGTAGTAGCAGTCAGTTGGTGAGATGGAGGTGGACATGGTGAATAAGGCAAAGCTTCGTAGCCCAATTCATTCAACTTTTGGAGTGTTGGTTGTACAACATACAATCGGGCGCTGTCGTGGATAAGAATTGGACCCTTTCTGTTGACCAATGCTAGCTTCAGGCATTGCAGTTTTCGGTGCAGCTCATCAATTTGCTGAGCATACTTCTCAGATGTAATGGTTTTGCTAGGATTCAGAAAACTGTAGTGGATCAGACGGGCAGCAGACCACTGAACAGTGACCATGTCCTTTTTTTGGTGACACTTTGGCTTTGGGAAGTGCTTTGAAGCTTCTTCTCGGTCCAGCCACTGAGTTGGTCATTGCCAGTTGTCGTATAAAATCCACTTTTCATTGCATGTCACAATTTGATTTAGAAATGGTTCATTGCTGTTACATAGAATAAAAGAAGACAACACTTCAAAATGACATTTTAAAAAAATCTTTGGTCAGCTCATAAGACACCCACTTATTGAGCTTTTTCACCTTTTCAACTTGCTTCAAATGCTGAATGACCTTAGAATGGTTGTCGTTGAGTTCTTTGGCAACAATAATCACTTTGGTTATTATAATCACTAGTTATAATCACTCCTCATCTTCAAGGATCTCGTCTCCTTTGCAAAACTTCTTGAACCACCACTGCACTGTATGTTTGTTAGCAGTTCCTGGGCCAAATGCACTGTTGATGTTGCAAGTTGTCTCTGCTGCTTTACAACCCACTTGAAAATCACTTGAATTTGCTTTTTGTCTAACATCATTTCCATAGTCTAAAATGAATATAAAATAATGGGCAGAGGAGCCTGATAGGCTGCAGTTCATGGGGTCGCTGAGAGTTGGACACGACTGAGCGACTTCACTTTCACTTTTCACTTTCATGCACTGGAGAAGGAAATGGCAACCCATTCCAGTGTTCTTGCCTGGAGACTCCCAGGGACAGGGGAGCCTGGTGGGTTGTCGTCTATGGGGTCGCACAGAGTTGGACACAACTAAAACAACTTAGCAGCAGTAGCAGGAGCAGCAAGTCATTAGCAAAAAAACATAAAGTAGGGAATGCACATTAAAATAATGTAAAACATAACCACATTTATTTAAGAATGTATTCCAATATCAAACAGCAAATTTCAACAGTGTAAAATTGCAATTACTTTTGCACCAAATGACACCTTCTGTCAAGGTACAATTACATTTTTCTATGAAATTTTGTAATACTTTTGTTCCTTGCAAAATTTTAAGCAGGGGTTCTAAGGAGAAGCTAGTATTAGAGACAGACAAAGTAGGAAATAGCATTTGAGTCAATAACACCTGAGTTTTCATGGAGGGGTGGGAAATAATAGGTGGTCCCCTTCCAGTACAAATCATCCACATGTGTTAGAAATCCAGAGAAAGGGGTTCCTAACTGATACATAGAGATAGTGTTTTTACATCATCAGTCACAATACATGCTAATTGAGGGGCTCTTTCAAAAAACATACTGTAGGTTTTAGGGAAAACGGTCCATTCACAATAGCTGATGAAGTTCTCCAATAAGCAGGGTTCCCCAAATTCGAGAAGTTGGTCCACATAGCAGTCCCTTGTCAGCCTTCTCACAACCTATCAGTAAGTGGTTGTGACTATTAAAGTAACACATGAAATTGGCATATAATGCTGTGTTCAAGGCTTGAGCTATTTCTTTACCAGTGCTGTGTAATCTAGCAGACAGATAAATCTTGTCCATACAGAGGCGAAGTTAAGAAAGAACAGGCCTTGTTTACTGGGCGGGCAAAGTTATCCTGAGTTCAGGTCTGGCTTAGGTTTCTCCAACTGAAGATTCCACAGTTGATTTCTTCGTATCTTTCTTTTAATTGTAACATATCCTTGAAGGTTGAGGAATGAATGACTATCCACATTACAGTCAGGCTTCCAAGAATAATCTCTTCATGAGAATAACAGTGGGTTAATGGCACATATTTCCATCTTTCCTGTTCAGGGATTGTCACTAATATAGTATGACCCTTCCCCTCTGCAGTCTCACATCAGCAGGTGTGGGAGGACCTCTAGGCTGCTTCACCAAGACTTTAGCTCCAATTGCATTTATTTCATTTGTGGGTCTAAACTCTGCATCACTTCTAACTGTTAATAAAGTGGGAGGTTCTCCTTTTTGTACTTTGCCAATTACACATGAAAGGGCTTCCCTGGTGGTTCATCAGTAAAGAGTCCACCTGAAATACAGGAGATGTGGTTTGATCGCTGAGTCAGGAGGATCCCCTGGAGGAGGAAATGGCAACCCACTGTATTATTCTCACCTGGGAACTCCCATGGACAGAGGAGCTACAGTCCATGAGGTCCCCAAAGAGTCAGACACAACTTAGCGATGAAACAACAACAGAATCAGCAACTGGGCAGTTTGATCATGTAGATTAATAAATAGATCATCCTTTCCCTCATTTTGTAGAATTACTTGGATTTCTTCTTGGTAGTCTGGGTCTATCACTCCCCCACAGACACAGATCCCTTTTAACGCTAACCTGGAGCATTCTCTGATTAATCTAAAGTGTCCAGGAGGCATTTTAAGTCCAATGCCAGTTGAGATAACACATATCAATCTTTTAGTAAGTCTGTGTTCAGATAGAGAGTACAAACCCAGTCTGGCAGGCTCAGGAGTAGCTCAGAAAGAAACTAATACTCCTGGGCCAATTTCCCAATACTCAGTTTTTTGGAGATGGAAGTCTATTTTATACATCTGTAACTTGGAATAGTCATTCTCATCGAAGGAGTTTCTGATTCTCCTGGATGTTTATTATGTAAAATATTGAGGGAAATATTCAAGCTAGTCCTCCAGTTTTTATAACAGCCCTCTCCAAGTTTAATTAATTGCTGTTTAACCAAACCATTCATTCTTTCAATCAAACCAGCTGCTTGAGGATAATAAGTAATATGAAAGATCCATTATATATTATGTTCCTGTGAAAGCTCTTGTATTAATTTGCCATTAAAATATGACCCATTGTCACTCTGAATTTGAAGTAGAATACCATAATATAAATTATCTCCAATGTTTTAATAGTGTTAGTCTGATTGGCTTTGCTGAAGGGAATGACCGCTAAACATCCAGAACAGGTGTCCACAGCAGTACACGCATATTGGCATCCTTTATCTCGAATTAATGGGCCAATATAATCAATTTTCCATATTTGCCCAGGCTTCTTGTCAAGTGCCAATTGTCCTTTGACAAATTGCGTCAAGTTTCTACGCTTGATATGTTGACAAGCTGAACATTGTGAAATAACAGATTTAATGAGGTCCATAGTTAAGGAAATACCTGTATCCTGAGCCCACCTGTATGTTGCTTTTTCTCCCAGATGGCCACATTTTCTGGCGTGCCCACAAAGTCAAACCTTTTAAGTCACTGGAGTCTGGATCAACTTCTACTGCTTGGATTCAGGTTTGTTCCTCTGTAATAACATCTATACCATTGTTCCGTAGAATTTGGAACACTGTGAGCATCTACATGAAAGACTGAAACATTAATAGTCTGAACGATTTCCCAAATGTCAAACTGTAATTCCTTTCCCCATAGCTCTTTGGAGTGAATTTGCCAGTTATTCCTTACCCTTGTGCATGTGTGCTAAGTTGCTTCAGTTGTGTCTAACTGTTTGCTACCCCATGTACTGTAGCCCACCAGGCTCCTCTGCCCATGGGATTCTTCAGACAAGAATAGTGGAGTGGGTTGCTGAGCCCTCCTCCAGGGGATCTTCCCAACCCAGGGACTGAACCCACGTCTCTTACTTCTCCTGCATTGGCAGTGGGGTTCTTTACCACCTAGGAAGCCCCATTTTTTACCTATAGGGAAAGCCAGGTGGCCAATCCATTGATTGACCAAGAATCTGTGTACATATGGCACTCATTCCCTTGCTTTAATACCTGATACACCGCATATAACTCAGCAAATTGGCTACCTTTACCTTCCTCAGAGTTGTCAGTGATTTAGTGGTGACCGGATTATGTGCCACCACTTTCCAATAGTGAATGGATCCTATGTATTTGGCTGATCCATCAGTGAAACATGCATGCTGTTTTTCTAGTGCAAAGAGTCAAAAGTTTGTGTTATTGTTTAGTTGCTAAGTCATGTCTGACTCTTTTGCGACACCATAGACTGTAGCCAGCCAGGCTCCTCTGTCCGTGGGATTTCCCAGACAAGAGTGCTGGAGTGGGTTGCCATTTCCTTCTCCAGGGGATCTTCCCCACCCAGGGACTGAACCTGCACCTCCTGCCTTGCAGGCAGATTCTTTTCTGCTGAGCCACCAGTGAAGAGTCCAAGGGCTTTCTCCATTTTACAAGCAACTCAGTTATCTCAGGCCTAACTATAGCTTTAAATAGGAATTTTGGAAATCTTTAGTAGGAACTTCAGAAATCTTCTCATTTAAGGCAGCAACCTCGTATGGCCAGGTTTGGCTTTGTCCTGAATATACCATTTCCATTTCATTATGCTGGATTCCTGAGCTTGCCCAATCCTGTGGGTTTTGGGTGAACTTTGTACCCATAACATGAGTGGCACTTGAGGTCTTAATATTGCAGTATGATTCATAGTCAATTATTCCATATCAATCAAAGCCTAATAACAGCCAGTAACTGTTTTTCGAAGGTAGTGTTATTTCTCCCAGCCTCTGGAAATTTCCTACTTCAGAAGCCCAAAGGCACTCTTTTGTCTTGCTGTTTTTGCTATAAGCTTCAATTAGCATAGAGCTCATTGATATATACATGTAATTTTATGTCCCTTTATCGTAGCTCATGGAGTATCCGATAATAAAACTAGAATTTAATATTCAGTGTAGCATAACATTTGTGTGTGTGAGAGAGAAAGAGGGTATTAACCCTGTGGCCGGGGGAGGCTTTATCCCATCAAATAAAAAATGAGGTTTGTCAGGGAACCAGAAAGAACCAAGAGGCTATCTTGGATTTCCGTGGCCACAACTGTTTGATTTATAGCTATTGTTTACCCATTTTAAATTCCTTGATTTAGGAGTAGACTGTTGTCATGTTCTAAGGACATCAGGATAGCAAAAGTCTGACAATGAGGGGTAAATTTGTTTTTGTAGAATGAGCCTTATCTATGTGTGTCACAATCTTCATAGATTATTGTGAAATAATATTTACTTTGCCAAGGAACAAAATATTTTAAAAACAATTATAAATAACTTAAGGGCAAAGAAATTCACATAATCTGTTATCAAAAGCCACAGTCCAAGAAAACTTTTTTTCTCTTAACATAGAGAGAAAACCAAATTCTAGTCTGATACAAACTTACTGTTAATAACAACTTTTGTTTATCTAGTTAATTTTAGTTTAATCTTAGAAAGTCCTTTCTGTAAATCTTGAAGAGGTAGTATTTTTGCAAAGACATCAGAATGAAACCATAGTTCTCTCTAATCACAAAAAGGCTTAAAAAGACAGGTTTAAAATCTGATTACAATGCAATCGGCAAAGTAACTTGGTTACTGCTGTGACACGTAACACTTAAAGATAGTAACTAAAATTATGACTGATAATATTTTACCAGGACATATCAGATCTTTTTGAATTCTGTATAATTTCTAGAATATCTGTATTAGTAAGATTTACCATACAAAGTAACTTAAGAAGATTTTTGACAGCACTTATTTGACAGAACTTCTCATGTACCTATAATATAATGAACCTAATTAGTTTAATACCTTTCTTCGGGATGCCTCAGGGGCCTTCTGAAGCACCCTCAAAGTTAGCTAGAAGTCAAAAGAACTTCATTAGAATTTGATCTTGGGAAGTTCTGTCAAAAATATCAAAGAGTTTAGAACACTTAGTCAGATAAGATCAGAGGTCACTATGAAACAATAGTTATTCACTCAGCCAAAGTAACAATAAAAGGTTTCAAAAGCAAATACAGAACAAATCACTTAAAAGGTAAAGAAACTTAAAATCTGTCATCAAAAGACAGTTCAACATCCCAAGAAAACTTGTACCATGCATAAGATTCTTTTCTTGGGGTCCACTTTCCACAAATCCTTATCACTTTCTATAGTAAGCACTTTATTCTTCCATTCAAAAACAGACACCTGAAAGTCAGACCTGTTTATTTTTCCTTTCACAAAATGCAATTCCATTCCTCATAACTTATCCCACTTTCCTTAAGCAACCCTGAACTGTCCTTTATATTAGCATTCTGTATATTGGTGAACATAAATACCAGTGATCATTTCTAAAAATTTTTGGTTTTCTTAGAGAACATCTCAGGATGGTGCCAAACATATTCATTAATGCTTCTAAACCCTTCACCTCTCTGTAAAAAAGAAAGCTAATGTTTAGTAATTACAGTTTTAGCATACTATTTCATTTGGAAATGGCCTAATTATTCAAATTTCTATCATTTAACTTAATTTAGCACAGCCCTAGGGACTGGGAAGCCTGGTGGGCTGCCGTCTATGGGGTCGCACAGAGTCGGACACAACTGAACTGACTTAGCAGCAGCACAGCCCTAGAATTCAAGTTATCAAAACCTGGAGAACCTATTTTATGTAGACATTCCTAAAGCATAATTATTCTTAATAGAGTTTATCTAAAAGCTCTTATCTCATTTACATTTTCTTTCCTTAAAAGTTTATTCACATCAAGTTTGTAAAATGGACTCAATATCTGGCCCAACTGTGGAATATGATGTTGCCAGAAGCCAAATAGCCCTATAAATTTTGAGCCTCCCTTTTTGTCTAGAGAGTTTTAAATTTCGTTATCTTTTGTTTCAGTTCAGTCATTCAGTCGTGTCCGACTCTTTGCGACCCCATGAATCACAGCACGCCAGGCCTCCCTGTCCATCACCAACTCCCGGAGTTCACTCAGACTCATGTCCATCGAGTCCGTGATGCCATCCAGCCATCTCATCCTCTGTCATCCCCTTCTCCTCCTGCCCCCAATCCCTCCCAGCATCAGAGTCTTTTCCAATGAGTCAACTCTTCACATGACGTGGCCAAAGTACTGGAGTTTCAGCTTTAGCATCATTCCCTCCAAAGAAATCCCAGGGCTGATCTCCTTTAGAATGGACTGGTTGGATCTCCTTGCAGTCCAAGGGACTCTCAAGAGACTTCTCCAACACCACAGTTCAAAAGCATCAATTCTTTGGCGCTCAGCCTTTTCACAGTCCAACTCTCACATCCATACACGACCACAGGAAAAACCATAGCCTTGACTAGATGGACCTTCGTCGGCTTTAGCTTTATGTAAAATCTCTATATATTATTTAGCCCATTGTATTTCCCAAAACTTTATAGTCTGGGCTGGTCCCTGAAATTTGGAGGGATTAATCTCCATTCCCAAGTGTTGGGATCCCAATCTACCCCTGCACTAGCTATTATCAAATGAACTCTTCTTTTGTTAACTTTGCTGCACCTCTTTCAGTATTGAGCTTGTGCAAACTTTACAGTGAGTTTTTCGGCTACCAACTGGGAAGTGGAGACTTGGTCAGCTAAAATGTAGCTTTGACTTTGTAACATGGATAATTGTCCTCGCAAATCACATAATTCTTTAATTGTAATTTCTCTTCAACAAGTTTTAATTTGGTTTCCTATACCTTATGGTAAGCAGAGAGGAGGATTCAGCCTCTCTGACCCAGTGAGGTCCATTCTTGTCCTTTCTCAACTGGCACAAGCCAAATTGGCACAAACATTCAATAATTTCAAAAGATTCAGCCTGTTTTAATTTGGGGTCCCGTTCTCACACAATCCAGTGTATATGCCCCCTTATTACTGCTAGTAAGCAGTAAGGCAAATCTTCCCATCATGGAATGAAAACTTCATTAATCTTAACCTCTTTCTTCTTAAAGAGTGGTATTTTGTTTCACAAATACTGCTCACAGCACCAATTTATATTTTGCCCAAAGTTTGACTTCCGTTTTAGGTTTAAAAGGTTACACTCAAATAAACAGTCTCAGTATTTAATAGAGGAGTATTTAACTTAATTTCAAAGTACAATCATTAAAAGAAAAGAGAAATAAAAACCATAGAGAGGAACATCACATACATCAGCAAATTGGGCCGATGACCAACATCTAGATTTAAGCAGGGAACTGAGAAGTCCCAAGTGAAAACAACCTGGAGTCCCAATTAGGAAAAAGTCCAGGGTAATACTTCAAATTGCTCTTTGGGCGGTTCCCACTTATAATCCCAGACTGCAAACTAATATCATCATCAGTACATGCAAAAATGCAGCTCTGGTTTTACTTTAACATTTTTACAATGCAGCTTGTTTTATCTTGTGAGTCATAGTGAAAGTGAAAGTCGCTCAGTTGTGTCCGACTCAAGAGCCCATGGACCATAGCCTGCCAGGCTCCTCTGTCCATGGAATTCTCCAGGCCAGAATACTGGAGTGGGCAGCCATTCTCCATCCTCCTTCTTGGGTTGGGATCTCCCCAACCCAAGAATTGAACCCAGGTCTCTCACATTGCAGGTGGAGTCTTTACCATCTGAGCTGCCAGGAAAGACCATAAAATTTTTTTAAAACCTCAGGCATGGTTGGCCAGACCTCCAGGAGCTCAAGAAGTACCATTCTCTTTCTTATCTAAAGTACTGCTTGACTTGCTGTGCTTGTGGGTAGGCACAGAATCTGAGCAGTGTCCAGGCAGGTCAGAAGCAGGTCAGAGGCCTGCTCTCCTGCTTCTGAAGCCTGAACAAGACTTCCTTCATTTTAATTTCCCTACAGGACTCTCCTGGATGCTCCCCAGTGTGACCAGGTGGCTGGAAGCAGAGATGATAGATGACTTTGATGCCACACAAGCTTAATATCACATGCCACTTCTGCTGTTCATTTTGTTTGGGTATCCTTAGACAGTAATTTTGTCTCGGAGTTTCTGTTTTCTCATCTGTAAAATGGGAACAATAATTTCTTCCTTTTGGGGTTGCTGTGATGAAGTGAGATAGTATGTGGTTCCTGGGGGCCCCTAAGTTAACTGGATGAACTAAAGGTAGGGAAACAGCTTAATACAGTCCTCTTGCTCCCATGTATGTAGATAGAATAAAACAATATCAAGAGAAGAGAAGAGGCTATGTCCCTGGTTACACAAACTGAGAAGCAGCCTAATCTGCTGCCTCTCTGTGCTTCCTGATCTGTTCCTTGCACTCACTCCCCACTACATGCTCTCCCTGTGATGCAGGTGAGCGCTGATGGGGACTCCCTGGCACCTAGATGCTTCTTCCTACATGCCTCTCTCCCCCCACCGCTTCCTCCCCCAGCTACCTCTCTTCTGTACATCAACGTCTTCTAGAGCCTTGCTCCTTAAAGTGTGGCCAAGGATCTGCATTTGAAAAAAATTCCCAGGTGATTCAACCCCAGGAGATACATGTGGTCTGAGAAGCACTAGATGGCAGTCTAGAGCAACTCCATCTAAAATGCATGAGACAGCTTTCTGAGTTTGATGGTGTTTGGTACAGTTACTGGAAATTTTATCTCAAGCCACAAGAGTATATCCACATTACTTTAGGAAATCCGTATTTCATTCATCCTGGGAGAGTATATTCCTGATCTCCACCATAGGACACTAATATTTATTTGCTATTAAAAAAAAGAAATCATTTTAATAAAAATACTACAGAATATGATTTTAAAGGTACATCACATTTAGATTTGTAACAGATGATTCTTCTCTATGCTTCTCGATTAACAGATTAACCACTTTTAGTGTTTTTTTGTTTCTCCTTGTGTTTAATTTTATCTTTCTATTGCTATTTCTTGAATTTTTTCCACCTAAACTTTAAACTTTTCTTTTTGTATTGGGGTATATTTATTGGACTTTTATGTTTAGATTTATCTTTAGATTTCCTGCTATGGAATTAAGGATTTAGCTTTCCTACCAGCCCTCCCCCAACATACACCAAAATACACATATAAATTTCCCCCTGCCATCCTCCCAAAAGAGCTGAATCACTAGTCAATATTCAGTTCTTATATTATGATCATGATTATTATTCAATTTTTTGTATCCCCTGGATTTAGTGATTATTTTATCATTTGCTTGGTTTTTAAGACACTAGTGAATCCATTCCAAAGCTTCCAAATGAACTAAATATTTTGCATATGTCTAAAAACAGCAGATAATCAGTTTTGTTTTCTTCTAGAGACATCCCTCCTGGAGTATCTATCTTTTGATTCTAGGCTGGGGTTGCTTGCTTTCTTTATCTGGAAACATTGCTGACATCCCAGGTCTTTCTCATCATCCCTTCCCTGTGTTTAGCCTCACTTCTTTCCTAGTTTAGTTCATTATTTTTCTGAACCACATCTTCCAGTAGATTTCTAAGAAAGAGTGTATGCAAGGTCAAGTTTTCGAGACCTTGTTTGGCTTAAAATGTCTTTACGCTCATACTTAATAATCACGTAGACATATGTTACTGCTGCTGCTAAGTCGCTTCAGCTGCGTCCAACTCTGTGCGACCCCATAGATGGCAGCCCACCAGGCTCCCCCGTCCCTGGGATTCTCCAGGCAAGAACAGTGGAGTGGGTTGCCATTTCCTTCTCCAATGCATGAAAGGAAAAGTGAAAGTGAAGTCGCTCAGTTGTGTCCGACTCTTAGCAACCCCATGGACTGCAGCCTACCAGGCTCCTCTGTCCATGGGATTTTCCAGGCGAGAGTACTGGAGTGAGTTGCCACTGCCTTCTCCAATGTTACTAAATTGTAAATAATTTTCCTCAAAATTTTGTGGGCATTGCTTTATTGTTTTGGGCTGACTCAGAAAAAAGCAACCAATGAAAGTTCCCAAGGGCTGGTGGCATTGGCTCTATCGTCGAGCCCACCATCACCAAATATATCAAGGTCACTAGGCTTGAATCTTTGAACAGAGTCCCCTGGAGACAGATATGCAGCGAGACGCTTGCTCTATCTCCTCCTCTCCTAAGGGCTGTATGACCACTGTCCCCCTACGCCTACCTCCATCAGTTTTCCTTCAAAATATGATATGAGAACAAGGATTAAGTTCTTTCGATTATGACCTATTTTCACTCTTGCCTCTCAAGTCACTAAACTGAAATGCGCTGGAACTTCTGTTACAGATTATCAGTGGAGACAGGTTTCTTTTCCAGATCAATCCCTTCATACATGTTCATTCTTCTTAATTTCATTCTTGGAGGGTAACCTTAACCTCCAGTTTTGGGGTTACTACCTTGTAGCTCTCTCACAGTCACATTCTCTGTGCCATTTCTGGAATGCCAGTATCCAGAACACCTCCCACAAACCACATTGCTTCTAACACCTAAACAGCCCCTCCTGCCCCACCCCTATTTAGCAGGCCATGTGGTTATCCCACTCCAGAAAGCCTCATGTTGCTTCCTGGCAGAGTCTATCTGTGCATTCCAGGATTGAAGTTCTGAAACATCCCCCACATGAATGCCCACAGGCATCACCCTGCTCTCAAGGGAGAGAACTGGGGACAGACAGGTTGAGTGACTTGCCCCTGGACACCTAGTCCTGAGAACCTGTGAGATAAAGAAAGTGGCTCTTCCTCTCTTGGTCAGCTGCCCAGGTGGTGATGGGGTTAGAATGCCTCCTGGCAACTCAGATCCCCACGGGCTCCTCGGCTGGAGAATTAGCAAAGACAAGAGGATGAGTCTTAGCTCTTAAATGTCAGACCTCCTTCTGGCTACACACCATCAGCTAATTATGAGGCCAGGGCCAGCATTAGCAACCCTGACGCCACCCCACCCCACCCCGCTTACCCCAGGACCCCAACTGGCAATAGGTCACAATGCTCCAGCTGCCCAACCAACCAGAATGACTGACCGAAGTGGGAGGAGGTGAGGAGGGTTTGCTGAGTGGGTGTGTGAGGAGGGGGAGATTCCTAAACAGTCCAACTCCCCACTGCCTGAGCCTACTCCTGAGGTCTGCCACCACCCCCTCCCATGCTCCCACTCCTCCTCTCGCCCAGCACTAGTCCTTCCTGCAACCTCCACCTTCCTCCATGACCCACCTCTGCTTACCCAGGCCCGAAGCTGCTGTTTCTCCTACCCCAGTCCCTCCCAGGGGCATGGGTGCAGGGGAGGGATCAGCTAGTCCAGTGGGTCCATGTGTGTCCCCCTGGGGCCCTAGCTGGGCCCAGGTCCTGGACAGTGTCCTAGGACTGGGGGCACTGGGGCTGACAATTCGGGGCATCTTTTCCACAACTGGCCCAGCCTTGCTGCTGCTGCTGCTACTGGTCAGCTTCCTGGCCTTCGACATGCTCCACCGGTAAGTGGACTGCAGCCTACAGGTTGGGCAGGTGAGCAAACCATCAACCTCCCAAAACCCAGCTGCCACCCTTTCTCTCCACAGGCCTGCAGGTCCCACCTGGTCACAGCACACACATCTCACAAGGGGCCAGAGTCAGGGGGCCGGCGAGGGTCCAGGGCATCAGGAGGCTCCACCTGCAGTGGCAGTCACAGGACGACTCAGCCTCCAGGAGGCTCTGCTGCTGCTGTTCCTGGGCGCGGGGTTGCTCCTGGGAGCCCGCGGTGTGCCCTTGGCCCTGCTTGCCCTTGCTTTTTGCCTTCATCCTTGGACCTGAGTGCCCTCTGGAAATACACTGACCATGCTGTTTCCTCAGGCTTCCTTTCCTCCACCCTAGGTTGGGAAGGTGGGAGGATACTCCTTTATCCCCCAGCCTGCATCTTGGGGGACCTCTGGCCTCACAATGTGGACAGTGGGTACCTAAGTCTGAGTCTTAGGTAAAGGGCATCAGTAAAATGTGAGATAAGGGACATGGAGCCCAGTGCAGGGTGTGGAGCCATCTCGGAACCTGTGGGTTGGGGGAGGCTATTCTGGCCTCCTCTGTGATTCTACAGAACTTCTCGTGAAATAATTATAAGAGAGTGAAGCAGAGCTGGATACAGGCCAGCAGGGAAGGGAGGGCTCCAAAGAGGGCTTTCCACAAGAAGATACGAAAGACTACATCTATGGACTCACCAGGCTCCCCTAAAGCCTGAAGGGTCCACGAGAGAGGTGGACCTCACACCCAGCAGTGGTCTTTCTCTTGGCTGGCCCCCACCCTGACCCGGGTCATAATAGGGCTCCTCTGGGGAGGGTGGGGGCACTGAGAGTAGGGGCTCAACTCTGGCTGCCAGGCTGTCCTGGGTGCGGCAGGAAGCAACATGACTTAGGTGGCTCTGCCCAGAGGTAAGACCCAGGCCCCAGTACAGAGCCCCACCACACCCATGCTGGTCCCTCCTGATCCCTGCACCCGCACCTGCCCTGAGGTCCCAGGCATCTCAGGGCTCCTGCAGCTGGCCTGGCCCTCTCCCTAGGTGCGCCAGCCACGATGCAGCAGCTACGAGTGGAGACGGATGCCATCGGGGCCGGCGAGGGGCCGCCACGCGCGGTGCCCTGGTCAGCCTGGGTCTCCCGGGAGGGCTGGGCGCGCTGGTGCATGTGTCACGTGCCCCCGAGCTGGACCCAGTGGTGGGCGACGTCCGGCTGGCGGCAGCCGCTGCAGCGCGTGCTGTGGGGTCTGGAGGGGGTCCTCTACCTGCTGCTGGCCCTGATGCTGTGTCACGCGCTCTTCACCACCGGCTCCCACCTCCTGAGCTCCCTGTGGCCCGTGGCGGCTGCGGCGTGGCGCCATCTGCTGCCGGCTGTCCTGCTGCTGCTGCTCAGTGCCCTCCCCGCGCTGCTCTTCGCCGCCTCCTTCCTGCTGCTCTTCTCCACACTGCTGAGCCTCGTGGGCCTCCTCACCTCCATGTCTCACCCAGGCAACGCTCAGGACTTGGACCAATAGAAGGGCAACCCCATCCCGCTGCTTGTGTCTGTTGAGCCCTGGCCTAGGGCCTGAGGCCCAGGGAAGAGGGAGGGCAGTGGGACCAGGGGCTTTCTGTGTCAGCAGGCCCCCAACCTACAGTCTTTAGTTGGGACTGGGCGGGACATGGTGATATTGCTGGAGCTGGCAGGATATAGACTGGCTTGACCTCTGGGCACCTCCCTCAAGCTGATGCTGCAGGTACTCGGTGTGGAGGGCCAGAAATTTTGAGAAGAGATGTTAGGGCAGAAGGGATAGCCAGGAGCAGAGCTTGGCCAAGCCATCAAGAGTTTCCACATGCATGTGCTGATGCTACTGGGGCCCCTTTAGCAGCTGGCAGCATCTTTTTCTTGCAGCTGCTCAAAATTGTCTCAGCTTTAGACTCATAGCAACTTCTACCTCTATTTACCATTCCCCCCACCAACCACTTCTTTTCGCTTGCCCAGGCTCTAGAAAGGGCTCAATGACAGAAACGTAGCTGAGAGAGGACTAGTCAGAATCCTCATGAGACCTCAGCTTTCACCTTCCAGATGTTTCTGCCCAAGCATTCCCCACTCCCTAGACTTCCTCCCTCCTGCCTCGTCAATATCCCCAAGTCTGGGAAGTGAGCCAACCAACGCAGTGAGCTTCCCAGGGAGAGCTTACTCTTTAAGACTCCTGAGGTTTGCTACGGAAAAACAAACAAGAAGTCCCATTTCACCCACCTATGCGGTGTGTGACCTTGGCCAGTTAATTCTTTTGAGCCTTGGTATTAAGTGGGTCCTGTCATGGAGCTGCTGTGAGTCAAAGGCAATAATATCTGTGTGTGAAGTACTTTGTAAAGACCAGAAAATTGTAAGATATTGTATGGAACTCTAAATAACAGAAAGCTTCTCTAGGCCTTCAGAGAAATGTTCTGTCCTGGATACAGTTTGGACCCTACAGTGGTAAACGGAGGATGGATGAATGTGAACAAGAGGTAAAAGGTCATGAAATCTCAAAATATGCAGGTGTTGAACTCTTCTGACTGTGAAATGCTCGGTGGGGCTTGGTGCCAGGTGACGGCTTGCACAGCCATGTGAGTGGGGAAAACATAGCCCATAGGTTTCTAAAACCAACCCAACAAGCTGTTTAGAACACCAGGAGAGCCTTGGAAGGTGGCATCCCTGGATGCCCAGGATGCTGCCTTTTCACATCTCAGCTAACCCTCCCGACAAAACAGTGAGTGATTAGTCACTACAAGTAAGACACATGATAGGTAAGACCCACCCACCTGACCCCCACCCCACTCCAGGCCTCCACTTGATCCCTGACCCTATCCAATTTGATAGATATTGCCCATTTGATGTCTGGTCTGCCTGGTAAAGTCAGGTTGTTTGAGTCCTAGTCCAGCCTGACAAGCTACTAAAGAGAAAGCAATGGAGGAAACATAACCTCACAGAAGACCCCAGGGCTTCTCAGTGCCCGTTCTTTAAGCTCCTGTTAAGCCCGGATGCCAATCTTGGGCCCCTCGCTAACTTGGCTGTGCATTGTTGGCCAAGGATATCACTCTGGAGCCTTGGGACCATTCTAATTGAGAGAGGAGGTTTTGGCCCAAACCAGAGACACTGAGAAGCAGGGTTTTGGCAGAAGCAAGGAGAAAGCCTTCTTCCCTTCCCCATGTAAACGTATATCTTCTACCCTCCTGTATCGCTGGTGTGAGGTAGGGTGGCACAGGCAGACCAGACATCAAATGGGCAATATCTATCAAATTAGATCAACACAATAGCCTGTGACCCAAAATGCTATGTGACACACAGCAACCCAAGAAAAATTCTCCCAAAGGCCCAAGATGGTCTTGCTCCTCAAAGTGTGGTCCCAAAGCCAACAGTATCAGCATCACCTGGAAACTGGCTACACATGGAGTTCCAGGCCTCACCCCAGGAGTCACGAATCAGAGCCTGGATTTTTAACAAGACTCCCAGGGGATACACTGGGAGAAGTCTGAGAAGCACTGCAGGTGAGGGAATATGTTGAAGGGATATGTCTGAGAATGGAGCACTGTGGAGATGAGGCAGCAGTTAGAAGGAGTGGAAGTTAAACAGATTGATCTTGAAATCCCAGCTTTGAGTGAAAAATAGCTGAACGAGAAATAATAGAATTCTTTTCACAAATTTTAAATGCATGCCAGCAAAACCAGACACTTTTAAAAAATAAGAATAAAAAATAGAATGGAATGGCCAACTCTAGAGTCAGGCAAATGGGATGGAGTATACAGGTAAAGGAAAAGTGAGGAACCTTGAGGGGTGGGGATCCAGTAACTTCTGTAGCCTGGCCAGAAAAGTAAATCCGATCAGGTGGAGCATAAAGAACCGGAGCGGAGGAGGTGTCAGCCGCGAGGGGTCTTGCATTTGAGAAAGTGAGACGAGTTCCACAGCGGCACACAAGCACCCTGGGGGCTACGAGGAGCAGGAGCGCCCGGTAAGATTTTCTCCTGCCCCAAGGACCCGGGAGCAGTGAGTAAGAGCGGCCAGGATGCGGGAGGGTCCCAGAGGACGGTGTCAAGGGAGCTCACAAAGCTGGGGGCGCCGCTTCAGCTAGAGGTGTGAATGACCACCCTGGTGGGAAAAAGAGGGGATGCCTGGAAGGGGTCAGGGCGGCGCCAGGGAACCGCTCTGGACCAGCTAAGGGGGGCCGGGAGAGGGCGCTCTTACCCAGACGCGGCTCCGCGCACTAGAGGGTGAGCAGAGCGACCCTGCTCGCAGAGTCTGTGGCCGCGAGCCGGGGCCGGGGGCCGGGGGCCGGGGGCCGGGGGCCGGGAGGGGGCGGCTGGGCCCCGAGGGGAGGAGAAAGGCGGGGCCTGCGTTGCTCTGGGAGGTTGCCCCAGGTGCCGGGGCCGAGTAAGGGGCGCATAGGCTCAGGGGCACCGGAGAGGGGTCTGGGCAACCGCTGGGGAGTTCCAAGCTGGCGCTTTGACCGTGGAGGCAGAGTGCGGTCGGCAAGGGCCCAATGTTGGGAAGAAAATACCAAACCTAGCCAGAGACCAGAGGCCTGTGGGCACCCACACAGGGAAGTGCTAGCTATCCCCGTAAATCAACACCTTCCCTCCACCTCCACCGCCGCCCCCCCCCCCGTCTCCCCCCTTCCCCCCCTCCCCGCGGAATCATAGTCTGCAGACTCGATGCCAGGCCTGCCTCCCTGGCGGAGATCTCCAGCTCTGATTTCGAAGAGTCGGACTTGGCTGCGTGGGGGACGGAAGCGAAGAGGAGATGATGTGTCTCACGGCCCGATCCTAAAACGGGCGGTGGGTGAACCGGTAGATCCTGGGGCCGGGAAGGAGCTTCTCCCGCCCACTGTCTTCACAGCGGCGGCTTCATTGACTACAAAATGTCTTTAACCCAAATCCCTAGCCTGGGTCCCCTAGTCAAAAACCCAGAGACAGCAAGGGCAGAGCTGAGAATCCTGGAGAAGGAAGGGCCCAATCTCGTGAGCTTCACTGTCCCCGACTGCTGTCCTAATCCTAGTCTATTATTCCATTCTTCCTAGGGTAAAGAGCTGCATTTTGTGAGGTTCCGTCAGGATCTAGATGTACATCATCCCACTTCGGACAAGTCATTTTCTGCGGTGCAAACATCTCTATTACATTTCAGATATTTTCATCTTAAAAATAAAAGAACTTAAGAGGTGTAGCTTTTACCATATTTTCTGGCCCGTGTCTTCAAATGTCTAACCAAAATACAGTTTTTAAAACTGATATGTGATACTGTATACTTAAAAATATTTGTAACATATATGAAAGTTGTAAAACCCTCTAAGCCCAAAGATACCACATCCGTCCCACCAGCGGGAATTCACAGACCATGACGTATGGAAATGCTGCTCACTGGTACCTTTGACTTGACCCGACTTTGAAAGAACTGCTTCTAAGTTTCCACCACTGAGAATTACTGTCAAGTTTTGATAGTTCACCTTTATCCAGTCAAATTCCTTTCTATTCCTAGTTTGCTAGCAGTTTTGATGATGAGTGGAGGTTGAATGATAAAAATTTTTTGCATCTACTACCAGGACTATTTTGCTCAAAATTCTCCAAGCCAGGCTTCAACAGGACATGAACCATGAACTTCCAGATGTTCAAGCTGGATTTAGAAAAAGCAGAAGAACCAGAGATCAAATTGCCAACATCTGTTGGATCGTTGAAAAAGCAAGAGCGTTTCAGAAAAACATCTACTTCTGCCTTATTGACTACGCCACAGCCTTTGACTGTGTGGATCACAACAAACTGTGGAAAATTCTGAAAGAGATGGGAATACCAGACCACCTAACCTGCCTCCTGAGAAATCTGTATGCAGGTCAAGAAGCAACAGTTAGAACCAGACGTGGAAGAACAGACTGGTTCCAAATAGGGAAAGGAGTACACCAAGGCTTGTATTTTGTCACCCTGCTTATTTAACTTATATGCAGAGTACATCATGAGAAATGCCAGACACAAGCTGGACTCAAGATTGCTGGGAGAAATATCAATAACCTCAGATATGCAGATGACACCACCCTTATGGCAGAAAGTGAAGAAGAACTAAAGAGCCTCTTCTTGAAAGTGAGAGAGTGAAAAAGCTGGCTTAAAACTCAACATTCAGAAAATGATGATCATGGCATCCAGTCCCACCACTTCATGGCAAATAGATGGGAAAACAGTGACAGACTTTATTTGGGGGGGGGAGTGCGGGCTCCAAATCACTGCAGATGGTCACTGCAGCCATGAAATTAAAAGACGCTTGCTCCTTGGAAGAAAAGCTATGACCAACCTAGACAGCATACTAAAAAACAGGGACATTTCTTTGCCAACAAAGGTCTAGTCAAAGCTATGGTTTTTCCACTAGTCATGTATGGATGTGAAAGTTGGACTATAAAGAAAGCTGAGAGGCAAAGAATTGATGCTTTTGAAATGTGGTGTTGGAGAAGACTCTTGAGAGTCCTTTGGATTACAAGGAGATGCAACCAGTCCATCCTAAAGGAAATCAGTCCTGAATATTCATTGGAAGGACTGATGCTGAAGCTGAAACTCTAATATTTTGGCCACCTGATGTGAAGAACTGACTCATTGGAAAAGACCCTGATGCTGGGAAAGATTGAAGGTGGAAGGAGAAGGGACGACAAAGGATGAGATGGTTGGATGGCATCACCAACTCGATGGACATGAGTTTGAGCAAGCTCCAGGAGTTGGTGATAGACAGGGAAGCCTGGTGTGCTGCAATCCATGGGGTCGCAAAGAGTCAGACATGACTGAGTGACTGAACTAAACTGACAAGGACTGTTTATTCTGCTTTATTCTGTTTATGTGATGGACATTTGGCTTATTTCCAAGTTTTGGATACTATGAAAAAACATTCTATGAATATTCTCATGCAAGTTTTTTGGCAGATCTGTGATAATTTCCAAAATGAGTTGTACCATGCAGTGGTTCCACTGCTTTTTTTCAGCCTATCCAGCTAATTCACATGGTATTTACATTTCTGTTTCTTGTTTTCACTTTTGTTTGGGTGATTTCGGAGAGAAGGAAATAGCATCTTTATTCTATCACCTTCACACTGTACAATCTCTTTTTTTTTAGCGGCACAGCATACAGGATCTTAGTTCCCCAAATGGGAATGGAATCTATGCCCCCTGCAGTGAAAGCTTGGAGCCTTAACCACTGGACTGCTAGGGAAGTCCCTCTCTTTCCTTTTTAAAGCCAAGAATGCATGATTGGTTTAACATTCAAATATAATCAATGGACTTCACCATATTATCAAACTGAAAAGCATACATGATTATTCCATAGACATAGAAAAGGCATTTGGCAAAATACAATATCCATTCCTGATTTAAAATAAAAACAAACCTTTCAGCAAATTGGCAATAGAAGGAAACTTCCTCAACTTTACAGAGGGCATCTATGATAAACCTACAGTTAATCTCACACTTAATGGTGAAAAACTGAATATTTTTTCCTCTGAGATCAGAAACAAGACAAGTATGTCTGTTCTCCCCATCTCTATTTAACATTGTACTGGATGTCCTAGCCAGGACAATAAGGCAAGAAATATAAATAAAAAGCATATAGACTGGAAAGCAAGAAGTGTCTTTATTCACAGACAACAAAATTGTGTAAGCAGAGAATCCTATGGAGTCTATCAAAAAGCTAGTAGAATAACTGAATTTAGCAAAGTAATGTGTACATGACAGTAGTTATGATACAAGGTCAAAATACAAAATCAATTGTATTTTTCTGTACTAGCAGTGAATGATCAGAAAAAGATACTTTAAAATCTCTCTTACAATAAAATAACGTGGGTCTTGGGGGTATCTGACAAGAGATATGACAGATTTGTACACGGATAACAACATATTGCTGAGAGCAATTAAAGACCTAAATAAGTGGAGAGATATATCTTGCCTATTGGGTTGGATGACTCAATATTAGTAAGATCTCAAGTGTTTCCAAATTGATCTATGTGTTCAATACAATCACAAAATCTCAGAATTTGTGTAGAAATTAATAAGCTGATTTTAAAACTCATTTGGAAATGTAAAGGTCCTAGAATAGTCAGAATAACTTTGATAAAGAAAGACAAATTTGGAAGATTAACACTACCTGATTCCAAGACTTATCATAAAGCTATAGAAATCAAGGGAGTTGGTACTGGCATTAAGTTAGACAAATATTAATAGATAAATGAAACAGAAAATTCAGAAATAGATCTACATGTAATATATACATGATTTTTTACAACAATGTTAATGGAATTTAGTGGAGAAAGATCAGTCTTCAACAAATGGGCTGGAACCATTAGATATTCATATGCAAAAAAATGAATTTCAATTCATACCTTATACCATGTACAAAAATTAATTCAAAGCATATCGTAGACTTAAATGTAAAACCTTCTAGAAGCAAGCAGAGGAAAATAGCCATGACATTGGGTTTAGGTAGAGATATGACACCAAAAATATAATCCATAAAATAAAAATTGAATAAGCTGTCCTTGACTAAAATTGAAATGTTCTGTTCTTCAAAAGACAAGCCACACTCTGGGAGAAAGTATTTGCAAAATATATATCTGATAACAGACTTGGATCCAAAGTAAAGAACTCTCAAAGCCCAGTAATGTTTTTAAAAGGGAGCATGGTGATGAAGAACAAACAATTTAAACAGAAACTTTACCAAAAAGGACATATAGATGGCAAATAAGTACAGGAAAATGTTCAATATTGTTAGTCATTATGTAAATACAAATTAAAACCATACCTTCCCCTATTAGAATGGCTATTAGTGTGGTCAAGAATGTGGAAGAACTTCACAAACTCAGACACTGTCAGTGCGAATGTAAAACGGGACAACCACTTTGGAAAATCATTTGGTAGTTTCTTAAAAAGTTAAACATACATCTTCCATATGATCCAGACATTTTATTCCTAGATATTTCCCCAAGAGAAATGAAATCATATGTCCATACAAAGATTCATACAGAAATGTTCATAGTGGTTTTATTTTAGAGTAAAAAACTGAAAATTATTCGTGTCCCTCAATAGGTAAATGGATAAACATAGATATCGCATATAATGGGATGCTACTCAGCTATAAAAATGAATGAACTACTGATGCACTCAACATGGATGAAATTCCGTGAATTAATTCCATTCATTGGGCTGACTGAAAGTAGCCAGATGAAAAGAGTATCTACTGAATGATTCCATTTATTAAAGCTCTAGGAAATACAAATTAATCCATAGTAACAGAAAGCAGATCAGTTAGGACAAATTGCCTATGAATGCGAATGCGAAGATGTAGGAGGTTGTGAGGAAGGGCTTTAGGGAAGGATTATATAAAGGGTAAGTTTGACTGTGATGAGTTTCATATTGTATACACATCAAAATTATATTGTGCATTTGAAGTATGTGCAGTTTATTGTCTGTCATACTTCAATGAAGCAGTTTTAAAAAGTTTAGATCCATTTCCTCGCAGTCAAAAAGAGTTTATCATTCACCAATGTTTATGGTAGATGTACTTAAACACTAAAATGAACTCAACACACAGTGCATGCAATTAACTGGAGAATATGACAGGAAACAAGTTATCTGCTTTTGTTAGAGGAAAACTCTAATTGGGTTAAAGTCGTTGTTGTTGGGGTTTTGCTATTGTTTTTAGTTTTCGGCCACACTGAGAGGCATGTGGAATCTTAGTTCCCTGCTGCTGCTGCTGCTGCTAAGTCGCTTCCGTTGTGTCCGACTCTGTGCGACCCCATACACGGCAGCCCACCAGGCTCCCCCGTCCCTGGGACTCTCCAGGCAAGAACACTGGAGTGGGTTGCCATTTCCTTCTCCAATGCATGAAAGTGAAAAGTGAAAGTGAAGTCGCTCAGTCGTGCCCGACTCTTCGCGACCCCATGGACTGCAGCCTACCAGGCTCCTCCGTCCATGGGATTTTCCAGGCGACAGTACTGGAGTGGGGTGCCATCACCTTCTCTGCTTTGTTCCCTGACCAGGTATCAAACCTGGACCCCTGCACTGGAAGGCAGAGTTCTAACCATTGGACCACCAGGGAAGTCCCTGGGTTAAAGTTTTTTGAAAAGAACAATCTTCCAAATTTCTGAAGACTTTCTCCCCTGAAAAATAAAGGCTTGTGTCACATGCTGTGCTGGTGCATCTTTTAACCCTTTCAGAAATACCTTATTTTGGCAAAGGAAAGAATATTGGAGTCACTTTTAAAAACCAAGATTCCACGAATGAGAGGAAGTCTATGCACACTTTCCTTCTTAAACGATTTGCCAGTGAAGTTTGAGTTCTGTCATACTTGACATACTATGTGCCTACATACTGGAAAAATATAAGATTTTGTTTTTACAATCTCAAAACAAAATCCAGGAAACAATTCAAATTCGTGTAGTGACTTGTATGCAGCTATTTTTCAAGTTTCTTGTTTCCTAGTCCCAATAAAAAATTTGTTAATAGAGGAGTCAAGTGTACTATGTGCTTACATGACAGCAAACTGAAAATAAAATATAATTTATCCCCATTTTATCCTTACAATAGATTTCAAATCTACATTGGGATGCTGAGGAAAAGGTTATAAAACCTCACTGTGAGCAATGGGAGCCACATAGCAAGAAGGGGTGAAAATGAGAATCACAGAGGTAGATGGACAGGGATCTGGACCACACTGAACAGTCTCCAAGTGCTCACAGTGTGGGTGTGCCAGACTTGGGATGGGGTTGTGAGAGAATGGAAAAGCCTAGACAGAGGAGCCTGGCAGGCTACAGTTCTCGAAAAGAATTGGACACAACTGAAATGACTTAGCACGCACACAAGGTTTTCTTGGAGAACAGGATGGCAAGCAACAGAGAGAACGGGATGGCAAGCAACAGAGAGGGCTTCGTGAAGCTAGGTAACTCATATTACTTTCTTCCACAAACCAGTTTAGGTGTATAATTTTCCACAGCAACACTGAGAAGCCCCAGTTTCAGAGGTGCAAAGAAAAGGGTTTTGTGTCAAGGAATAAATGACTGAACAAGGGATTCACCGAACTGATGAAAACAAAACAAAAAACAGTTTTTGCGATAAAAGTTATCTAAAACCTATCTAACAAGATGCTTTCTTTCACTTTTGTATGTTCCCATCCACTGTCTACAGCAAAGAAAACCAAGCTCATTTCAAGCACTCTCATTAAGTCTCAGCAGCCCTGATGACATTACTCTCTGAAGGGTTTTATTAACTCATGTTGTCTGTACCAGTTTCCCCAGCACCAGTGTGTGTTAATTTAGTAGATTCCTTTCATTTGCACTTAGTAGTTACCCACCAAGGACCAACACTTCTTTGGTCCGCTATTTCCATTTGTGTAAGATGCTACATTCTTTGACAAAGTAAAATTTCAAGAAAAAGTAAGGAAAGATAATGCAGTAATTCTGCATCCTCTTCTCCAGCCTATTCTACTTAAGGTTTAGTGGGTCTGTGTATTTCCTTATTTTCCTGCTTCACATCACATTATCAGTGTACTTACTGCCTTGTTTCAGCCCTGAACTCATACTACACCCAACCCAGGGTCAAGATCATTTGTCAAAGCTGAGATGCTGTACTTTTAAAAAATTAATTAATTTGACTGTGCCAGGTCTGAGTTGCATGTGGGATGCAGGATCTTTAGCTGCAGCATGAAGTATCTAGTTCCCCGACCACAAACTGAACCTGGGCCTCTGCGTGCGTTGGGAGCATGGAGTCTTAGTCACTACCATCAGGGAAGACCCTGAGTTCTTTTAACTTTCTTATTAAGCTTGGCACAGCTCCCTGCTCCCTACACCCGACCTTGGAATTCTCTCTGCTCCTCTCCTACTGCCCACTCACCAAACAGGTTTGTGTTCACTTTGCTACTACTGCATATTGCATCTATTAAGCAATGGTTTTCTAATCAGTCTCCCACTTGGGCCGGGGAGCTTCTTGCTTAGTTCCAACCACTTTTGAGTGTCTACCAGGAGCCAAGAAATTGTGCAAGGCGAGGTTGGTGTATCTCCAGGAGTAGGTGAATGTTGAACATACGTATGAATGGGTGAGACTAGTACAGGTGAGAACTAGCCAGATTCCAAACTCCATATAAAATATTGACAGTTTCAATTACAACTCAGCCTGTGACATTTCCCAATCCCAAAGAGCTGCTGACAATAGGTAACCCCTCCCGGGTCTTTGTTGAGTACACGTGTGTTCTGGTAGGAGCATAATTGAGTGTGTGAAACAGTATGAAAGATGCAGTCAATGATTTCTAAACAGTGTGGACTGCAAGGTCCGAGGCTGGAGAGAACCCAGAGGTAGCCTCCCCAACTCTTAAGATCACAGTTCAGAGACTCACTCTCTTTCACAAAAAGATGTCACTCTGTTTTTCCATGCCTTTATTGGTGACAGCAATGGACAACAACAATGTCAGGCATAGCAGGTGCCATGCCAACACCTGGCGTGGCAAACAGGCACTGCAGGGCCACTGGCACACACAGCCCAAACACAAGAACCAGTCTACCCTGGCCATGTACCCGAATGGGCATGAGGTCGTCTATCCAGTTTGTATGTGTGGATCAGCCTGTCTGAGTGTCTTGGACGCTGCCTGCAGGGCGCCCCCATCCTCGGCACATGGTAGGGGCTGTTGTGAACACAGCGTGACATCCCCCGGTGGACGGCCAAGCCCCGGTGTTGACCATGGGGGACAGGGCTGGGGACTGGAAGAGGCAGGGGGCCAGGCACAAAGTTCACTCCAGGGCCACATCCTACAAAAGAACCAGCCATCATCAGAGTGGGCTTCTGGCCATGGTGAGTGCAACTCTGCCTCAGGCAGTTCTGGTTCTTCAGGGTGAGTTTCTCTGGCCTTCAATTTCCCCATCTACAAAATGGCAATACTGCTTCCCGTACTGCCAAATCAGGAAACTGACGATCAGTGAGCTAATTCATGAGTCTACAGATACTGTTCCAGACTCAGCTGTGACAGAACCCAATCCCAGGGGGCACAAGGAGTCCCTGACTTCTCTCAGCCCATCTGGACACAGGAGACTAGGTTGAGGGAGGTTCAAGGAGAGGCTGGAAAAGATGTGCTGGGAAGTTGTGGGGGCACATACCTAAGTGGGGTGGTATCGAGAAGTCTTCCATTGGATTAAAATTGAAGAATTCACAGGGTGGGAAGGGCTGGCCTGGGAAAAAAGGGGGTTCCTGGGGTAGGGGTGGAAACAGAGGAGGTAGGGAAGGCTGAGGAAGAGGATAGGGAAAAGGCATGGGAGAAGGTAAGGGAGAGGGTGGGGGCAAGGCCGGCTGCTCGCTGAAGTCTGAGGGCTGCCCCTGGCTCCCCTGGAAGAGATGATCCGGCTCTGGCCAGTCTTTAATCCATGGGTCTAGAAACAGGATGGTTGTTTTAGGTAGGCCTGGGAAGCCAGGTCGCCCTGAACTCTGGCAGCCTACACTTCTAAATCTTTACTTCCTCCTCCTGGAAAACGCAGCACACTCTACTTCATACTCAGGCTTCCTCATCCCCTCTCATTTCAGGCCAAGCCCAAGCTATGCTCCTTCCTCCCTGTGTCTCAGTAGTCAGTGGATCTGTCTTTGTTCATGATTCCCTCCAGCCTGATCTCATGATCCCTTCCAGTCTTCCCCCTCTATTGCCCAGCTTGTCTATCTCTCCTCTCCTACCTCTTCCTCAAAGACCAATAACTAAGTTTAGTAAGTCTCTGTTAAAAACAATGATCCCATCACTTCCTTTTCGCAGTAGGTTCAGGTTCCTTTCACACTTCCTCCCACAAAGAGTATTTTTGCCCAGGCACCATTCCCTTCTCAACTGTTCCCTGCCTCTTTTAACCCTACTCCACTTCTTCAATACTTTTCCTACAAAAATGTAACCACTTCTTCACTTTCTAACCATCACATGACATGGCCAAAAGCCTCTCCCCTCCCTGAAAGTGCCTCTATCCTTATCTCCTTTTGTTTCCTCCATCAGTCTCTCTTCTCTTCCAACTCCCAAACATGGCCATTGTTTTGCTCTTTCTGTCACATTCACGCCCTTAGCAGCCATCTCCCTGCTGGGCACCACTGACTCCAAATTTACTCAACATTTCCATAGTACTTCAAAGAGATCTGCCCTCATCAAACTCACCAACTCATCCTTCCACCCAACTCCTCCTTTCGATGTTGCTATTTCTGTGGCTCCAAATTGAGTTCAGAAGACCTGAGACACAACAAACTAGCCTTACAACCTTTAAAGCACCCCTTTCTCTTTAGGGATCAGTTCTCCAACTGATTTAGATGAGATTTTTGTGCTAGTTGCTCAGTCGTGTCTGACTCTTTGAAAGCCCATGCACCGTAGCCCACCAGGGTCCTATGTCCATGGGGATTCTCCAGGCAAGAATACTGGAGTGGGTTGCCATGCCCTGCTCCAGGGGAATCTTCCCAACCCAGGGATTGAACCCAGGTCTCCTGCATTGCAGGCCGATTCTTTACCATCTGAGCCACCAAGGAAGATGAAATTTAGTTCTCATCTAAAAAAACAAAGAAATCAGACCATTATATGATCAAGGTCCTAATTCACTTTCCTGATACTCCAACTCCAGGCTAAAAGTGACACTCCTGGCCATTCTGCCCTCACATCCTCCAGTGCTACTACAGCCTTCTAACATGACTCACATCTCCAATTCAATAAACACCATCCTGCAGGTACTACATACACAGCAATTGTGCTAGATACTGGGGCTGAAAGGGATGAATTATCAACAAGTGAGGCAGGCACTTTACCCTTGCAGGACATGATCCAAGGCAGAAGCAGACAGGGAACAATAACCCATGATGTCCCCTTTAAAAGCAGGCAGGAACTGAGGGTTTAACAGTCCCTGCCAAGGGGCTTTGTTGCTTCTACCACTCTGCCTGAATTACCTTTCCTCCACTTCTGCTTTTCCATGCCCCACATCCACTCCAATTTAAAGTACTCCCATTCTTTTCCTGTTTATCTGTAGCATATGCGTATTGAGCATACTCAATACTCAATTCGTGTACACAGAGGTGACTACAGGGCTAGACCAGGGGAAGGAAGGCACACTCAGGATTCACAATGGTCCTTCAAGGGGCTCTACTCACCTTGAGGATCTCTGTCCTGCTGTTTATGAGACCTATGCTCTGAGGGCCCTCTTTGCATCACTACCCTCCCCACCTGTGATAGGGCTCACCATGGGGATAGTCACGCTTGGGCAGCTCCACACCCCAGGCATCAGCCACATGGGTCAGAAGCAAATGTGAGAGGTGGCGGTGGGCATGCTGGTCCCAATGGACACCGTCCCGATGACGGTGCCGTACTGCGTGCCGAAAGTGAAAGTGGAGGTCCAAGACATCGAAGCAGTGGTCCCCAGCCAGAGTAGCACTGTAGAAGTTCCCTTCAACCACATCCCGCCGCAGAGAGCCTGCCAGGGGCTGGAGCTGAGTGAGAAAATGCAGCATCTGAGAGCCACTGAATGATGCAGAATCGGGAGGGAGGGTCCTCTATCTACCAATCAGCTGCCCCATCTTCTGTCCTGAGGTGCTCCAGACACTTGCCTCAGGCAGGAGGAAACCCCCAGTGACACGCTCTCCTAGGGGCATTGCCATGTTCCACACCAGCAGGCAGGAATCTGGCAACACCTGGTCCATGCGCACGAACACTCGCTCCAGGTTCTCTCGGTAGCTCTCCATCGAGTAGCGGCCATACCTGTTGGGTAGCACAAAGGGTGGGCAAGAACACAGGGATGGGTGGCCTCTGAGCCATACCTCCACCCCCAATCAGTATTTCCCTCTCCCCCCGCCCCAACCTGGAGAGATCCCAGAGGCAGGAGTTGATGATCACCAGGTCCGGGGCAGGCCCATATGTCAGCTCCTCCAGGACTCCCTCGAGGTACTCGGAGTAAACGCGGGTGAGGAAGTAGAAGCGTACAAGGTGGTGGCCAGAACCCGAGCAGAACTGGCGGACCTCCCGGTACTGTGTCCCGTTGTGCAGCTCGCCTAGCTGACCCCCAGCAACCAGCTGGTCCTGTTCAAAGCTCAGCTCCCCCTGCCCACCCCCCCCCCACCCAGCTGGTCAGACCCAAGCCAGGGAGGAGGCCCCTACCAGGCCAGAGTCTGTGCCCGCCCATCACTGGCATGGCCACCAAGCTTCCCTCACCTTAGCTTTCAGCTGGGCAGCTGTGAGCAGTGAGTCTTTCTGGAGCAGGAGCACCAGGTCTTTATACACAGCCCGCTGGACTGAAGGGAGACAGAGATCCTGAGGCTGAGGCAGGCCCTACTCCACCCCCCAGCTCCTGTCAAATCCAGGCCTCTTGCTGAGGTGGCCCAACACCACCTTTGTGGAGTATTGACTTAGAGGTATGAGAAAAGGGGAAGTTAAAAAGTCCTGGCACTGCTTTGTTCCTTCCAGGTGTACATAGCGACCTGGCAGAAGTAAGTTGGCCAAGTCACTCAAGAACAGACAACATACTGCTTCCATGAGGACACTGTAGGGGACTGTCAGGAAGAAAAATGCTGAGCAAGGTGGGGGTGAAAAGCCTGACAGGCTACATCTGTCAGGACACCTGTGGAAGGCGTTGGGGAAATAAACCTGTATTGGAACGGACTGGGGATCAGGAAAGAGGTTTGAGATGGAGACAAAACGTCCAAACGCAGAAAACAGACTGCAGGTGCGGGACCAGGAAGCGGGATTCTAGAAGGGCACTCACTTGAGTCCCCCAAGATGACCACGAACTTGTTGTGTAGCAGCTGCTGGACTTCCGAGGCCTGGAAATGGACCATGTTGCTTCGCTGCGGGCGGCACGGCTCCTCGTTCTCCAGACAGAAGACCATGCTGCCGCCAACAACGACGGGCTGCAGGGAAAGGCCACTAAGCTGCACGAGGGAGGGGCCTCAACTAGCTCCAGGGCCCACTCTGGGATAAAGGAGACCTGCGCTGGCCCCTTTCAAGCTGCTCAGAGATACAGGTAGCAGGCGGCAGCATTAGAGTGGGGTCCATGGTGGCGCCAGCCTCTGTTAAACTTGGCAAAGTGAGCCACGGCCCGCGAACCTCCGGGATACCCCGCCGCTTCACACGCGGTGCGGCCCTGCGCCCAGCCACGTGCACGTCGCCGCCCCGCGCATGCGCGCGCTCGCTCGCGCCAATTACCGATTCCCGGGACTCCGCGCCGTTCACCAGCGACTGGGGCAGGCCCGCACACTGCGCGCGTCGCCTGCAGCGGGCGCCAGGCCTAGCCTCATGTTCTCGTGCCCGAAAAGCTGGTCGCTTCAGCACTGCTCCTGCCTCGCAGAGCTTGTGCGTCCCGGTCAGTGGTCGGTGCGCAGCCCGTCGCCCAGCTCTCTCCATGCGTGAGTCATGGAGGCCCGACAATGCCTGGGGCCTCCCCGCCCCGGGCGACAACGCTCACAACTCCCACTTCCTGTCACTCATGTCCTGCCCTGCCCGACCCCCCAACGTCCGAGGGGACGAGAAGGCAGCTCGGGTGGCCGCCGTAGGGAGCAGGAGCCAGGGCCGAGCCCGCCCCCCTGTGGGCGGGGGCACAGCGACGGCCAAGTACAGTCGCCCACAGCAGTGAAGGCTGGTGGCCGCGGCCTCATCACGTGACCCGGACGGGCGGAAGCGGAAGTGCCTGCCTGGAGCCCAAACTGGGAGGGTGTACCTGGCGCTGGCAAGCTGGCGCCGGCAAGCCGGCGCTTGTACCAGCCATGGACTGCTACACCGCGAACTGGAACCCACTCGGGGACTCTGCTTTTTACCGGTGAGCCGCCCAGGCCTCCTGCCCACGGCCTGGTTACCCCGCTAGCCCTCCGGCTCGAGCCTTCGGGCGGAGCCGGCGGCGCGCGACCCCGCTTCTACGGGCGGTGGGTCTGGCCCTCGCCGGCTCTCGCCCTGTATCTACCGCTTAACGCGCAGCCTCCTAGGGCCGGGCTTTCCCTTGCTGCGGAGAAGGAAAATGAGGCAAACCTGGTGGTCACACAAGTAGGGGCACAGCCCAACTCAACCCCAGGGCTGTCACCCTCTGGAAGAACGCTCAAATCACACTGTGGGTGGCCGCCCTCTGGAGACAGTGAGTGATTTATCTCTTGCCGGGAAGTGCTGCTGAAGTCAGACCATTGGATACTCCTGGGGGGCGGGGTTGCACCGCTTGCAGGTGACATTACTGACCAAGGCTAGGAGAAAGCGAACCGCCAGTAAATCGGACGGCGCCCTGCTAAGGTCACCCCTCATGGGAGTTGTGGAGTCCTGAAACCACTAATCTTTCTAAATGTAGACTGGTCATATCATTACCCTAATTAGAATTTTTTGCAGTACTTTCCCTTATAAGATAAAGTACAAACTCCTTATCATGTTATATCTATAAACCGCCCCCATTTGTCTCTTCAGCTTCCTCAACTGTTACCCAAAGCTGTGTTCAGTTGGGCAGAACAAGAGCTCAACACACCGTGATGTTTCCTGGCTCCCTGTATTTGCACTAGCCTGCAGTTCCTTTTGTGGGCACTGCCATTTCCCTCCTTACTTCATTGGAGAATTCTAGCTCATTCTTCTGGGCTTAGTTTAAGGGATTTTTCTGAAACCTTCCCTGATCCAATCCCAATAGAGTGACTTTCAGCTGACTTTCCTTTGGGTCTCAGTGCTAAGGTTGTTACTTGCGACACATTAGGGCAATATTTGTATAGGTTTCTTCTGCTAAACCAAATTCCTTGAGGGCTGAGTGCATATTTCTTGCGTCCCTTTATCCCTATTATGTATTTAAAACAGTGCCTGCTATGTGCGTGCATGCTGAGTTGCTTCAGTTGTGTCCAACTCTTTGTGGACTGTAGCCTGTCAGGCTTCTCTATCATGGGTTCTCCAGGCAAGAATACTGAAGTGGGTTGCCATGCCCTTCTCCAGGGCATCTTCCCAATCCAGGGATTGAACCCTTGTCTTCTGTGTCTCCTGCTTCAGCAGGCAGGTTCTTTACCATTAGTGCCCTAAAATTTTTTTAAAAAATACTTTGTTGATTGCAACTGAAGATCACAAAGAAATCACATTGGAGTCATTTCAATAGAAGACAGCTGTTCATGCTAGTGAAACCATATACCATTGCTATTCACATATTAAAACTTTTCAGTGTAATTTTTGATGCATAAAATGTCAGCTCTTAACACTTCTGAAATGGACAAATGCCTTGATGCAATTTTTAGAGATCTGTTGCATTTGTCTTTTGTTTCTAATTCTTATTAATATGCCTTATATTTATAAGAATGCCTTATAAACATTCACAATATGTACATTGTGAAAAAAATGGCAAAAATTTAGTGTGAAGTCAGTAGGAAATAGCAGTGATTTAAACTATTTTTGTGGAGAAGGGATGTCACTTGACATGGGTTGCCATGTAATTTATTGTTTACAACACAGAATATACTTTTAAAAGTATTGATTTGTATTACTTTTGAAAATATGTGTTGCATACACAGGCTTGTTACAGTACTGAAAATGATGACCTCATTACCATAGAACTTCTGTTTATCATATGAAGTCTTAGCTTTGTTTATACACTAATAAAGTTTTAAATGAGTGTAAGTGTTGAGTGCATGCTATAGACATGACCACTGTTGCTAGCCTACCCTGTACTTGCAGAAAGGAGTAAAAGTGTTAGCCCTGCTATAGAAGATGTATTATTCTTGGTAATGGGTATTGAGCCTTTGTGTGCTAGACAGACAGAAGTGTGCTCAGTCACGTCAGACTCTTTGGGCACCCCATGGACTGTAACCCACTGGGCTTCTCTGTCCATGGAATTTTCCAGTCAAGAATACTGGAATGGGTTGCCATTCCAGGGGATCTTCCTGATCCAGGGATCGAACCTTGGGTATATCTCTTGCATATCCTCCATTTGCAGGTGGAGTCTTTACCATTGTGCCACCTGGGAAACCCTTACAGGTTCTCTGCCAGAGTAAACAAAAATTTAGTTTAAAGTTTAGGTGCAGATACTTGGTTTTATTTGTATTTGTGCATAGTCTTATGCCAGGACTTAAATAAATGTTCAAATAAGTGAATGAATGATAAACAGCTGTCACACATTTCAAGTTCTGTCTACAGGATAGGATTCTTTTGCATTGGAAGTGGTGTTCTGGAAAAATGACTAATTTGGGAGGGCAAGGAGAGGGAATGGTGTTGATTCTTGTGAGGCTCCAGAATTTTAGCCACTTTTATCCTAAAAACCCAGTTTGGGATAACACCATTAAATAATTTTGCCCAACCCATTGCCAGGCAGAATGTATATTGGGTCAATAAAAAGACATGGGCCCTTTCTGCCCTCAGATCTTACAGCCAGCATGGAGACAGCTGGTAACCGCTAATCATTCTATTATATGGGGCTTCCCTGGTGGCGCAGTCAGTAAAGAATCTGCCTGTGATACAGGAGACCAGGGTTCAATCCCTGAGTCAGAAAGATCCGCTGGAGAAAGAAAGGGCAACCCACTCCAGTGTCTTGCCTAGAAAGTCCCATGGACAGAAGACCATGGCGGGCAACCGTCTATGGGGTCACAAAAGTTGGACATGACTTAGCAGCTAAGCCACTACCACCAATGACTCTATTTGGGCTTCCCTCGTGGCTCAGTGGTAAAGAATCCACCTGCAATGCAGGACACGCGGGTTTGATCCCTGGGTTGGAAAGATCCCCTGGAAGAGGAAATGGCAACCCACTCTAGTATTCTTGCCTGGAGAATCCCATGGACAGAGGAGCCTGGTGGGCTTTGGTACATTGGGCCGAAAAAAGCTGGGCACTACTGACCACATGAATGACTCTGTTTGATCATGAGCACTGAGGTTGGGGCTTCCCTGGTGGCTCAGATATAAAGATTCTGCCTGTAATGTGGGAGACCCGGGTTCAGTCCCTGGGTAGGGAAAATCCACTAAAGAAGGGAATGGTTACCCACTCCACTATTCTTGCCTGGAGGATTCCATGGACAGAGGAGCCTGACAAGCTAGAGTCCATATCGTCACAAAGAGTCAGACATGACTGACTTAACATTTTTTCACACTTTTCACTGAGGTAAAAGATTTTGTAGGACCGTCAGAAAGCATATAACAGTTTGGTAAGTGAGAGGTAAAGAGGACTTTCTGAAGTAGACAATGCCCCATCCAGAAGATAGGAAGATTTAAATGCAGGGAATGGGATCCAAGAATATATACAAAGGTCCTGACGAGGAAGAGACAGGGACACTCTCAATGACCTAAATAGAGCCAGCGTGGCTGCAGTGTCATACTGTTGCTTTTGTCCTTTGTTTCTAATTCTTATTAATATGCCTGTACGTTGTGGAAAAAATTGCCCAAATTTTAAGTCAGTGAAGTCAGTGGGAAATAACAGTGATTTAAACTATTTTTGTGGAAAAGAGATATAACTTGACATGGGTTGCCATGTAATTTAGTGTTTTCAACACAACATATACTTCAAAAAATATTGACTTGTGTTACTTTTGAAAATATATGTTTTTCAAAAGGCAAGGGGTGAGGACAAGAGACAGGTAAATGTCTTCTCCCAGCAGCCATACCTTGCAGGGCCTTATAGACCATTTTTATTTGAAGAACGATGGGAAGCCTGAATGAAAGGATTGATGTGATTGAATTTGCCTCTGTGTGTGTGTGTGTGTGTGTGTGTGTGTGTGTGTGTGTTTTAAATTCATTCTGCAGGCAGTGGGAGTGGGGGACAACTTGAAAGGCGCAAGCGAGAATAGAGCCAAGGGAGACCAGGTTGTAGTCTTAGGTTAGGAGGCTCCTACACTAGACCAGGGAGAAGTTGATGGCGGTGAGCACCAGAGATGGAGAGAAGGGGACCAGTCTGACAGATGGTAATGGCAGAAAGTTGAAGGAGACTGTGACGAGTTGCACTTGATAGGGAGGAGGAAGAGCAGTGAATCCAGGATGACTTAGATTTGAGTCTTAAAAATAATGAGAAAGGAAGAGTGAATTTGTTGGGGAAGAGAATGAGCTTGGTACTGAATACCGTGTTTTAGGTGCTTTAGAAACATCTATATGGTGGAAGAAAGGAGACTGAAGATACTACATTTCGTGCTCTTCATAGGAGAAAGGTTAGCTATTTTAGTAGGTTTTATGGGTTGGTATGTTTGTTTTGCATGTATAAACATGAACTGTTAAAAAAAAACTGTGGTTAAATATACATAATATAAAATTTACTATCGTACTCATTATGAAGTATGATCTAGGAGTGTTAAGTATATTCACATTATTTTGTAGCCAATCTCCAGAACTTTCTCATCTTGCAAAATTGATTCATGAAATATTAACTCCTCATTCTCCCCTTGCCCCAGCCCTGGCAACCACCATTCTGTTTTGTGTTTCCATAAATTTGACTACTGTAGGTAGCTTGTATAAGTGAAATCATAACAGTATTTGCTTTCTTGTGGCTGGCTTATTTCATTTAGCATACTGTCATCGAGATTCATCCGTTTTGTAGAATGTATCAGAATTACCTTTTTAAGACTGAATAACATTCTTTTTTTTTTTTTATTTTTTAGTTTTTATTTTTAAATTTTAAAATCTTTAATTCTTACATGCATTCCCAAACATGAACCCGCCTCCCACCTCCCTCCCCACAACATCCTCTGGGTCATCCCCATGCACCAGCCCCAAGCATGCTGCATCCTGCGTCAGACATAGACTGGCGATTCAATTCACATGATAGTATACATGTTAGAATGTCATTCTCCCAAATCATCCCACCCTCTCCCTCTCCCTCTGAGTCCAAAAGTCCGTTATACACATCTGTGTCTCTTTCCCTGTCTTGCATACAGGGTCGTCATTGCCATCTTCCTAAATTCCATATATATGTGTTAGTATACTGTATTGGTGTTTTTCTTTCTGGCTGACTTCACTCTGTATAATCGGCTCCAGTTTCATCCATCTCATCAGAACTGATTCAAATGAATTCTTTTTAACGGCTGAGTAATACTCCATTGTGTATATGTACCACAGCTTTCTTATCCATTCATCTGCTGATGGACATCTAGGTTGTTTCCATGTCCTGGCTATTATAAACAGTGCTGCGATGAACATTGGGGTACATGTGTCTCTTTCAATTCTGGTTTCCTCGGTGTGTATGCCCAGAAGTGGGATTGCTGGGTCATAAGGTAGTTCTATTTGCAATTTTTAAGGAATCTCCACACTGTTCTCCATAGTGGCTGTACTAGTTTGCATTCCCACCAACAGTGTAGGAGGGTTCCTTTCTCCACCTCTCCAGCATTTATTGCTTGCAGATTTTTGGATCGCAGCCATTCTGACTGGTGTGAAGTGGTACCTCATTGTGGTTTTGATTTGCATTTCTCTAATAATGAGTGATGTTGAGCATCTTTTCATGTGTTTGTTAGCCATCCATATGTCTTCTTTGGAGAAATGTCTATTTAGTTCTTTGGCCCATTTTTGATTGGGTTGTTTATTTTTCTGGAGTTGAGCTGCAGAAGTTGCTTGTATATTTTTGAGATTAGTTGTTTGTCAGTTGCTTCATTTGCTATTATTTTCTCCCATTCAGAAGGGTGTCTTTTCACCTTGCTTATATTTTCCTTTGTTGTGCAGAAGCTTTTAATTTTAATTAGATCCCATTTGTTTATTTTTGCTTTTATTTCCAGCATTCTGGGAGGTGGATCATAGAGGATCCTGCTGTGATTTATGTCTGAGAGTGTTTTGCCTATGTTCTCCTCTAGGAGTTTTATAGTTTCTGATCTTACATTTAGATCTTTAATCCATTTTGAGTTTATTTTTGTGTGCGGTGTTAGAAAGTGATCTAGTTTCATTCTTTTACAAGCGGTTGACCAGTTTCCAGCACCACTTGTTAAAGAGATTGTCTTTACTCCATTGTATATTCTTGCCTCCTTTGTCAAAGATAAGGTGTCCATGTGCGTGGATTTATCTCTGGGCTTTCTATTTTGTTCCATTGATCTATATGTCTGTCTTTGTGCCAGTACCATACTGTCTTGATGACTGTGGCTTTGTAGTAGAGCCTGAAGTCAGGCAAGTTGATTCCTCCAGTTCCATTCTTCTTTCTCAAGATTGCTTTGGCTATTCGAGGTTTTTGTATTTCCATACAAATCTTGAAATTATTTGTTCTAGTTCTGTGAAAATGTGCCTGGTAGCTTGATAGGGATTGCATTGAATTTGTAAATTGCTTTGGGTAGTATACTCATTTTCACTATATTGATTCTTCCAATCCATGAACATGGTATATTTCTCCATCTATTAGTGTCCTCTTTGATTTCTTTCATCAGTGTTTTATAGTTTTCTATATATAGGTCTTTAGTTTCTTTAGGTAGATATATTCCTAAGTATTTTATTCTTTTCGTTGCAATGGTGAATGGAATTGTTTCCTTAATTTCTTTTCTACTTTCTCATTATTCGTGTATAGGAATGCAAGGGATTTCTGTGTGTTGATTTTATATCCTGCAACTTTACTATATTCATTGATGAGCTCTGGTAATTTTCTGGTGGAGTCTTTAGGGTTTTCCATGTAGAGGATCATGTCATCTGCAAACAGTGAGTTTGACTTCTTCTTTTCCAATTTGGATTCCTTTTATTTCTTTTTCTGCTCTGATTGCTGTGGCCAAAACTTCCAGAACTATGTTGAATAGTAGCGGTGAAAGTGGACACCCTTGTCTTGTTCCTGACTTTAGGGAAATGCTTTCAATTTTTCACCATTGAGGATAATGTTTGCTGTGGGTTTGTCATAGATAGCTTTTATTATGTTGAGGTATGTTCCTTCTATTCCTGCTTTCTGGAGAGTTTTTATCATAAATGGATGTTGAATTTTGTCAAAGGCCTTCTCTGCATCTATTGAGATAATCATATGGTTTTATTTTCAATTTGTTAATGTGGTGAATTACATTGATTGATTTGCGGATATTGAAGAATCCTTGCATCCCTGGGATAAAGCCCACTTGGTCATGGTGTATGATCTTTTTAATGTGTTGTTGGATTCTGATTGCTAGAATTTTGTTGAGGATTTTTGCATCTATGTTCATCAGAGATATTGGCCTGTAGTTTTCTTTTTTGTGACATCTTTGTCAGGTTTTGGTATTAGGGTGATGGTGGCCTCATAGAATGAGTTTGGAAGTTTACCTTCCTCTGCAATTTTCTGGAAGAGTTTGAGTAGGATAGGTGTTAGCTCTTCTCGAAATTTTTGGTAGAATTCAGCTGTGAAGCCATCTGGACCTGGGCTTTTGTTTGCTGGAAGATTTCTGATTATAGTATCAATTTCCGTGCTTGTGATGGGTCTGTTAAGATTTTCGATTTCTTCCTGGTTCAGTTTTGGAAAATTGTACTTTCTAAGAATTTGTCCATTTCTTCCACGTTGTCCATTTTATTGGCATACAACTGCTGATAGTAGTCTCTTATGATCCTTTGTATTTCTGTGTTGTCTGTTGTGATCTCTCCATTTTCATTTCTAATTTTATTGATTTGATTTTTCTCTCTTTGCTTCTTGATGAGTCTGGCTAATGGTTTGTCAATTTTATTTATCCTTTCAAAGAACCAGCTTTTGGCTTTGTTGATTTTTGCTATGGTCTCTTTTGTTTCTTTGCATTTATTTCTGCCCTAATTTTTAAGATTTCTTTCCTTCTACTCACTCTGGGGTTCTCCAACTCTTCCTTTTCTAGTTGCTTTAGTTGTAGAGTTAGGTTATTTATTTGACTTTTTCTTGTTTCTTGAGGTATGCCTGTATTGCTATGAACTTTCCTCTTAGCACTGCTTTTATAGTGTCCCACAGGTTTTGGGTTGTTGTGTTTTCATTTTCATTAGTTTCTATGCATATTTTGATTTCTTTTTGATTTCTTCTGTGATTTGTTGGTTATTCAGAAGTGTGTTGTTCAACCTCCATATGTTGGAATTTTAATAGTTTTTCTCCTGTAATTGAGATCTAATCTTAGTGCATTATGGTCAGAAAAGATGCTTGGAATGATTTGATTTTTTGAATTTATCAAGTTTAGATTTATGGCCCAGGATGTGATCTATCCTGGAGAAGGTTCCATGAGCACTTGAAAAAAGGTGAAATTCGTTGTTTTGGGGTGAAATGTCCTATAGATATCAATTAGGTCTAACTGATCTAATGTATCATTTAAAGTTTGCGTTTCTTTGTTAATTTTCTGTTTAGTTGATCTGTCCATAGGTGTGAGTGGGGTATTAAAGTCTCCCACTATTATTGTGTTATTGATTTCCCCTTTCATACTTGTTAGCATTTGTCTTACATATTGTGGTGCTCCTATATTGGGTGCATATATTTATAATTGTTATATCTTCTTCTTGGATTGTTCCTTTGATCATTATGTAGTGGCCTTCTTTGTCTCTTTTCACAGCCTTTGTTTTAAAGTCTATTTTATCGGATATGAGTATTGCCACTCCTGCTTTCTTTTGGTCTCTATTTGCGTGGTATATCTTTTTCCAGCCCTTCACTTTCAGTCTGTATGTGTCCCTTGTTTTGAGGTGGGTCTCTTGTAAGCAGCATATAGAGGGTCTTGTTTTGTATCCATTCGGCCAGTCTTTGTCTTTTGGTTGGGGCGTTCAACCCATTTACGTTTAAGGTAATTATTGATAAGTATGATCGCGTTGCCATTTACTTTATTGTTTTGGGTTCGGGTTTATACACCTTTCGTGTTTCCTGTCTAGAGGATATCCTTTAGAATTTGTTGGAGAGCTGGTTTGGTGGTGCTGAATTCTCTCAGCTTTTGCTTGTCTGTAAAGCTTTGATTTCTCCTTCGTATTTGAATGAGATCCTTGCTGGGTACAGTAATCTGGGCTGTAGGTTATTGTCTTTCATCACTTTAAGTATGTCTTGCCATTCCCTCCTGGCCTGAAGAGTTTCTATTGACAGATCAGCTGTTATCCTTATGGGAATCCCCTTGTGTGTTATTTGTTGTTTTCCCTTGCTGCTTTTAATATTTGTTCTTTGTGTTTGATCTTTGTTAATTTGATTAATATGTGTCTTGGGGTGTTTCGCCTTGGGTTTATCCTATTTGGGACTCTCTGTGTTTCTTGGACTTGGGTGATTATTTCCTTCCCATTTTAGGAAGTTTTCAACTATTATCTCCTCAAGGATTTTCTCATGATCTTTCTTTCTGTCTTCTTCTGGGACTCCTATAATTCGAATGTTGGAGCGTTTCATATTGTCCTGGAGGTCTCTGAGATTGTCCTCATTTCTTTTAATTCGTTTTTCTTGTTTCCTCTCTGATTCATTTATTTCTACCATTCTATCTTCTATTTCACTAATCCTATCTTCTGCCTCTGTTATTCTACTATTTGTTGCCTCCAGAGTGTTTCTGATCTCATTTATTGTGTTATTCATTATATTTTGACTCTTTTTATTTCTTCTAGGTCCTTGTTAAACCTTTCTTGCATCTTCTCGATCCTTGTCTCTAGGCTATTTATCTGTGTTTCCATTTTGATTTCAAGATTTTGGATCATTTTCACTATCAATATTCGGAATTCCTTCTCCGGTAGATTCCCTACTTCTTCCTCTTTTGTTTGATTTGGTGGGCAACTCTCCTGTTCCTTTACCTGCTGAGTATTCCTCTGTCTCTTCATCTTGGTTATATTGCTGTGTTTGGGGTGGCCTTTTTATATTCTGATAATTTGTGGAGTTCTCT
The DNA here is from genome assembly GCF_016772045.2 of Ovis aries. NCBI lineage: Eukaryota > Metazoa > Chordata > Mammalia > Artiodactyla > Bovidae > Ovis > Ovis aries. The sequence goes on along the minus strand of NC_056066.1, from coordinate 52,055,655 downwards.
TTATTATGGAGCTTCCTCACTTTGGGTGGGGTTCTATCAGTGGCTTGTCAAGGTTTCCTGGTTAGGGAGGCTTGTGTTGGAGTTTTGGTGGGTGGAGCTGGGTTTCTTCTCTCTGGAGTGCAGTGGAGTGACCCGTAATGGGTTATGAGACATCAAAGGTATTGGGATAATTTTGAGCTGCCTGTATATTGAGGCTCAGGGAGTGTTCCTGTGTTGCTGGAGAATTTGCGTGGTATGTCTTGTTTTGGAACTTGTTGGCCCTTGGGTGGAGCTTGGTTTCAGTGTAGGTATGAAGGCTTTGATGAGCTCCTATTGCTTAATGTTCCCTGAATTCAAGAGTTCTCTAATGTTTTCAGGCTTTGGGTTTAAGCTTCCTGCTTCTGGTTTTCAGTTTTATTTTCACAGTAGCCTCTAGACTTCTCCATCTATACAGCACCGATGATAAAACATCTAGGTTAAAGATGAAAAGTTTCTCCACCTTGAGGGACACTCAGAGAGGTTCACTGAGTTACAAGGAGAAGAGAAGATGGAGGGGTAGTTAGAGGTAACTGGAATGAGATGTGGTGAGATCAAGAGAGGAGAGAGCAAGCTAGCCAGTAGTCACTTCCTTATGTGCGCTCTATAGTCTGGACCGCTCAGAGGTATTTACAGAGTTATACGGGGAAGAGGAGAGGGAGGAAGTAGACAGAGGTGACCAGGGGATAAGAGAGAGGAATGAGTAGGAGAGACAAATCCTGCCAGTAACCAGTTCCTTAGGTGTTCTCTACCGTCTGGAACACTCAGAGATTCACAGAGTTGGATAGAGAAGAGATGGGGGAGAAAAGAGACAGAGGCCACCTGGTGGAGAAAAAGGAGAGGCCAGAGGAGGAGAGAGTGGACAAGCCAGTAATCTCGCTCTCAGGTAAACTTGGGTAGTGAAGTTTGGGTTTTAAATGTACAAAATTGACAACAAAGATTAAAAATCTGGAGTAGAGGTTGGATTTTCAAAGATACAATATTAAAGAAAAGCAGAAGGAAAAAGGAAGAATGAAAAAAAGAATTATTAAAAACAAACAAACAAAACAAAACAAAACAAAACACCAACAACCATCCAAAGAGTATATATGGTGTTTGCCTTAAAAAAAAAGTCTTTTTTTAAAAATAGTAATACTAGGTTATAGAAATAAAAATTAGAGGAGAAATAGAAGATTTAACAATTTAAAAAAGCTCGGAAAAAAAGAAAAAAAGCAAAGGCAAAAAAAAAGAATGATTTTAAAAATATTAAAAATTAAAAATATATCTGGCTCTTCTCTGATGTTATGGGCCGTGTGGGCTCACTTCCAAGGTGGTTCCCTCTGTTTAACTTCTTCTGTTTGCTGGTTTTTAGGCTCACTAGTTCAGTCGCGCTGTGGGGAGGGGGATGCTGCAAACAAATAGCACTGTCGTGTGTACACAGTATCTCTGCCCGCTTGACCTGTCCTTCCTCGCGGCGCACAAACCGCTCCGGCTCTACGATGCTCAGCCGGGAACCGTCTGGGGCCGGCCCTAGGCTGCGTGCACTTCCCGGTCCAAGCCGCTCAGGTTCGGCCCTCAGGCAGCCCTCAGAGGCACACATGCGGCTGGGACTGCGCTTTGTGCCCTTCCCAGGTCCGAGTAGCTCAGGAGTTTGGCGAGCGCAGTCGCCGCGGCTTATCACCTTTTCCGCCGCTGCCGCTCAGCTCTCTGGGTGGACCGCTGGCGCACCCCGTGAGGCAGACTGTGACTGTCCAGCACCCCCAGAAGTCTTAGCAAAGGAGCCTGCTTGCAGTTAGGTAAGTAAAGTCTCTCCGGGTCTGCAATTGCCCTTTCCAGTCCTTACGGCTCTGGCTGCCTGTCCCCGGAGGGGAATGGTCTGCAGCCGGCTTTTCCGCTCCGTCCTTTGTTCTGTGCTCGGTCCTGGCGGTGTCTTATGTTCGAGCTTTTCGCGTGGTAGCTATCCCACAGTCTGGTTTGCTAGCCCAAGTTAGATCGTTCTGGTGGAGCGTGGGGCGTTCCTGCCCGATTCTTGCAAAGCTCTGCAGCCCGCGCCTCCCGCGCGTCCCTGCCCTGCCCCCACTTCCCAATGGCGGATGCAGGCGTCTGTGCTGCTTTTCCGCTGGGGGAGTTACTGGTGGGCTTGTAATCTCTTGGTTTTAATTATTTATCTATTTTTCCTTCCTGTTATGTTGCCTCTGTGTTTCCAAGGCTCGCCACAGACTCGGCAGGGAGAGTGTTTCCTGGTGTTTGGAAACCTCTCTTCTTCAAATTCCCTTCCCGGGACGGGCTTCCCTTCCCGGGACGGAGCTCCCTCCCCACCTCCTTTGTCTCCTTTCTCGTCTTTTATATTTTTCCCTACCTGATTTTGAAGACAATGGTCTGCTTTTCTGGTTGCCTGATGTCCTCTGCCAGCCTACAGAAGTTGTTTTGTGGATTTTGCTCGGCGTTGAAATGTTCTTTTGAGGAATTTGTGAGGGAGAACGTGATCTTCCCGTCCTATTCCTCCGCCATCTTTCCCTCCCTGAATAACATTCTAATGTATGTATACACCACATTTTATTTGTGCATTCATCTGTCAGCGGACACTTGGGTTACTTCCGCCTTGTGGCTATTATGAATAATGCTGCTACGAACAATGGTGTGTGAATATCTCTTTGAGATCCTATTTTCACCCAGAAATGGAATTTCTGGATCATATGGTAATTCTGTGTTTAATAGTTTGAGGAACTTTTCTACTGTTTTGCATGACAACTGCACCGTTTTACATTTCCAGAAACAATGCACAAGGATACTGTAGTAGTATTTTTTTGTCTTTTAAATTATTTGTTTATTTTTGATATGCTAGGTCTTTGTTGCTGTGCATGGGCTTTCTCTAGTTGCAGCAAGCAGGGGCTGCTCTTTGTTGTGATGCACAGGCTTCTCAATGCAGTGGCTTTTTTTGTGGCAGAGCACAGGTCTAGGGCACTTGGGTTCAGTGTGGTTGTGATGCACAGGCTTAGTTGCTCTGTGGCTCATGGAGTCTTCCCGGACCAGGGATCAAACCCACGTACCCTCCATTGGTAGATGGGTTCCTATCCCACTGGACCACTAGAAAAGTCCAGCAGTATTTCTTTTTAAGGCAGTCTGGAATTAAGGGGTTATAAAGAATCCATATACCTTCCAGTGTAGGAGACGTGCTTCAATCCCTGGGTCAGGAAAATCCTCTGGAGAAGGAAATTGCAACCCACTCCAATATTCCCAGTATTTGGGGGAAATCCTATGGACACAGGAGCCTGGCAGGTTACAGTCCATGACATTGCAAAGAGTCAGGCACAACTTAGCGACTGAACAACAACAAAGGTGGTCTTTCTTCAGGGCCTGGGCATTTTGGAATTGATGGAATATTCCCCATGCTAACCCTAATGTGTTTCTTCCTAGTGTTCTGATAGCCCAGCCTGGACAGGCTGGAGATCATCTGTTTTCAAACAGCTCTTCTCTTACTGCAGTGAGTCATGCTTTTCCACCAGTTCAGCTGCACTGCAGCAGGGATTTTATCAGTGCTTCATGGAGGGGCTGGGATTGAAACCTGCCCTGCTGACAAAGGTCGTCTAGTCACAGCTATGGTTTTTCCAGTAGTCATGTACAGATGTGAGAGTTGAACCATAAAGAAGGTTGAGTACTGAAGAATTGATGCTTTTGAACTGTGGTGTTGGAGAAGACTCTTGAGAGTCCTTTGGACTGCAAGGAGATCAAACCAGTCAATCCTAAAGGAAATCAACCCTGAATATTCATTGGAAGGACTGATGCTGAAGCTGAAGCTCCAGTATTTTGGCCACCTGATGCAAAGAGCTGACTCACTGGAAAAGACCTGATGCTGGGAAAAATTAAAGGCAAAGGAGAAGGGGGCAGCAGAGGATGAGACGGTTAGATAGCATCACCAACTCAATGAACATGAATTTGAGCAAACTCTGGGAGCTGGTGAAGGACAGGGAAGCCTGGCGTGCTGTATGTAGTCCATGGGGTCACAAAGAGTCAGACATGACATAGTGACTGAACAACAACAGGACCTGCTTTAGTGATTTTCTGGTATTCATATCCAGGGTTCATTTACTACTACTATGGGACTTTCCACTTCAAGGACCTGCAGGTAGAAGAGAAATATGTAGCTGGCCTTCCTCACTGAAGATATGACCTATCCTTACAAAGTTCTCACTTCTAGACTTTTCTGAGATGCTGTTCTCTCTGCTGCTCTCAGTGTGCCCATCTGTACCCCATGCCAACCTTATGGCATACCTTGAGTCACCTCACTGTCCCTGAGAAGCCTTCTTTACCTTGAAGGCTTGAGGAGGTGGCCTGTACTTTGTTGCTCTTCACTCCCTGAGCCTTACTCCTGTACCCCTGCACCTCTTTCCCGCTCCTGTCTGTGTTGATGCTAATGTCCTAGACTGCCACTGAAGGCTCCTTGATCCCTCCTCCCAATTGCTGACTCGACCTCGTGCTTCCCAGAGAGCTGGAAGTGATGGCCTGGAAGGGCCTGGGCTTCCCTGACAGAGTCTGCCTGTTGTATTCCCAGCCTGCTGAGGAGATATGCCCCCACTTCCCTATCCTCTGAGAAACCATGCGCCGTCTACCCACTCTCATGTCACCTCAGGTTTCTCTAGCCATTCTTGCATAGGACTCTCTGCATCAAGGTCACCTAAGGTGCTGCTGCATGTAGCTTCCTAGGGCAGATCTCTGTTGTCTCTGGCATGGGTCCTTTGAATTTGATCTGTATTTTAATAAGCAGCCAGGTGTTTTTCAGTGTAGAAGACCTCTATATTGTTTTCCACCATCCCTACCCACAAGGGCTCACTATCAGAGTTCAACTACTATATTCAGATCTCCCTAGCCTAACAGAAGTTCCCTATTCAAAAAATCAACAAATCCCTTTTTACCTCACCAAGGGTCTGGAAACTGCCATCTATACTCACTTCCATCTTCTCTCTTCCTACCAACCACTCACTCAGATAATCACAATGGTGTGATCACTCACCTAGAGCCAGACATCCTGGAATGTGAAGTCAAGTGGGGCTTAGGAAGCATCACTATGAACAAAGCTAGTGGAGGTGATGGAATTCCAGTTGAGCTATTTCAAATCCTAAAAGACAATGCTGTGAAAGTGCTGTACTCAGTATGCCAGCAAATTTGGAAAACTCAGCAGTGGCCACAGGACTGGAAAAGGTCAGTTTTCATTTCAATCCCTAAGAAAGGCAATGCTAAAGAATGCTCAAACTACTGCACAATTACATTTATCTCACATGCTAGTAAAGTAATGCTCAAAATTCTCTAAGCCAGGCTTCAACAGTACGTAAACTGTTAACTTCCAGATGTTCAAGCTGGTTTTAGAAAAGGCAGAGGAACCAGAGATCAAATTGCCAACATCCACTGGATCATCAAAAAAGCAAGAGTTCCAGAAAAATATCTGTTTCTGCTTTATTGACTATGCCAAATGCCAAAGCCTTTGATTGTGTGGATCACCACAAACTGTGGAAAATTCTGAAAGAGATGGGAATCCCAGACCACCTGACCTGCCTCTTGAGAAACCTATGTGCAGGTCAGGAAGCAACAGTTAGAACTGAACATGGAACAACAGACTGGTTCCAAATAGGAAAAGAAGTACGTCAAGGCTGTATATTGTCACCCTGCTTATTTAACTTATATGCAGAGTACATCATGAGAAACGCTGGGCTAGATGAAGCACAAGCTGGCATCAAGATTGCCGGGAGAAATATGAATAACCTCAGATATGCAGATGACACCACCCTTATGGCAGAAAGTGAAGAATTAAAGAGCCTCTTGATGAAAGTGAAAGAGAAGAGTGAAAAAGTTGGCTTAAAGTTCAACATTCAGAAAACTAAGATCATGGCATCTGGTCCCATCACTTCATGGGAAATAGATGGGAAAACAGTGGAAACAGTGTCAGACTTTATTTTTTGGGCTCCAAAATCACTGCGGATGGTGACTGCAGCCATGAAATTAAAAGACGCTTACTCTTTGGCAGGAAAGTTATGACCAACCTAGACAGCATATTGAAAAGCAGAGACGTTACTTTGCCAACAAAGGTCCATCTAGTCAAGGCTATGTTTTTCCAGTAGTCATGTATGGATGTGAGAGTTGGACTATAAAGAAAACTGAGCACCGAAGAATTGATGTTTTTGGACTGTGGTGTTAGAGAAGACTCCTGAGAGTCCCTTGGACTGCCAGGAGATCAAACCAGTCCATCCTAAAGGAAATCAGTCCTGAATATTCACTGGAAAGACTGATGCTGAAACTCCAATACTTTGGCCACCTGATGCGAAGAATTGACTCATTGGAAAAGTCCCTGATGCTGGGAAAGATTAAAGGCAGGAGGAGAGGGGACAAGAGAGGGTGTGATGGTTGGATGGCATCACTAACCTGGTGGACATGAGTTTGAGTAAGCTCCGGGAGTTGGTGACGGACAAGGAAGCCTAGCGTGCTGCAGTCCATGGGGCTGCAAAGAGTCAGACACGACTGAGTGACTGAACTGAACTGACCTGTGCGGTGTTCATGCTGCATCACAGCTATAGGCCATTGTATCAGGTTGTCTGTTACGAGGGAAGGGAAGTTGAGATTGACAAGTGTTCTGAGGCTGATGGCCTCATCCTCCACCGTATATGCGTGCTTCCCCCTTGTGACAAGCAAGTGGTCTGTGGAATGTGACACTGGTAATATTTCTATGATTCTGGTTAGGAGATACCATATAGTGACTAAATAGGGGAAGTTTAACATAAAGAACTATTAAACTACGATAGCAAAGTAGCTGTAAGGTAAAACTGTCCTTTCCTGGGGGCTGAGGATAAAGGAAGGAAAAGTTGGAAGGGGGGTACCCTCCCCAAGCAAGGTTCTGACCTTGCTGGAGAAGGTATGGTTGCAGGTCACTGAATGGTGGGAGAGTTGCTGGTTTGCTGGGCCGGAGCTGGTCCACAGTCACTGGATAAGCAGCAGGCAGCCCTCTTGGGCATAGATAGGGTGAAGGTGAGCCATAGCTGGTGGCCAGGTTCAGGGCCTTGCGCAGGGAGCACTGGGCTGAGCAGGAGACCTAGAACATGCAGTATCTTGTGGCGAGAACCGCAGGAAGGTAGATGGCCAGTCCAGGCCGAGGTTGTGAGGGGTTGTGTGCTCCGGGTGCATGGTTGGGTCAGAGTGTCCCCAGATACCCTCATGCCCACACTGCTGACTGACCTTGCAGCTGCTGGAAACAGCCAAAGACTCTGTTCCTCCTACAAAGACCCTTTTCTACAAGGCCAGCTACTGAGAAAGCTTAACATCTCGCTCGCTGTGGAGCACATATTGAAGGTTGAATTTGGCTCTGGGAGGTAATAAATTGATAACTAGCAGGGTCCTTTCTCTGGCCGGTCAGCTTCAACAGGCACCCTCTACAGACTTTTCAACTCCCTCACAGTAACCAAACAGCTCTGTATTTCTGCTTCATAGGATACTACCATCCTTCTTATTAGTATACTACTCTTTCTCTAAAGGAGGAGACATACAGTCTTAAGTCATTGTATCAATCAATTTTGAGTTACTCCTCAAAATGAGTTACAGTATTACTGGATATTCTGTTACCTAAAAATTGAATTTAAAAATTAACCTTCAATAATTTGTGTATAAAATAAAAATGGCAAGGAGAGAAGATAATGGCTAGTCTTTGCATATAAACACAAGCACATAACAAGCACAGAGAAAATGCACAAAGTGGCTACAGTCTTCATTTCTGCAGCTGTTCACAAGATCATAGTCAATACCTATGGCTTCCTTCTTCAGCTGCCCATCACCTACTTCCTTTGCCCTCAGCCAGAACCGTCACTGCTCTGTTCTTTACATAGTGAAGTGACCCAAACCTCAGTCATTCTTTTTTTTGATTGCTGAGGTTTTTCATTAACCTTTCCCGTTAGACATGGAAGTACCAAGAGGTGCCCCAGAAGTTCCCCTGGGCTTTAGACAAAGTTCTCCTTGCCTCCATTATGTAGTAGCAACTTGATTTCCTCTTGGCCCTCAGGATATTACTTCAGCCAGTGGATTAACCCCATTTTCTTGCCTGTTCCTTCAGTGGCATAAGGAGCCCCAAATGGCAAGGTAGCACTCTTACCTTCCAATTCAGTGAAGCCATTGTTTTTATCCCCTGGTGGAAACATTCTTCCCTTGACGACTAAGCTTTACAAATCAATAGGTCTCAAAGTTAGTGAAACTGGAAGCAATATTTTAAAATTGTATTTAAAAATTTTTTTAGCTACCCTGGGTCCACATTGCTGTGTGCAGGCCTTCTCTAGTTGTGGTGCACAGGCTCAGTAGTTGAGGCTCTCAGTCTCTAGAGTGTGGGCTCAGTAGTTGTGGTGCACGGGCTTAGTTGCCTCATGGAATGTGGACCAGGGATCGGACCCATGTTCCCTTCATGGAGGGGCGGATTCTTAACCACTGGACCGGGAAGTCCTAGAAGCAGTATTTTAATAAGAGAGTCATTAGGTTTGTAATAATGAGAGGAGCCACTCCCACTTTCACCCCCTGACTCCCAGTCCCCCATATTGTCTGTCGAGTTAATCCCATGTAATGGTCTTTGATGCAGAGCCTAGACTTGCATCCTGTAAGACAGAGCCCTATATTTGTAGGTTACTGTCTCCTAGTTGGTCCTATAACTGAGTCATCAGTACATTTAGACCAGCCACTTCTGGGTAATGGGATGTAAGGTAAGGCTAGTTGATTCCATGTACCTAAGCCCACTGCTGCAATCCCTTTGTTATGCAATGAGATCCTTGATTAATTGCAAGGCTTTGCAGACTGCTGCAGTGGTAGATGAGACATTCTTTAAGTACATAGATGGTGGAAGTTTGCTAGTGCAAAGGCATTACAGGTAAAGACAAATCTACATTCAGAATACATATTCCAGTGAAGACAGATCTTTGCCTCCTCTATGATGGAAGAAGTCCAGTGTAATCGACTTGTAGGCTTCTCCCCCCAGGAACAGTGCCATATTGGGCCATGTATTGATCTCTGCTCTTAGCTGATTACTCAGCTGCAATCCTGAGACTCCACCTGCAGTGCAGGAGACCTGGGTTTGATCCCTGGGTTGGGATGATCCCCTGGAGATGGGAAAGGCTACCCACTCCAGTATTCTGGCCTGGAGAATTTCATGGACTATACAGTCCATGGGGTCCCTAAGAGTCGGACACGACTGCGCTCTCACTTAGTTGATAACCACTCAGCAGTAATGTTAGCCAGAGAAGGCAATGGCACCCCACTCCAGTACTCTTGCCTGGAAAATCCCATGGATGGAGGAGCCTGGTAGGCTGCAGTCCATGGGGTCGCGAAGAGTTGGACACGACTGAGTGACTTCACTTTCACTTTTCACTTTCATGCATTGGAGAAGGAAATGGCAACCTACCCCAGTGTTCTTGCCTTGAGAATCCCAGGGATGGGGGAGCCTCGTGGGCTGCCATCTTATGAAGTCGCACAGAGTTGGACACAACTGAAGTGACTTAGCAGCAGCAGCAGCAGTAGTGTTAGCCAGGTCATCCGTGGAGAAGGAGGCTCCCAAGACATCTGCCTCAAGTGAGGTCATCACAGCGTTTTCAAGCAGAGGAAGGCTAGTCTCAACACAGGAGGGCAAGCTGCTTCCACTGGTGAGGAAGACCCACGATGACTTGGGGGGTTCAAGATTGTCAGCTTCCTCTGGGTCTAACCAGTTATCTTCCTTCCCTGTTTCAGGATTCCTTTCTTTTCTAATTAGTGCCTTAACTTTCACGTGAGAGATGGTGTGCTGGAGGATTTAACTGTTATTGTTTATTTAGCTGTTATTGTTTAACAACCCATACAATTAAACTGTTTTTGATTCTCAGCAGTAGCAGCTGTGTGACTACAAGAAATAAGAGATTCTTTTAGGCTGTTATCGAAGCTTTCTGCTTCTCAGACCATGACTTGAGCTGGAAGTTAATGGACCTAACCTTGTCATTTTCTTTTTGTAAATGTTCAAGTGCACTCAAAATAACTCATCCACACCATGGCCCTTATAATCATCATTACTGCCATACAATCAAGCACAGAAGTCATTCCCAAAGCATGTATTTGACTTGGCATTTTGCCACATTGAACTGCAGGTTTGATTAATTGTGATGCTGCTGCATGCAGTGGGTTACTATACTAACATCCGTTTCTCATCAGTAAGGAACACAGCACTGCACCCAGGCCTCAGCACGTTACCATATCAATCTTCAAATCCCATCTTTAGAGTCTGGAAGATCCCCGGGAGAAGGAAATGGCAACCCACTCCAGTATTCTTGCCTGGAAAGTCCCGTGGACAGGGGAGCCTGGCGGGCTACAGTCCATGGGGTTGCAAAGAGTCAGACACGACTTAGCAGCTAAACTGCCACCACTACCACTCCTGGGGCCACTCCCTGCACCAGTTAGTCTGGGCCCAGTGAGGAGATGTAAACTGGGAAATTTTAATAGATATAAGGGATTATTACACTGTGATAAAGATTAACTATAAAATGTGAGAAAAGTTTATATGGTAGCTTAGGACTAAGGGAGAGTACTCAAGGAATAACAAACTTGGGAGGGAGGCCCTTCCCCAGCTGAACCCCAGTGAAAATGCAGTTGCAGGCCACTGGATGGCTGTGAAGTTTACTAGTTTCCCTGGGCCAGAGCTTCCCTGATAGCTCATTTGGTAAAGAATCCACCTGCAATGCAGGAGACCCCAGTTCAATTCCTGGGTCAGGAAGGTCGTCTGGAGAAGGGATAGGCTACCCACTCCAGTATTCTTGGGCTTCCCTTGTGGCTCAGCTGATAAAGAATCCAACTGCAATGTGGGAGACCTGGGTTTGATCCCTGGGTTGGAAGATCCCTGGAGAAAAGAAAGGCTACCCACTCCAGTATTCTGGCCTGGAGAATTCCATGGACTGTATAGTCTATTGGATCGCAAAGAGTCAGACATGACTTTCACTTTTCATTTCACTGGGTCAGAGCTGGCCCATAGTTGATTAGGAAGCAAGAAGCAGCCCTCTGGGTTTCAGAGGGTAGGGGGGCACAGGAGAACTACAACTAGGGATCAGTGGTGTGGGTGTGTAGAGAGAGTTGGGGAGCTGATGCTGGTAGCCTGGAGCATACAGTATCTGTAAGGCAAGCCACAACTAGTGACTTGGGTGCATGGTTGTGCAGAGAGGGTCAGTGGAAATGCTCGAGGGCATGGGCAGGGGAACCAGTGGCCAGGCATTGTGGCATGCAGAGGAAGTAGGCCCTGGGGGAGGCAAGAAGCCAGAAATGCTGTGTTTGTCCAGGGAGTCAATCCGGGCGAGCCTTGGAGGTTGCTGCATGGCGGGTTCAGAGCATCACCAGATGTCCTCACATCCTGGCTGCTACAGCTGCTTGGCTGGAATCAGAAGAGCCTTTTCCTCATGCAGTGTTCCTCCAGCGCCCTCTGCTGAGAAGGCTCAACATCATGCTCACTGTGAAGGAGAAATGCTTAAAAGAATACCATCTGTTAACCACAGAAAACATAATGGAAGGGAGCTGAGCATCAGTGAATTGATAACTGGCATGCTAGGTCTGTTTAAATATCTATCTTTCCATCAGATTTCATCTAAGGATTTTAGTAACAAAATGTCAGAAGAAATGCATATGTGGTATAAAAGTTCAAATAAATAACAAAAGTATATGGGTAAAGCAGTAAAGAATCTGCCTGCCTCTGTGGGAGATGTGGGTTTGATCCCTGGGTTGGGAAGATACCTGAAGAAGGAAATGGCAACCTACTCTAGTATTCTTGCCTGGAAAACTCTATGGACAGAAGAGCCTGGTGGACTATATCCCTGGGGTCGCAGAGTCAGATATGACCTAGTGATAAAGACCAGATACAGCCTATATAGCCAAATTGTCCATCTCCTTATTCCCCTCCCCCATTTACCACCTTCTCCGGAGGTAACCACTGTCTCTCCACACTGCCTTAGTGTAGAGGCCTATGAGTTTTTCTTTGTATTGACACACATACACGTGAGTATATGTAAATATGCCTGTAAAAATGTGTGCTCACTTTTTTATTGCATAAGTGGATTCATGTTGTTCATACTACATTGTATTGTGTCTTTTTTTACTTAATATATTTTCAAGGTCCCTTCATGTCAATATACATGGTCACTTTGTTAATGGAAAATATGCAAAATATTCCCCAGAATGGGCATACAATAGTTTATTTAACCAGTCTTGTTTGAATGGGCATTTAAGGAGTTTTTTTTTTTCCCCAGGATTTGTTTTTTTGGAACTGTTTTAAACAATGCTGCAGTGTAGTCATACTTTTGTGTACTTGTGCAAGTAGTTTTATAGGTTAGATTTTTGAAAAGAAATGGCCAAGTTGGAGTGTGTGCACATTTAAAAGTTGGATATGTAGAGCTTCATTTTCTTCCATAAGGGTTGAACCATTTTACACTCCCAATATGTGAGAAAGTTTTCATTTTTCCATACCTTCAGCAATATTGCATGTTATTTATTAACCTCTTAATTTTTGCTATTCAGATGGCCAAAACATCAAGATAACTTTTAAATTCATATTTACCTAGTTGTTAAGTATGTCTCTTCATATCCTTTGATTATTTTTCTGTTGTGTTCTTTCTGTTGATTTGTAAAGGAGCTCTTTACATGTTCTCCATAATAACTCTTTGTTACAAATTTTCTCACTGTGGTCACTTGACTTTTATGTTTTAATTTTTATGGAGTGCTCATTTTATTTAACCTGTGTTCATTTCAAAGTGAAAGTGAAAGTTTCTCAGTTGTGTCTGACTCTTTGTGATCCCATGGACTATATAGTCCATGGAATTCTCCAGGCTAGAATATTGGAATGGGTAGCCTTTCCCTTTTCCAGGGGATCTTCCCAACCCAGGGATCGAGCCCAGGTCTCCCATATTCCAGGTGAATTATTTACCAGCTGAGCCACAAGGAAAGCATGTGTATTAATTTTTAACATACATATGTTAAAAGTTCATGTTATAAAGTCTATCAGTCTTTTCCTTTGTAATTTCTGGGTTTTGTGTCTTGTACTGAAAGAATTTTCCATAGTTCACATTATGAAAATATCAGCTTTTATAGTCTCAAGTTTTTTATATTTCATTTTAAAATATTTTCACATAGTTATCATACAACCTTAGATCATCTTTCTTTTCATTTTGTTTTACAATTAATTAAGAGCCTTTTGTATTTTAAAGAACAGCAATCCTTTTTCACATGTGTTACATTTTTTCATTTTTTTCCCCCTTCTCATAGTTTGTCTTCCTAGTTTGTTTTTGATAGATTTCTTCAGCATATAAATTTTTTTTTTTGGCTGTGCCACATGGCATGTATGATCTTAGTTCCCCAACAAGGGCTGAATTGTGGAGTCTTAACCACTGAACTGCCAGGGAAGTCCCTATAAAGATTTTTTAATGTTAATTATTTTAATAAATAACTATGACTGTAGTTTAAAAGCTCAGTCTCATTACCATCTCTTCTCTTCTTCAACTGATTCCACCCCTCACCTGCAAGTAACCACTGTTATTAATTCTTAGAACCTTTTCCAGAGTCTTTTTTTTTTCAAGTAGAAGTAAGTATAAATATGTATTGTTTTTACACCTTTTATATACAAGTATACAGAAGGTTTTAGGAGAAGGCAATGGCACCCAATCCAATACTCTTGCCTGGAAAATCCCATGGACAGAGGAACCTGGTAGGCTGCAGTCCATGGGTTCACTAAGAGTCGGACACAACTGAGCGACTTCATTTTGACTTTTCACTTTCATGCATTGGAGAATGGCAACCCACTCAAGTATTCTTGCCTGGAGAATCCCAAGGATGGGGGAGCCTGGTGGGCTACCGTCTGTGGGGTCGCACACAGTCAGACACGGCTGAAGCGACTTAGCAGCAGCAGCATACAGAAGGTCTTAAATTTTTATTTAGAAGCACTTGTTATTTCTCTTAGTGACTTCCAGACTTTATATCGTGTTTAGGAAATTTGTTTTCTACTTTGAGATTGTAAAAATAAACAAGATTTTGTTCTGATGTGGCTTTATTTTTTAACATTTAAATCTTGAATTTCATCTAGAAAATTTTATTATAGAGATTAAGTAATGAAATAGCATTTGTTGTGATTCTTCCTATATGGCCCATTGTCTCATTGCAAGTATCAATTTGCCCCAGTTTGAAATGTTATCTTTATCATTGGGTTGGCCAAAAGGCGCCTTCAGTCTTTTCTGTAAGATGGTTCTAGTAGCACTTAGTTGCCTTTAACTTCATTTGAAATAAGTTTGTTAGATTGTATTGTGACAGCTGTCATATCAGCATGCATGTTTTAAAAAAAACTTACCAAAATTGATGAATTTTTGTGTAACCATTTTAATACTGATCATGGAAGAAAAAGCAACATTTTCAGCATATTGTGCTTTATTATTTCAAGAAAATATGAATGCATCTGAAACACAAAAAAAGATTTGTACAACATTTGGAAATGGTGCTGTGATTGACTGAACATATCAAAAGTAGTTTGTGAAATTTTGAGCTGGAGATTTCTCACTGGATAATACTCCATGGTCCAGTAGACCAGTTGAAGTTGCTGGTGATCAAATCAAGACATTCATTGAGAATAATCAGTGTTACGCCACGAGGGAGATAGCCAACATATTCAAAATATCCAAATCAAGCATAGAAAATCATTTGCATCAGCTTGGGTATGTTTTGTTTTGGCTGCACTGGGTCTTAGTGGTGTTTCATTGCATCTTACGGAATCTTGTGTTGTGACGCATGGACTCTCTGATTGTGGTTCTCAGGCTCAGTTGCTCTGTGGCATGCGAGATCTTAGTTCCCTCACCAGGGATCAAACCTGTGTCCCCTGCATTGCAAGGCAGATTCTTAACCACTGGACCACCAGGGAAGTCCCCAACTTGGTTACGTTAATTGCTTTCATGTTTGGGTTCCCGTGAGTTAATTGAAGAAAAACCTTCTTGATCATATCTCCGCATGTGATTCTCTAGTGAAATTTAATGAAGATGTTCCATTTTTAAAACAAATTGTGACAGATGATGAAAATTGGATACTCTGTAATGATGTAGAACAGAAGTGATCATGTGGCAAGCGAAATGAACCATCATCAACTACACCAAAGGCTGGTCTTCATCTAAAGAAGGTGATTGTGTATTTGGCGGATTGGAAGGGAGTCCTTTATTACAGGTTCCTTCCAGAAAAATGATTAATTCCAAGTACTGCTCCCAGTTAGACCAACTCTGACAAAAAGCGTCTGGAATTAGTCAATAGGAAACACATAATCTTCTGTCAAGATAACACAAGACTATGTATTTCTTTGATGACCAGGCAAAAACTGTAACAACTTGGCAGGAAGGTCTGAGGCACCCACTGTATTCAGCAGACATTGCACCTTTGGATGTCCATTTATTTTGATCTTTACAGAATTCTCTTAGTGGGAAAAAATTTCAATTCCTTGGAAGGTAAAGGTCACCTGGAAGAGTTCTTTAGTCAAAGAGATAAGTTTTGGGAAGGACTTCCCTGGTGGTGCAGTGGATAAGAATCCGCCTGCCAGTGTAGGAGACACTGGTTTGATCCCTGTTCTGGGTAGATCCCACATGCCTTGGAGCAGCCAAACCTGTGTGCCACAACCGCAGAGCCCACTCTCTCCGGCCTGCGAGCCACACCTACTGAGCCCCTGTGCTGCAGCTGCTGAAGCCTGCTCTCCTAGAACCAGTGCTCCCCAGGACAGGAGAAGCCCACCGCAATAAAAAGCCCAGGCACTGCAACAGAGTAGCCCCTGCTCACTGCAGCTGGAGAAAGCGCACATTTAGCATCGAATGCCTCCCACTGCCAAAAATAATAAATAAATCTTTAAAGTTTTGGGAAGATGAAATTATGAAGCTACCTGTAAAATGGGAGAAGGTAGTGGAACAAAATGGTAAATACACTGTTCAATAAAGTTGTTGGTGAAGTTGAAAATTGTGTTTTTTATTTTTACTTAAAAAGCCAAGGGAACATTTTGGCCAACTCAGTACAACCTCTAGTCTCCAGTCTTTTTCTGAACTGTCTTCTCTTCCACTGATCTGTTTGCTTATTCCTGTGCCAAAACAAGTTTTAATTAACCTTGGCTTTTAAGTGTATTTGGTATCTGATATATATCTGTTTTCATATCTTCAAATATTCTTAAATATTTTCTCTTTCAGATGATCTTCCTCCTCCACCCCTCAAATGAACTATCAAATCAGTTTGTGCTGCCCTACCCACCAAAAAGTTGGGCTGATTTTTATTGGAATTCTTACCCATCTATAGATCCTTTAGAATATTTCCCCATGTCTTCTCTATCCTTGAGTAAAGAAATTTGATTTTGCTAAAAAATTTTATTAGGCTTATTCTTAGATATCTAAAAGTTTTATTGATATCACAGTCAGGATCTTTTAAAAAGTTATGTTTCTAATTCTTGCTATGGTATAGAAAACTCATTGGTATAGAAAATGTGTTGATTTTTGTTCATTATTTACTGAGCTCTTTCATTGTTTCATAGACTGCTTTGGATTTTCTAAGTAGGTAGTCTCATCATTTGTACTGATAAATAGCAATCTCTTTCTTTCTTCAAAATGGAAGCCTGTTTCTTTTTTTTTTTTTTTTTTTTTCCTCTTATTTTGGCTAGAAAACCATTTTTCTCCTGAATTATTTTGGCTAGAATTCCAAGAAGAATGTCAGTAGAGGTGATAGAGCCTCTCTCACCTTCTGAGATGACCCCACTCTCTGTCTGTGGAGTGTGTTGCTTTTTAAATAAATCCGATTCTTACCTATCCTAAAATAGAAGGACGATGGGCATCTTCCTGGTCTTCAATGGGAAGGCTCCTGAAATGATCCTAGCTGAAATACCTTGCTTCTTGAACTTTGTCTTCTCTTGTATTCTGGAGGAGTGTCCACTCCTTCTCTGTACCCTTTTCCTGCCTCCAACTGTCTAATTATGGTGTTCCTCAAGCCTCCTCCTACATGCAGCACATGTCTCAGTGATCCATATACATTTCAGATTGCAGTCATCTTGTGGCAGTTTGTAATTTCGGTTACCTCCTCTGAGTCAAGCATTCACAGATTGGCATCTGTAGCCCACAACTCTCGCAGCTCTGGGCTCACTAAGGAGCTCCTCTTGGATTTGTTTCAGGCAGTGTTCACTCAGTACCTCTAAAATTGAATTAATTATCAATAGGCTGGAGCCCTGGGTATAAGGCCCATAGCCAGATTCAGTGTTAAGAACCAGAAATAGAAGAAAGTCTGCCTAAGCTGACAGACCCTCCTGCAGGGTCTTATTTTCTGCCAATGGAGACCCAAGCCAACCGCCTCACCCTAGTCCCGCCTCAGTCTGTGCTCTACGTACTGGCCACATAGCCTGCCCTCCCAACACCCTCTGCTTCCTCGCCTGCTGTCCCTAGGATGTCCCTCGCAGTTTCTAGTCATCACCCTCCTCCTTTCCCCTGAGGGGGCCTATGCAGGACAGTTGGAAGCATTAGGGGGCTCCTCTGGTGCTCACTCTGTGTGGATGCAAGGTCATGACGAGGCTGATCTCTGCTTGTCTCTGTGTGGCCAGGAAATATGAGCTGTATAGCATGGACTGGGACCTGAAGGAGGAACTGAGGGACTGCTTAGTGGCTGCTGCACCCTATGGGGGCCCCATTGGTAAGTCACCCCTCTGCCACTGCATGCTTAGGGACCATGGGATGAACTCCGGGTCCTTGTTTCCTGGGGGCCTTGCTGTTGAGTGGTTCTTGCTGACCAATGCTACCTACCCCCACCCCACCTTACTGAGATGTTTTTAATTGTGGTTCTCGTGAGGCCTGCCACATGTGGTGTGGGCCTTTGGAACTAGTTCATAGGCCTGCTTGGCCTGGGCCTGTGCAACTAGGACAGAAGGTTTCTTCTCAAACCACAGCACTGCTGAGGAACCCCTGGCGGAAGGAGAAGCCCGCCAGTGCCCGGCCTGTTCTTGAGATCTACTCAGCTTCTGGGGTGCCCCTGGCTAGTCTGTTGGTGAGCACCCTGCCTTCCCTGGGGCTGGGGGCTTTACAGGGTTCTGCATCCTGAGGACAGCCTCTGGAGCCTCTCTCTCATCTGCAGTGGAAGAGTGGGCCTGTGGTGTCCCTGGGCTGGTCAGCTGAGGAGGAGCTGCTCTGCGTGCAGGAAGACGGAGTTGTGCTGGTTTATGGGCTGCATGGTGACTTCCGGAGACACTTCAGCATGGGCAATGTAGGGGGCCCTGGGGGCTGGGGAAAAGGGATGGAGTCTGGGACTCTCTCACTCCCTCAACCCACAACCCCTCTCTCCAGGAGGTGCTCCAGAACCGGGTTCTGGATGCCCGGATCTTCCATACTGAGTTTGGTTCTGGGGTGGCCATCCTCACAGGAGCCCACCGCTTCACCCTCAGTGCCAACGTGGGTGACCTCAAACTCCGCCGGATGCCAGAGGTGCCAGGTAAGCCCTGACACCCCTGGAGCAGCATTCACTGCCCACAGATGTGCCTTCTGTCCATGGGACCATCAGAGGCAGAAACTGTGGGCTTTGGGCAGTCTGAGGTGGTCCTTTTCCATGACCATAGGTCTGCAGAGTGCACCCTCATGCTGGACCACAGTGTGCCAGGACCGAGTGGCGCACATTCTCCTGGCTGTAGGGCCTGATCTTTACCTCCTGGACCATGCGGCCTGTTCTGCGGTGGTGAGGAGCCGGGGTTGGGAGTGAACCGGAGGGACTGGGGGAGCCAGTGGGAGACCCTGAAAAGTCAGTCAGTCTGGTGTTCCCCCTGGCCCTGCCCCAGACACCGCCTGGCCTGGCCCCAGGAGTGAGCAGCTTCCTGCAGATGGCTGTGTCCTTCACCTACAGACACTTGGCACTCTTCACAGACACAGGCTACATCTGGATGGGGACAGCATCTCTCAAGGTATAAGGCACATCTCTCAGGGCACTATGTCTTGTCTAGGAAAGGTGTGTGGGGCATAGGGGAAGGACTTTTCAACCAGACTGGTGATGGCTGGGATAGGGCCATGACATTCCCTGCACTCTTTCAGGAGAAGCTGTGTGAGTTCAACTGCAACATCCGGGCCCCCCCGAAGCAGATGGTCTGGTGAGGATGGGGGAGGGGTGTTGTTCTTATGGGAGTGGACATGCACATAGCCTTGTCCCCTGGGACACATTGATTCATCCTGTCTACTGACCAGAATAAGCAGAGCTCGAATCTTGTCTTCCCTGCTTGTGCACATTTGAGGGAAACCCCAGTTCCCGGTGGGCCCCAGGTGTGCCAGGAAGCTGATGGGCACAGGGAGAGAGGGAAGCAAATAAGTCAGCCAGAGAAGTCATATAAAGGGCAGCAAGCCTGTGCAGAGTTCTCCAAGGCAAAGTGATATAGACAGTGATGTGGGAGACATGACTGTGGGCCAGGCATCCTGTGTATTAATCCCAGATGTGTGTGTGTGCACAGGTGTAGCCGTCCGCGCAGCAAGGAGAGGGCTGTTGTGGTGGCCTGGGAGAGGCGGCTAATGGTGGTGGGCGATGCACCTGAGAGCATCCAATATCCTTGGAGGGCTGCTGGGGGATAGGGGAGGGTGGCCTGCCCCACCCCATCCCTGGTTACTCTCAGGAACCTTGACCACGCTCAGGTTCGTGCTAGATGAGGACTCCTACCTGGTGCCTGAGCTGGATGGGGTCCGAATCTTCTCCCGCAGTACCCATGAGTTCCTGCATGAGGTTCCAGGTGAGCCCTCATAAGAGCACTAAGTGACCAGGACAGGGGCTCCTCAGCACCACAGCTGCCAGACCAGTGCCCCAGAGCAGAATCAGGGCACTGAGGCAGGGCTGAGGGTTTCCTTACCCCCCTGTCTCCCACTCACCATTTTCCTTCCCTAGTGGCCAGTGAGGAGATCTTTAAAATAGCCTCGATGGCCCCTGGAGCGCTGTTGTTGGAGGCTCAGAAAGAATATGAGGTAAAGCCCTGGGCCTCTCCTGGGGCCCCAAGCCACTCGCCTTTCCCTTCCCCTAATTGACCCAGCCCGTTTCTGCAGCCAAGTGCTACTGTTCAAGACAGGGGTTCAGGCAGGACATGGGCTGATGCGGGCTGGGGTAGAGAGAGCTGGCTCAGTTGGACTGAAGGGACTCGGTGTCTTCTGTGTGGTGATAGGGAGGTGCAGGGAGCCCTTCCAGTCTAGTCACAAATCAGGGCTCTATCGAGAAATCTCAAGGCCTCATAGGCAACTGCGCTGATTGAGGGTGTGTGTGGACACCTTGGGTGGTGGGGCTGAGGGGATTTGGGCTCCGGCCTCGGCAACCTTCCAAACCTGCCACCATAGCCCAATGGGTTGGGAGCCAGACATAGAGGTGTTCTCGGTCATGACGCACTGTCCCTGGCACTTTCTCTCCACCCCAGAAAGAGAGCCAGAAGGCGGATGAGTACCTGCGGGAGATCCAGGAGCTGGGGCAGCTGCCCCAGGCTGTGCAGCAGTGCATCGAGGCTGCAGGACACGAGCACTGGCCAGATATGCAGAAGAGTCTGCTCAGGGTTGGCCTGGCTGGCAGGGCTGGAGGGAGGGCAGGGTTTGGCTGGCAGAGAGGAAAGCCCTTCATTGCTCTCTGGCCCTTTTTAGGCAGCCTCCTTCGGAAAGTGTTTCCTGGACAGATTTCCACCTGACAGCTTTGTGCGCATGTGTCGGGACCTTCGTGTACTCAATGCCGTTCGGGACTATCACATCGGAATCCCCCTCACCTATAGCCAGTATCCTCAAGTGTGCTGACAGGGTGTTTACTTCCAGGGGTGGAAGGGCAAGGGGATGGAGATGTCACCTAGAGGTCCTTGGCAAATACGACTTACCTCCCAGCTGGATCCTTAACTAAATGAAATACAGATACAAGCAGCTCACTATCCAGGTGTTGCTAGACAGGTACAGCAAGCCCAAGGGTGCTGGGCGGAGGGCTGTAGGTGGGCGGACATTACAGTCCTTGCTGTGCTCTTGTGATCACTGCTTGTGATCTGTTTCCTTGGGATCAGGGAGGCTGGGGTTACAGACTGGGGCCACTCTGTCCTCTTTCTACCTTACTTTATCCCTTGTACCCTTTACCTCCCTTGTCTGCCAGGCTTGTGTTGCGGAGGCTTTACCCCCTGGCCATTCAGATATGTGAGTACCTGCGGCTTCCTGAAGTGCAGGGCGTCAGCAGAATCCTGGCCCACTGGGCCTGCTACAAGGTGAGGATATAGAACAGAGTCCAAGGGCAATTCAGGGTTTACTGGCCATGGTAAGGTGTAGGAAATAAGTGTAGAGCTGAAAGAGCAGGTCTTGATCAAGGCAGTGGGGGTTGGGTTTAAGGGGTGAGAGCCAGATTGGTGACACTTCCTTCCCTCTCCAGGTACAACAGAAGGATGTGTCTGACGAGGATGTTGCTCGGGCCATTAATCAGAAGCTGGGGGACACGCCTGGTGTCTCCTACTCTGACATTGCTGCACGAGCCTATGGCTGTGGCCGCACGGAGCTGGCCATCAAGGTGTGGGCGCTTAGCCCTCCCTGGATGCTCTGATGTGGGTGTTAGAGGCTCCCAGGCCAGCTCCTTCTCTCTGTGTCTTCCTCCTCGTCCCACAGCTGCTGGAATATGAGCCACGCTCTGGGGAGCAAGTTCCCCTTCTCCTGAAGATGAAGAGGAGCAAACTGGCATTAAGCAAGGCCATCGAGAGTGGGGATACTGATCTGGGTGAGCAGGGTTTGGGTGAGGACGAGGCTGGGAACCCTGGGCTCAGTAAGGGGCTGGGCTGGATCCCCATCCCACCTTATCGTCCCGCAGTGTTCACAGTGCTGCTGCACCTGAAGAATGAGCTGAACCGAGGAGATTTTTTCATGACGCTTCGGAACCAGCCTATGGCCTTAAGTTTGTACCGACAGGTGTGTGCAGGGGCAGGGTGGGGTGGAGCCTGCAGAGCCCCTGAGTTGGCTTTGCTGACTGCCCACCTGCTGTCCCCAGTTCTGTAAGCATCAGGAGCTGGAGACGCTGAAGGACCTTTACAACCAGGATGACAACCACCAGGAGCTGGGCAGCTTCCACATCCGAGCCAGCTACGCTGCAGAGGAGGTCTGAGGGCCACAGGGCAGGTGTGGCCCACAAACTGGGCCATTGGTCTGGCTTCTTCTCCAGGAGTCTAGGCCTTGAATGTGTCACACACCCCATTTTGTCCTCATTGTGGAGGGAGAGCTTGAGAAGATGTGAGGCACACAAGTTGGTCCCAGAGGAGCTAGTCATTCCCATTAGGGACACCAGTGTAGTGCTCCCAGCAGGAAAAGCTGGCACTGGTGACCCTAGGCACAGGGATGGGGAGAAAACTGCAGCATGAGTGGTGACGGCCGAGGTTCTCTGTGCTATGAGTTCCCTTTTGGCCTTTGCAGCGAATTGAGGGACGAGTCGCAGCTCTACAGACGGCAGCCGATGCCTTCTACAAGGCCAAGAATGAGTTTGCAGCCAAGGTTTGGCCCATTCTTCTCTAAGAACCTCCTCTCCTCACTTCTCAGTCTTCCTTCCTTGTCCCTCTCATCCCTGTCCCACCATATCCCTGTTCCCAGGCTACAGAGGATCAGATGCGGCTCCTACGGCTTCAGCGACGCCTAGAAGATGAGCTGGGGGGCCGGTTCTTAGACCTGTCTCTACATGACACAGTCACCACCCTCATTCTCAGTGGCCAAAACAAGCGCGCGGAGCAGCTGGCACGTGACTTTCGCATCCCTGACAAGAGGTAGATGAGGGCCTGATCTGCATTTGGGTCCTGGAACCCCCTACCCCTCCTGCAATGCCTCCATGCCCAGCTTTCCCACAGGCTCTGGTGGCTGAAGCTGACTGCCCTGGCAGATTTAGAAGACTGGGAGGAGCTAGAGAAGTTTTCTAAGAGCAAGAAATCACCCATTGGCTACCTGGTGAGGTGGGGCCCTCCCTCCAGCCCATGTCCAGCGAGGCAATGTTGGGGAGACGGCCAGGCTCCAATGGTCTGTTCACCTATCTGCTCAGCAATCCTACAGAACTGGTGGGCACATTTCTGAGTCAGGCACAGGGGAGGATGGACCCAAGTCTGCCTGCAAATGGAGGAAAGGAGACTGAGTTGCTTTTCCCCAAGGAAGGCCACAGGGGACACTAGTGTCTGAAGGAAAGTCCTTTGGCGGGGAGGAAGGGGTATAGGGAGAGTACATTTGCAAAGCAGTGGAGGATGTTGAGCTGTTTGTTTTCTGTGGCAGGCGGTTCAGAGGTGTGGTAGGTTGATCAAATAAGGGCAGCCATAAACAGCCCAAACCTCAGGCCCTGGGAAGATGGGAAATGCCTGCTGTGAGGGGTAACGGTGGATGGTGGACGCATAGAAATAATTGATCTCAAAGCTCTAATAGAGCTTGGGGTAGGTTGTTTCCACCCAAAGAGTTTTGAGATCACAACTGTTGTATGTGTGTGGGATAGGAATCGGGGGGATTATACAGATGGAAGGGTATATAAGATACATTGGGATAATGTATCCACTTGGCTTTGCTCATGAACAGAGGAGCTTTGAGAGCTATGGTCCATAGAGTCGCAAAGAAGCAGACACAACTGATGTGACTTCACACACAGGCTTTGCTCATAAGAGAGAACAGGAGGGCTTTACCTGATGTCTTTCCACCTTCTTCTCCTAAGCCCTTTGTGGAGATCTGCATGAAGCAACACAATAAATATGAGGCCAAGAAGTATGCTTCCCGCGTGGGTCCTGAGCAGAAGGTCAAGGCCTTGCTCCTTGTTGGGTACGTCTGCTGAGAGCCCTGGGGTGCTGGGTGGCAGAGCCAGTGGGCTGAGGAGAGGCACGATTTATGCCCTTGGGCAGCTCAACACTATCTCCCTCCTGCTCAAACTGCAGGGATGTGGCTCAGGCTGCAGATGTTGCCATTGAGCACCGGAATGAGGCGGAGATGAGCCTCGTATTGTCCCACTGCACCGGAGCCACAGATGGGGCCACAGCCGACAAGATTCAGCGGGCTCGGGCACAAGCCCAGAAGAAATGAGGAGTCTACACGCTCATCTTCCTGAGCTCTGGACCTGTCAGAAGTGTCCCTGCTCATCTAGCTCTTCCCACAGAGCAAAGCCTGAAAAGCTGGGGTGGGAGCCAGGGTTCTGCTTGTAAATAAAGTTGAAATATTTTATAGCAGCAGTCCCCAACTTTTTTGGTACCAAGAACTGGTTTCGTGGAAGACGATTTTTCTACAGACTAGGGGTGAGGGGATGTTTTCATGATGATTCAAGCGCACTACCTTTTCTTAAATTTATTTTTTGGCTTCACAGTCTTTATTGCTGTGCGTGGGCTTCCTCTAGTTGCGGTGAGTGGGGGCTACTCTTCTTTGCAGTACTCGGGCTTCTCATTGAGGTGGCCTCTCTCTTTGTGGAGCATGGGCTCTAGAGCAAGGGTTTCAGTAGTTGCGGCGCATAGGCTTAGTTGCTCTGCAGAATGTGGGATCTTCCTGGACCAGGGGTTGGACTTGTGTTCCCTGCATTGGCAGGCAGATCCTTAACCATTGGACCACCAGGGAAGTCCCTCAAACGAGTTACATTTACTGTATATCTTATTTCTAATCTAATGCTGCTTCTGATCTGACAGGAGGTACCAGTCCATGGCCTGGAAGTTGGGGACCCCTGTTTTAGAGCACTTGTTTTACGCAGTCTAGTCTAAGCAAAAACAGCTTGGAGGCAGAACCATCCAGATACCTAGCAGAACTTCATGTGTTTGATTGTGGGGTTCTGGAGAGAGAGCTTCTCAGTGATACTCACAGACCCCTCTCTACAGTTACCAGGCAAAGTCCTCTCAAACTCACAGCCCTGGGAAGATTATGGGGAGTGATAGCACACATGATAAGCACTACACTGAAAGCATTACCCACACATGCACACAGGATACAAGCTCAGCACTTTACCTTGCTTTCATTTATTCTACAAGACAGCCCTATGAGATAGGTAATACCGCCCCATCTTAAGAAGAAGACTGAGCACTGGGGAGCAACTAGGTGGCAAGACTGGGATTTGAAACCATATTGGACATGTGGAGATTTTAGAGCTTCTTGGCTGTTGTGACAGAGGAAGGATGACTCAGCCAGACCTGAAACTGGGCCCTCTGAGCAGAGAGTCCTAAGGCAAGGCCCCTGGTTTGCCCTACAGTGAGGACTGGAGGACAGATTAGAAGCATGTGGCCATTGGGTTGGAGAGATCAAGAAGGAGACTTTGGAAACCCTTCCCCCTGAAGAGTGGTGAGCAATTCCTGAATGGTTGCTGGACTGAAGAGAAAAAGAATGGAATTCTCCCTTTGGCAGTTCTGCCAAGGAAGAACTGCAAACTGGAGACCCCTGACTCTCCAGTCGGCTCAGTGGAGGCCTTCCCTACAGTCAGTGAGAATGCCTTCATGGCCCTCCAGGCTCCCTGCCTCTAGCCTCTGCACTCCAGTGCACTTTGGCTTCATACCCCAGCAGCATTACACAACACTGAGGGCATTACCTTTCTTCCTGTTGCCTTCATTAGTCTAGATGGAAGACGAAGGAGGAAACCAAAGCTGAGAGAAGGCAGACCTCCCTGGAACTTTCAATTTTCCCCTCTTTGACACCTCTGCTCCTGCTGCTGCTGCTGCTGCTGCGTCACTTCAGTCGTGTCCGACTCTGTGCGATCCCAGAGACGGCAGCCCACCAGGCTCCCTCCGTTCCTGGGTTCCAGACAAGAACGCTGGAGTGGGTTGCCGTTTCCTTCTCCAATGCATGAAAGTGAAAAGTGAAAGTGAAGTCGCTCAGTCGTGTCCGACCCTCAGCGACCCCATGGACTGCAGCCTACCAGGCTCCTCCATCCATGGGATTTTCCAGGCAAGAGTACTGGAGTGGATTGCCACTGCCTTCTCCGTTGACGCCCCTAGGGGTGTGTTTAAAAACAGTGAGAGATTCAAGCTTGGTAAGATGTTTCTTTTTCCTCCCCTACCTGATGGTAAGTTTGTGAAAATCCCACATGCACGGGTACTAAGTCGCTTCAGTCATGTCCGACTCATTGCAATTCTTTGCGACCCTTTGGACTATAGCCAGCCAGGCTCCTCTGTCGGCATTCTTGGGGATATAAATCAAATTATAAAAGAATCATTTGTTATGCTCACCACTTAGATAATTTGAACAGGATAAAACAGGATGGTTTGTCTGTTCCACAATGTCTAGGGCATTAGCTGGAAGAGTAAAAGGTTGGGGGTGACTTGACAGCTAGGAACTGGAATCTGAAGGCTTGGCAACTCACACGTCTGGCAATTGAAGCTGGTTGTTGACTGGAACCTTAGTTCTGTCAGTCAGAACACCTCCCTCAAACACCAGCAGCCAGGTCCCAAGGGCAGGATCCAAGAAGAACCAGGTAGAGCTGTACTGCCTTCCCTAACGTGGCTTTAGAAGTCATAGTATCATACCTGCCATATTCTGTTTGTCAAGGCAGTTACGTGGGCCTACTTCACCCAGTTTCAAGGGGAAATAGATTCTGCCTCTAGATAGAGAAGTAGCAAGGCTCTGGAACAGTATGTAGAACTGGAAATGTGGCCAGTTTTCGGAGTCACAATCTGCACAGTATATCAGCCTTCTCTCAGAATCAGCAGACCCTTCTAGGGAAAGGACAGGAGATTTCCAATACTGAGGTCATTCTGGGATTTTTGTTTCCTCCTCAGTCTTGGCACCACACTTCTTCCCTGCCCTGGTACCTCTTCACTGCTTTTTTATCCACTCCACGTGGCATGTGGGATTTGAACCTATTGCCCCCTGCGGTGGAAGCACAGAGTTCTAACCACTGGACAGCTGGGAATTCCCTTCAGTGCCTTTAACAAATGTTTTCTCCAGCTTTTCTAACTAGAAAAAGGGCTGAAACCATCCAACTCAGTCCTCTTTTTCTGGAAGGGAGGCCCTGGGCAGTGCATTTAGAAGCTACACAATAAAAGCCTATGTTAGAACTTTGCTGGCTGTCCAGTGATCAAGAATCTGCCTTGCAATGCAAGGGATGAGGATTTGATCCCTGGTCAGGGAAATAAGAGCCTACATGCCATGGAGCAACTAAGCCCATGTATCACAACTACTGAGCCCACATGCTCCGGAGCCAGAGCATCACAACTAGGGTCCTTGGCATAACACGAAAGATCCTGCATGACACAAGGAAGGAAGAGCCTGTGTGCCACAACTAAGACCCAACGCAGCCAAATAAAAATAAAACTCAGCCTGCATTAGAAAAAAGCCTACGTCCCTAAACATGCAGCATATTAATGTGCAGTGTGCAAACATTGAGCATAGTACACATGAAGTTTTAGAAATACATAAGGAATAACAATGACAACTGTATAAACTGATTACAACTTTATAAAAAGTGTGTGTGCATGTGAAGAAGCACTGGAATTGTCCATGAGGAGATGTGTTTGAAAATTAAAAGCAGTTTTGTATATTTTCCTGTAAAGTTAAATGCTGATTCTCCCCTGCCAACAGTTTATCCTGAAAACTTTGAAACATACAGCTAAATTGAAAGAATTTACAGTGAACGCCTGTACCCACCACTTAGATTCTACAATTAACATTTTACTGTGCTTAATTTTCATATATCTGTCTATTCCTCTATCCATTCTATTAACTCATGTTATTTTTGACACATTTCAAAGTTGCAGTCATTAGTACTTCCCTCTAAATACTTCTGCAAGTTTTTTCTTTTCAAACCAAAAATATATAGTTCTCATCTCATAAATGTACATTTGCTGAGTTTTGACAAATCTATACACTTATGAATGGTTGTGTGTGTGGGGGGGGTGGTCAGCCACACTGTTTGGCATGTGGAATCTTGGTTCCTTCAGCAGGGATCAAACCCATGCTCCGTTCCAGGGAAGTCTCTAAATAGTGATTTTTTTAATTAAAAAAAAAAAAAAAAACTAGTTCAAGCCTCACCTGCAATACAAAAATAACTAGAACTCAGTTTTCAAATCTTGGTTTCTTAACTGTGCTTAGTGTAAAAATGCCTCCTCTACCCTGAGCAGTTTGCACCACAGGCCTGGGCCTGCCTCACAGGAAGAGTCATCTTGGCCAATGGATGGAACTAGAATTGAGCCTTGGACCAGGATTTAGGGCCTGAGGGTAGTGAATCTGGAAACATTTCTACTGCTTTAGGATATCAATGGCAGTCCTGAAGTGGAAATTGGGGCAAAGGCTCCTGTAAGCCACCTTCTCAGGGTGAGGGGGCTGCAGTTTCTTTAGGTACTGTACTCCAGCAAGTGACCCTTAGGAACAGAACAGTGAATGGCCTGGTAAGTCCCTAGGCTCTCATTCACTTCAACTTTCTATCATACTGTCTTGCTTTATTTTCATTACTCCATTCAGGAAATTTTCTTGTTCACTTGTTTATTGTCTCTCTCCCCATCTAGACTGTAAGTTCCTAAGAGGAGACACCTTTCCCCTGCTGTGTCTAGCACACCGTCAGCACTCAAAAAGTATTTGTTGAGAGAGATTAATTGTTCCATTGACTAGATGGGGAAAGGAAGCCATGAGAGAAGTGACTTGCCTAAAGAAACAGGAATCCTTTACTCCCATCCTCCAGCTCTCCTCTAGTCCAGTCCTCTTCTCATGAAACCTGTGACTTCTGGGGCACCTGTGTGGTGACTGACAAGCGCCTACCACTAGGTGTGTGCTCCTGTGGGCTGGGACTAAAGCAGCATCTGGAGCAGAAGTCTGACTCCCTGCCCTCTCTCAGTTCCTCTCTTCTCTTTGAAGACAGCCCTTTGCCTTGTGGTGATGGGGGGAGCTGTGAATACCCTGAGCATCACGTAGGATGGGAAATATGGACAGGTCTCCACAGCTGGGCAGCTGAGTATAGGACTCTGTCCTCTTTCATTGAAAATAGGGTATGTGTGGTCACCAAACTGAAATTTCCTTCTCAGGGTCTCCAGGATGGAATATGCAAGTCTCCTTGGTGTGAGGTCCTGTCACCTCTGCACACACCCCACACATGCTCTGACCCCACTGCAGCTGTCTCCTGGAGAGAAGGAA
Organism: Ovis aries; assembly: GCF_016772045.2. Taxonomy (NCBI): domain Eukaryota; kingdom Metazoa; phylum Chordata; class Mammalia; order Artiodactyla; family Bovidae; genus Ovis; species Ovis aries. The sequence continues at coordinate 52,026,598 of NC_056066.1, read as the reverse complement.
CTGCATTTCCTAAGAATGGGCCACTTGCCAAGCTGTACATGCCTGTAATTCTTCATGCAGCCTTGGGAGGTTCCAGGAAGAGTAGCAGAGTGGGACTCAGGTCAAGCAGCCAGTGGCAGGGCTTGAACTTCAGGGCTCAACCACAGCATTTTCCCAAGTATGGTCAGCTTGGGTGGGGAATCTTTTAGATGATCCCAAGGATGAATGTTTTTTTATTATAATAGCTATTTATTTCCATATAGATTAGGAAATATAAGTAGCAAGTCAAACTCTTTTATGAGACTGTCCAGGTGTCTCCAGCACTCAATCATTATTTTTCCCGAGTTCAGGCTTTTGCCTTGTGTGTGGATAGAGTGAGTTTTTCTACTTCCTGGGTAACTGAACGGTTGAAAGTAAGTGAAGTCGCTTCAGTCGTGTCCGACTCTTTGTGACCCCATGGACGGTAACCTACCAGGCTCCTCCGTCCATGGGATTTTCCAGGCAAGAATACTGGAGTGGGCTGCCATTTCCTTCTGCAGGTGATCTTCCCAACCCAGGGATCGAACCCGGGTCTCCTGCATTGTAGACAGACACTTTACCCTCTGAGCCACTAGGGAAGCCCAACTGAAAGGTTGGCGTATAGAAAGTCCTGCCCTCTTTGGCTGCCCTTAGGCTCTAACAGGAGACTTGGTGTGTGGGTCTTTCGGCTGTAGGATCTGTCCCTCAGAGGCGTTTAGGATTCAGTCATTTCACACCTCTGGGTCAGTCCCGCTGAGAGGTAGTGGGAGATACACTTCCCTCTCAAGGAGGGACTTTCCAGTGGCAGAGGGGATGCCTCGAAGGAGGCCCGCTGCACCCCGTATTCCCAGGTCATGGCTCTGGTCAGCACACACTAATTCTACAAATACGGGCAGCGGGGTGCATACAGTCCCAAACTGACGCCCCAACTACTGGCGGTGGTACGGACTGGAGGTGCTAGAAGCACCAGCCCTGTGGAAATGGGAGCTCATGTGGGCTCCTTCTCCTGTGCTGAAATATCCCCTCCAAGAAAAAGGATTACTACCAGGAACAGACCCGTTCCCTCGGAAGCGCTGATCGTGGGACTCTGCCCAGCCACGGATGGGAGAGGGAGGCTGGCCGCCGCTCACCCCTGGCAGCTCAGGCTGCGGGTCAGGAATGAAGGATCTCCCAGCAAGCTGTGCTTGCACACTGCTGAGCAATGTCTCCCGCCTACGGACTTATGGTCACTCCTGAGAGGGTCCGGCTGCGTCCGAGGGGCCCTGCCTGAGGACTACAATCTGGGATGTCTCACTCGCCACCCACCACGACTGTGTAATCGGCCTTCAGCGATTCCTTAAGTCCTGCAGCCTGGGAAGCCACTTGCCGGGCATATCCACGGATGGCTTTGAGGTGCTTACGCGCGGCGGGAAGCGCTGGGGAGTAGGTCCGCGCCTCCCACCTGGTCCCAGTCCCCGACCCCAGGGGGAGACGCGTCTCCAGGCCCGCTCGAAGCTTTGAGCCTCTCCTTCCAGGCCAGACCTGTCGCAAACACCCTCCGCAGAGCACCGTGTGTAGTGTTTCTACCCAGCTCGACGCGAGTCAGGCCCGGATACGCGCATCTGGAAAGCCGCGGAGATTTCCCTTGGGCTCGGGTGGGGATGGCGTGGGCTAACTTGTTAAGATGACAGCCACGGTGCTAGGCGTCTTCCAGGGGCTATGCACGTTCACCACCTTCACCACCGAGAGCCTCTGTCTTTTAAATACATTGCAGCAATTAAAAAGCGGAGGGAGGAGGAGTTCTGGGGAGCCCGTTTGGAGAGAGTGGAAAGAGTTTTGAGCTCCAGGTCTCCCCGATCACTAAACATTGGTGTAACTTGTGTTTGGTCTCAGTTTTCGCATCTGTAAACTGGGAAGAAGACCTACGTCTAGGTGTGACTGTAGAGAAACGGAAGGTGTTGGTGCACAGGCGGCCGGTGCTCCCAGGGTCCTGTTTCCCCCAGGATTGGACCGCGGTGGGGGGACCGCCTCCCTGGCGGTCCGTGAGACCGTGAGACACAGAGACCCGGGCCTGCGCCCCAGGCCGGCAGGCTAGCGAGCATTCGGAGGCGCGTAAGGGCGGGGCCCACGAGGGCCAGGGGAACGCCCTTTCGATCTGGGCCAACCAGCGCTCGTCTCTGAACCGCCAATGAGGAAGCTCCTTACAACCCAGGCCGGATCGGGAGCGAGGCTGAGGCGAGTGCGGCGCTGACAGAGACGCGCGCGCGCGACCCAGCTCGGACCCCGGACCGTCGCCGCCATCACCGCCGCCTGTCCAGTTGCTCCTCAGCCGCTTCTCCTCGCCATGGAGGCGAGGCCGCCACCGCCGCCGCGGGGTTCCAAGCCGCGGGCCGGGCGGTGGCCCTGAGGGCGTGTGGCGGGCCGAGACGCCGTCGCGGCACCGAGGCGGAGCCGCAGTCCTCGACCCCAGCGGTCCCGCCCAACGCTGGACTCGGTGAGTGTTCACGGCCGCCGCCACCCCGACGGGTTCCGGAGATGGGGCGGCGGTTCCCGGGCGCGGGTGGGAGGGGTGCCCAAATCCCTCTTTTCCGGGCAGGATCCATCCGGCTTCTCCAGGGATTCCACATCCTTGCGCTGTCCGTGGGGCTGGGGCGGGGGAGGGGGAGAGTCCCCGGAAACGCGCCCGCCCAGGGGCCGACCCCTCTCCACAGCCCTGGAACTTCGCGTGCATCCTCCTGGGGCCGGGTCGCTGCCATAGTTCATTCTGAAAGAAGAAATTTGGACAGTGAGATCAGAATTTGCTCAGGTCCATTTAATGGGAAGAAAGAGGAGAACTCCTGGCATGAGAAAATTTGCTCTTGCAGTGACCAACTTTTCTTTCCCCAGCCCCTCTCTTTTCTGTCCACTCCCTGCAGTTCAGGCTGCTAAAGAAGGAAGACGGGCTCAGAGCTGCCGAGAATTCAAAATGAGCCAACTGGGAATGCATGCCCCCTCCTTTTTACTTTCGTGAATAACACAAAGAATATCGTTTCTTGAGAAATTAGTTCCTAATTGTATTTCCTGAAGATAAAAAATAATAATGGCAGTGCTGAGCCCAGTGTTGAGCTTTCTTTCTTTCTTTTTTTTTTTTTTTGAGGTCAGTGAATGATGTTTGTAAGACAGGAAAAGAAGAATATTCAAAACCTCTCTAGGAGGGTGAATGCCTTTAGAAGCCCTTGCTCAGGGATCCCTGCTCTAGAACCAGTCGCATCTCCAGAAAGATCTCTTGCCACCTGCTTGCTGTTAGGCAGCTCCAGAAGGAGAAGGTGGTAGGCAAGGAGAGGACTGGTGGTGAAAGATGGATGAACATTGTGTCCTCCTGTTTGTGACCCCATGGACTCTAGCCTGCCAGACTCCTTTGTCCGTGGAATTCTCCAGGCAGTAATATTGAAGTGGGAGCCATTCCCTTCTCCAGGGGATCTTCCCAACCCAGGGAGGGAACCCAGGTCTCTTGCTTTGCAGGCAGATTTTTTACTGTCTGAGCCACTAGGGAAGCCCCTTGCTTGGCCATTCCTTTACAAAACACAGATCTGATGCTATCACTTGTTTACTTAAAACTCCCTTGCTTTTCTTTTGCCATAGGATGAATGAAGCCCAAAATGCCTTAACAAGTCATACAAGACCCTTGACAGCCTTGCTTCAATTTACTCTTATTTTTAGATTAATCCTTCAATCCTCCTTCCCTTCATCCCCTTCTCTGGTCATTCAGAATTGCTTGCCTGCCTTTTTTCACATTTGGATACTTTTGCTTGCTCTTTCTTCCTCACCTTTACCTGCTGAGCTCCACCTCTTTCTTTAAAGCTGTTTTCAGTTGAGAGGCTTGATGAGGGTAGGAGCTGTGTCTTGTTCAGCTCCCATGTTGAAAGCTTCTTCCTCCCAATTGTCTTATAGGTCCTGTCCCATCTCTTCCCCTGATGTTTACTTCCAGGTACCCACTTCCTGAGAGAATCTTTCTTGAGTGTTTCCTGCTAGGCATGCAGCCAGGCAGATAGAATGTTGAAGCCAGGGCTTTTAGTACCTTGATTCCCCATCTACCCATGTCTGTCCTATCCAGCCCCATAAATAATTAGCAGGTAGGAACTGACAGGTCTCATATCCCACTGACCTTCAGTGTGCTCCACTGTCTTTGAAAGGCCAAAAGCCCTATGTTCTCTTTTTCACCTCTGCCTATCTGAAGTGCCCTGGCTAACATATACTCTGAGGCAGAGTGCAATCTAGGAGGCTGTTCACTGGGTACTTTTTAGATGCTGATTTACCATCTAAGTGAAATCTAGAACCAGAAAAGCCACTTCTCTGACTGTGCTACATTCATGGCATTCTATTTGCCAGACAAAGTGCTTAGGATACAGAATAAAAGTGAGGAAGTCACATTTTTACCTTTGAGGAGCTCACAGCTTAAAGCAGGACAGGTGGATACAAATACTTGTCACAGATATTGTGAGGGTGTGATAATACCTTTTATTTGCCTTGTGTTAGGCTAGGTAATAAATGCTTTCCATGAATTATCTTACTTACTCCTTTCTACCCTTGAATAGTGGCTAATTCCTACTAGACAAGGGTGGAAACTGAGCCCATACAGTATGCTGATGAGAATAATCAGGATCTGAATCTTGGCAGTCTAGTTCCAGAGTATCTACCTAGCTGTATAGACAGCATTCCTTCTCTGGGTGGCCTGAGAAAACTTGACTGGGAGGAGGCCTTGGGTCATGAAGGATGGATAGGAGTTTATGTATGGTGGACAGGATACCGGAAAGAGGGAACAGCACAGGCAGGCTTGGAGGTGGAAGGAATCCATTGCCCTTGGGGAACAACGAGAGGTTAAATGTATTTGGACTGGGTAGAGACAAGGGTGGGAGATGAGATTAGGTCAGCTTGAAGGGCTGTGAGTGCTGTGTTTAAGTTTGGGTGTGCATGCTCAGCCGTGTCCAAGTCTTTGCAACCTCATGGACTGTAGCCCACGAGGCTTCTCGGTTTATGGAATTTTCCAGGCAAGAATATTGGAGTGGGATATCATTTCGTACTTCAAGGGCTCTTCCTGACCCAGGGATTGAACCCATATCTGCTGCATCTCCTGCATTGGTAGGCAGGTTCTTTACCACTGAGCCACCTGGGAAGCCCCAGAATTTGGGCAGTAGAGACTTTAAAGGAGGATTTTAGAGGCGGTCAGGGACTTGGGCAGACCAGGCTTTGGAAAAGTCACTCGGGGGCAATGTGGGGCCGGGTGCTCATGCCCTTCCAATTTAAGAGGCAATGGCCAGGACGCACAGAGGCAGAATCATGGCCTCTTAAACCCAGAGTGAGGTCCAAAGAGAATACTGCAGAGTTTTGAGAAAAAGATAATACTTAGGAGAAAAATTACAGCCGTTTGAAAGTATGTAGTAGAGAAATATCTTATTTCTACCTGACCTCCCCAGAGATGGTTGAAGTTTAGAGTGCGTGCTAAGTTGCTTCAGTCATGCCTGACTCTGCGACCCTGTGGACTAGCCCGCCAGACTCCTCTGTCCATGGGATTCTCCAGGCAAAAATACTGGAGTGGGTTGCTATGTCCCTCCTCCGGGGGATCTTCCGATCAAACCTGCATTTCCTCCCTTGCAGGTAGATTCTTAACCTCTGAGCCACCAGGGAAGCCCATTGTGCTTATTTATTCTCTCAAGATGTGAATAGAACTCAAATGAATCTTTATCAGGGTGTATATCAGGATAACCTGGGATGCTTCTCCACATGCTTTCCTTCACCTGACCTTCTCCCCCTGTTTGATTTTATTCCGTTTCTTTCAATTTGCAGAGGGAGACATTGAGTCTTAGAAGGATAGAGTACTTGTGCAAGATGGTGGGTGGTGGTGGTTTTTTTAAGCAGCCCTGTTATTTGTATTCGCCCAGCATATTTCATTGGAAGTTCTGAGTTGATTTGTAAACATTGTTGCATTGTTTTTCCCCACCTTCATGTGGAAAAAATGAGGTCCAGTGAAACTTAAGTTTTAAGCAAGAATTTGGCCAAATGTAGAGCCTTGTCTTTTTACTTCTTAACAAATGTCAAATCTGAAGAAATTTTTTTAGTGACTGAGTACAACAAAAGTAGCAATACTGTAACACTAACAATATAATTGAGCAACAAACCCATAAATAACAACATTAAAATTTATTTTAATATATTCTCTATAGAAAAGAAAATCCATTAAATATGAAATTGTATGTACTTTAAATTCACGTCTATTTGTGTCATTGTATAGACATGCTGTGCATGCATGCTAAATCGCTTCAGTCGTGTCCAACTCTGTGCAACCCTATGGACAGCAGCCCACCAGACTCCTCCATCCACAGGATTCTCTAGGCAGGAATACTGGAATGGGTTGCCATTTCCTTTGATTTTTTTTTTTTAATAGTTATTACCTTTTATCTGTACTTGGTAGGTAAAGTACATGCAGAATATGATTTTTGTATTTTTTTGTAATTTATTGATTTTTATTTTTGACTATTCTAGGTCTTCATTGCTGAGTGTGGTCCTTCTCTAGTTGCAGAGAGTGGGGGCTGCTCTCTAGTTACAGTGTGCAAGCTTCTCGTAGTGGTTTTTTTGTTTGTTTGTTTGTTTTTTACTTCTTGTTGCAGAGCATGGCTGTAGGACACGAGAGCTCAGTAGTTGCAATGGATTCTTAACCACTGGACCACAAGGGAAGCCCTGATTTTTGTGTTTTTGAATAACATCAAACATTTTATTTTTACTCATTTCATTTATTATTTTAAATCACAAAATAACAGTCTATGCATTGATAACTGTAGTTTGTACAATCGTTTTTTATTTTCCTTTTTTCTCTCCTTTTTACTATTATAAATGGTACTTTTGAGCACCCCTGAAACACTTCTTTTGGATTATTTTCTTGGATTCTTTCCCTAAAATGGGATCACTGTATCAGGATATGATTTCATTGCCGGATTGGTGTGTAGAAAGGTTGAACTAGTTTACAACACCATTAACAATTTATTTGGCTCTATATCCTGACAATATAACCAGTACTATTAAATATAACCTAAAAATCAATTTTGTTAATTTTTAAAAAATGTAATAGTACTTTGAATTAGGTTAAATGTACGTGTCTTCAGGAAAACTTTAGAAAACTAAATGAGCTACTAAATGAGCTTTAGTAGCTCATTAAGGAAGCTATGACACACCTAGACAGTATATTAAAGAGCAGAGACATCACTTTACTGACAAAGGTCTGTATAGTCAAAGCTGTGGTTTTTCCAGTAGTCATATGGTTGTGAGAGTTGGACCATAAAGAAGGCTGAGCACTGAAGAATTGATGCTTTTGAATTGTGGTGTTAGAGAAGATTCCTGAGAGTCCCTTGGACAGCAGGGAGATCCAACCAGTCGATCCTAAAGGAAATCAGTCCTGAATATTCATTGGAAGGACTGATGCTGAAGCTGAGGTGGCAATCCTTTGGCCACCTGATGCGAAGAGCTGACTCACTGGAGAAGATCCTGATGCTGGGAAAGATTGAGGGCAGGAAGAGTAGGGGGTGACAGAGGATGAGATGAATGGGTGGCATTATAGACTGAGTGGACATGAGTTTGAGGAAACTCCAGGAGATAGTGAAGGACAGGGAAGCCTGGTGTGCTGCAGTCCATGGGGTTACAGAATTGGATACAACTGAGTGACTCAACAACAACAACAACATGGATGTGATGTCTGTCCTTATGGACTAATTTAGTAGGCAGACATTAATTACCTTATGGTAATTACAGATACGATCAGAGGGGAAGAATAGGATGTCTTGGGAGTGCCAGAGAAGTTCAACAGGTAAACAACACTTGCAGATTAAACAACACAAAATCCCTGAGCTAGGAAGGGTGTTGATACCTTAGGTACCTAACTTGAGAGTTCACGTGAACCATCTTAGGGGTCTTGTTCAAATACCAAGTCTTGATTCAGCAGGTCTGAAGTGGGACTTGGGCTTCTCTAGTGGCTCAGTGATAAAGAATCTGCCTGCCAGTGCAGGAGACGTGGGTTCGATCCCTGGGTGGGGAAGATCCTCTGGAAAAGGAAATGGCAACCCTCTCCACTATCCTTGTTTGGGAAATCCCATGGACAGAGGAGCCAGGCAGCTATAGTTGATGGCCTTGCAAAGTTGGAAATTCTTAGCAGCTAAACAACAGGGTGGGACTTGGAATTCTGCATTACTAAGAGGCTCCCTGGTGAGGAAGATGCTGTTTTGGGGTGGACCATGCTTGAGTAGCTAGGCCTAATTGAGAGCTTGGTTAGTATCAAAAGCTGAATGACCATGGTGAGTAGTAGGGGGTAATTCTCTATCCTGGCTGCACTTTGAGTTTACCTGGGGAACTTAAACAGTCAGGGATGTTTAATAGCCCACCCCAGGCATTTTTATTACATAATAGTTCTGATTAAGGGACTGAGAGTATATATACATATATATTTTTTTAATTCCCTGGGTGATTCTAATATGCAGCCGGAGTTGAGAACCACTGGGCTAGAGAGAGGCAAGGACCAGAGTTCAAGGCCCTGTATGCCATACAAGTATTTTGGACTTGATCCTTAAGGCAGAGCTAAGCCTTTAAGAGATTTCAAAGAGGAGTAAACTGATCTGATTTGCAGTTGTGAAAAGTTCACTGTGGCTGCAGTCCAGAGCAGTAGTTTTCAGAGTGAGGTAGATAAGATGCTGGGATGCTGAATTTTTAATTATTTTTATCTCAAAATTGATAAAATATTACATTAGAGACTGTCACTGGTATCTCCTTTTGTCTATAGGTCAAACAATGTTAACATGTTAACTGCAGAACCTTAGATGTCCAGAAGAAAGAGAGGGCAGTTCTGCAGTAAGCGAGCAGAGCTGTATGCATACATTAAGTTTATATTATCAAGTTTTATTAAACTGACTTTCACAAAACGAACAAGTGGCTTAAAATGATCCCTGCAAAGAAACCAGTGATTGAAGAAAATAATGCAAGCACAAGGAAACAAACAAAATGGCACAGTTGACCTTTGTCTAGCTCCTATTGTGAAGTCTTAGTGAGCTAATCAGCTTGCATTACATTGGAAAGTATAAAGAACCCTATGGACTTACATCCTCTGTTATTATAGGAATCTTCCTTTAAGATTGTGTAGAACCTGAGATGTAAAATAATAAAATATGAGGCCATGGCTAGTACTAGGCCATTTGAAAACTTAAGCATCTGGAGCATAAAGCTCTGCATTTTTTTTTTCTCCTAATGATTTTTTTTTTTTTTTTAATTTACTTTTTGGCTGTGTTGGTTGGTTGTTGCTGTGCTGGGGTTGGCCGGGCGGGTTTGGGGGCAGGTGGGAGGTAGTTTTCATTGAGGTGCCCTGGCTTCTCATTACAGTGGCTTCTCTTGTTGCAGAGCATGGACTCTAGAGAATAGGCTCAGTAGTTGGAATGCACAGGCTTAGTTGCCCCACAGCATATGAAATCTTTCTGGACCAGGGATCATGTCCCCTACATTGGCAGGCGGATTCTTAACCACTGGACCACCGGGGAAGTCCTCCCCCTGTGATGTTTAAAGTCATTGGCTGGGGAGTTCCCTGGCCGTCCAGTGGTTTGGACTCCCATGCCTTCACTGCCCCGGCCCAGGTTCAATCCTGGTGGGGGATCTAAGATCCCTACAAGGCCTGGCAGTGCAGCCAGAAAGAAAAAGAAATAAAGACATAGGCTATTCAATCAGATGCTGTAAATAATTTTACTAACCTAATTATTAAAGTATCTATATTAGGGTTTTCTGTTCTTAGAAACAACAGAAAGGCATATACCATTGGCAGGTCTTCGTGTCTGCACTGGTGCCCCCCCCACCCCACCAAAACCGCTGGTATTGTATATGGAAAATAATATATCAAGAAACTAAAATGTATCCCTTGTAACTCATGTAAGATGCATAGAAAATGTTGCTGAAGATTTGAACAAGCAATATTAGAACAAATTTTTCAGTGTGGGAGGTTTGCTGCTGCTTCTGCTGCTGCTAAGTCGCTTCAGTCGTGTCCGACCCTGTGCAGCCCCATAGATGGCAGCCCACCACGCTCCGCCGTCCCTGGGATTCTCCAGGCAAGAACACTGGAGTGGGTTACATGGTTTTAAAAGCATAGAAGCTTGTAGCATGTCTTAGTATTTGCTAGATTCTCTTTATTGAAAGAAATCCAAGAAAAATCACTTTTGTGGGCTACTGGAGGAAAGTTATACTGGAGAAGACGTTCTTAAGAATAAATGACTGCCTTCGTAACATTGCTGTATGGAATAATTGTCTAATGTCTTTCTTTCTTAGAGAGAAATGCTGTGGGATAGCATTTTCTTTGTAATTAAGAAAAAGCTTTATTGTGTTATAATTTACATATTATAAACATCACCCTTTTAAAGTGTAAAGTTCAGTGATTTTTAGTATATTTGTGGAGTGGTGCAAATACTCACCATAATCTAATTTCAGAACATTTTCATCACAGCAAGGAGAAGTCCTGCAGCCATTACCTTCACTCCCCATTCCACCCTCCCTCTAGCCCCTGGCAGCCCCTAGTCTTTCTGTCTTTGTGAATTTGCCTCTTCTGTACAGTTTTATAAATGGAATCATAAAATGTGGTCTTTGTTGACTGACTTCTTTTAATTAGCATAATGTTTTGAAGGGGAGTTCATTCGTGTTGTAGCATACATCCTTTTTATAGCTGAATAATACAATCCATTGTATGGATATATAGTTATTCATCAGTTAGTGAATTTTTGGGTTGTTTCCACTTTTTGGCTATTATGATTAATCTGCTGTGAACATACGTGTACAGGTACATGTGTGGACACGTTTTCATTTCTTTTGGATATTGAGTGGAATTGCTGGGTTAAATGGTTCTGTTAAACTTCTGAGGAGGAATTACCAAACTGTTTTCTAAAGCAACTCTGTCATTTTACATTCCCAGCAGCAGTGCACTAGGGTTCCAGTTTTTCCACATCCTCACTCAACATTTATTATGCTGTCTTTGACTATTAGTGGTGTGAAGTAATAGCTCATTGTAGTTTTGATTTGCATTTCCTTGGTGACTCATGATTTCATTGTGATTTTGTTGCAGCCATAAAAACTCATATTTTTACACATGAAGAACCTTGGAAACATAAATTTCTTACCTGATAAACGTATTCAAATATATTTCTAAAAATTTTCCAGATGAGCTACTAATGAAATACAGGACCTTGGCATTGATCATCAGCTGCTATTAAAACCAGTTGGGAACTTTATAATAGAAGGATCAGACAGACAGTCTTCTAATCAGTCTTAACATCTCTAAAATGGGTACAACCAAACTTTATGCTCCTCTGATGTGGTACAATAGGAAAAATATAACACCATTCATGAAATATTCCTTCTCCGCCAAACCTGACTGAAATTAATTACCTAGATCTAACAGTCAGTTTACAGAGTGTAATTAGAAAATTCAGAGTGGGAGGGATCTGATAGGAAAGATTAAGCCGGTTACTTCAAATAAATGGCAAGGGGAAAAGTGGAGAAATATTACAAGTTAGAGAAGATTTGGGACATATTAACTAAATGTAATGTGTAGATCTTGATTAGCTCCTGTTTCATACAGACCAACTAAAAAATATTTATGAGACATTTGGGAGTAATTTTAATACCACTTAATATATTAAATGATTTTTAAACAATTGTTTTATTATCATATAATCATATTTTTTATTATCATAAAGATATAATAGTATTATGTTAAAGATTTCTTTTCCCTAGAGATAAGTACTGAAGTATTTATGGATGAAACCATATGATGTCTGGGATTTGCTCTAAGATAACTCATTGTGTCTGAGGGTTGTAGATTATTTACCATTATTGATAAATAATTGACACTGGATACTTTGTATATAAGGGTTGGTTATAGAGTTTGCTCTTGCTTTTAGTTTTAGTGGGTTTCACATCTGTTCATTTGAAAAAGTAACATTTTTTGACTAGTTTTCAAGAGTAATTTTAAGAGCAGTTTCCTTTTCAAGGAAAGATAGATATTTGCTAGCCAAATTTAAAGGGAAATGTTTGTATAATTGAATGGGTTGGAAAAATAAATATAACAGTTTAGTAAGCACAGCCATAGTACTTCTTCCTTTTGGATCTATATTTCTTTCTGACTGTGATAGCTATTAAAACCAACTGTTGGGACTTCCTTGATGGTCCAGTGGTTAAGACTTCGTCTTCCAATGCAGGAAGTGTGGGTTTGATCCCTGATCTGAGAGCTATGATGCCTCATGACCAAAAAAGCCAGAATATAAAACAGGTAGTATTGTAATAGATTCAATAAAGAGTTTACTGGTCCACATCAAAAAAAAAAGTCAAATATTGGTTTGAAACCAGACTTGCAGATTGCTTTGTCACAAAATATTAAAATGAGATTTTTCAAGCATAATGAGAAATATTTGATCCTATGGATCACACTAAATATTTTTAAAACAAGTTTAGTATCTTAGTAGTAGTAGTAATGGTTGAACCATTATTGCTGTCATTATTACATTTGGAAATGAATGAGTGTTTCTGTAGTATTTGTATATATTAGTACCTTTGTCATATTTATTGGGAAACATTTTGAGGATGTGCACATTGATCGATTGGCCAGTGTGCTGTCAAATATTTGTCCTTACTGTGGATAATGAATTGAACAGAGCATAGACACTCATTTGGTGATTGTTAAAGCAAGTTTGGCTAGGGATGATGGTGTTCTGGATTGCACTGTTTTTCTTTAGTCTTGTTACTGTAATTTTTGTAATTAGCTTTGCAGTTTTTGTAGAGAAATAAGACCAATAACTTTCACTTGCTCTTTAGTGTTAATTCAGCTTAACTGATTAAATTCATTCATACTCCTTTATTAGTGAATTTAATTTTCTTAGATATTTAGAAAACATTTATACTTTTAATCTGTCAAATACCACCAGTCCTTGACAAGTTAGAGTTACCACCTTAAGCAGAATCTCCTTAAGCACTTGAGCAGTACTAAGAAATTAAATTTATTAATGTAGTAAAACAGAATCTTTTAAGATTTCCTGTGCTTTTCAATAGCTGAATCTGAATTTGTTGGTATTGTTCAGTTGCTTATTTGAGTACAGCTCTTTGCAACCCTATGGATGGCAGCACACCAGACTTCCCTGCCCTTCACTGTCTTCCAGAACTTGCTCAGACTCATGTCCATTGGATTGATGATGCCATTCAACCATCTCATCTTCTGTCGCCACCTGCTCCTTCTGCCCTCAGTCTTTCTCAGCATGAGGGTCTTTTCCAAAGAGTCGGCTCTTCTCATTAGGTGGCTGAAGGATTGGTGCCTCAGCTCCAGCATCAGTCCTTCCAATGAATATTCAGGGTTGATTTCCTTTAGGATTGACTGGTTTGATCTCCTTGCTGTCCAAAGGACTCTCTTGGACAACAAGGAGATCAAGTCCTCTCCAGCACCCAAATTACCAGCGTTTAAAAAACATATCCTAAATTTAACTCAGAAGAACTGTAAGTTTGATATACCTCATCTTGTTGCTAACACCTTTTTCTGCTGGAGTTGTAATGCCACTTACCCAATTAAGGAGGACAGCTTTAGCATCTGTAAGAGAGCCTGAGTTACTAGATTGAAAATACAGAACCACAATGCAGTTACCTGTTGGTCAAAGGATCAAGACTGAGAAAACTAAAGGCTTTTTGTTTCCAGGATAGTTCTTAAGAGGTGCCCTTCCCTATATTAGACTTCTGAATTGGTTATCAATAGAGGAATCAATGCTTGAGGTTTGCTTTACAACCCTCTGTGTGTTTTATTTTATATTTTTTCAAATTAACCTCAGTATTTTTTTCTGAATCAGATTGGGCTTGTGTTTCTTTCATTTTTCCTTGTCGGACCTTATAGTTATTTTATTTATTTTTAATTGGAGGGTAGTTGCTTAACAGTGTTGTGTTGGTTTCTGCCAAACAACACCGTGAATCACCCGTAAGTATACACATACCTCCTCTGTCTTGAACCTCCCTCCCACCCCACCCCCCATAAAAGTGAAGTGAAGTTGTTCAGTCGTGTCCGACTCTTTGCGACCCCATGGGCTGTAGCCTACCAGGCTCCTCTGTCCATGGGATTTTCCAGGCAATGTCCTGGAGTGGATTGCCATTTCCTTCTCCAGGGGATCTTCCCAACCCAGGGATCGAACCTTGGTCTCCCACATTGTAGACAGACACTTTACCGTCTGAGCCACCATAGTTATTTTAATTTGGGGAGTTGAAAGTGATTAGAGTTCATATCCTATACCTGATGCCAAAGCTTGAGTTAAGTAGAAAAGAGTAGCTTTATTACTTTGCCAGGCAAAGGAGGCCACAGTGAGCTAATGCCCTCAAAACTGTGTGTCCCCACTTGGGGAGGATAGTGAGAGGTTTTAAAGTAATTTTTCAAAGAGAGCATGATCGGTCCTTGGACATTGTTCTGATGAGTTAGTTGTAAGGTAAGTAGGAGTCAGCATCATCAACCTTCAGGTAGAACCAACGGGTCTGGGGTCATGCTTGTGAGCAGATTACCATCTTTAACTTTTCCCACCTGGAGAGGATTTCGGTGTCTGCAAAGTAGCATAAAGATACTCTTATAAATATCTGTTGATGGGGAAACAGGACCCTGCCCAAAAGCTGCTTTTGCCTGTTTCTCCGTGATCTCACATCCCTCCCCTCCCTAACTAACAACTGCTTGAATCTGCCCACTGGAACTCAGAGAAGGTCATGGAGACTGAATGAAAGCTATTGCCTATAATCAAAGAAATGGGGGAAACAGAAAGGCTTTGTGCCCAGGAACCCTACAGGGCCCTGTGCCATACCATTACTTGCTGTTCTTTGTGAACATGGGCAAAGTACTAAACCTTAACTTTCTGGGACTGTTTCCTAATCTAATATATGGGTTCAACAGTAGAACTCTTTTACTGCATCTTTGTTTTAAGGATTAGATAGTGCACCCCAAGTGCTTAGCAGAGTTCTTCGTGTGTAGTAAACTTTGAGTAAATATTTTACTGAAATAAAGTTTTCAATATTATAATGATCTTGATTTTGTCTTTCCTCCCTAGTAGTTGATGAGGATACAGTATTGCTCTAGCTGTATAATTGATCACAGAGTAACTTTTATCTTGCAAGAGTTTCAGTGCGGGGATAATGTGGCAAGGATGGGAGAGGAAGAGACAAGAGAAGAATTGAGTAAATGGGATAAACTGTAGAACATTTGCTCCCTGAACCATCTTCCCTGGAGTTCTATGGTATGCTTTCTTTGTTTTTCTCTTCCTTTCTTGCCACATGTCAGTTTCCTTAGGCCTCACTTTGACCACTGTTTAACTTACCAAAGAGTACTCTTGTGTTTTAAGTTACATGCCTATGCCTAGGGTTTCAGCTTCCAGTTCTTTGCTAATTAGGAGAAAATTCATCCTTAGCACTGGATGGTGACCATCAACCTCCTCTCATCGTCATTGGACAGTTTCCCAGGAACCTGTAACAAGCTCAGAACTGACCCCATCTTCTTCCCTTTAAATGTGTTATTTTTATATTCTCCATCTTGATGAGTGAAACAACCCAGTAAATCAAACTTGAATGGCGTTGTTCTTATGGTTGATGATATAGTCCCATCTGTTTTAACTTTAATATTTCTCAAAATTGCCTGCTTTCCCCTACCTCTTCTATCCCTCAGCTCTGATTTTCTTCCTACTTAGATGAGTGCCCATTATTATTTCCTTATTCCAGATCATGTGTCACATTGCTACCAAGAGTGATCTTTTTAACTTCCTTATCTAATCACAGCACTCCCCAGTTTGAAATCCTCTGGATAAAATCCAAAGTCCTTATCAGAGCAAGCTTTTGTGACCAACCCCTCTTAACCTTTTAGCCTTAATCTTTCCCTGTATCCATGACTGTGTTATGCTCTTTCAGACTCTGTCTTTGACTGACTGTTCATCTCCCTCTTTTTTACCTCACATTATAGTTTCTTGGGTAAGGATCAGCTCCTCCAGTCAGCATTGTCTGACTGACTGTCTCAAGACTGGTCTAGGTATTTTGTTGTTTAGTTTCTAAGTCATGTCTCATGTCTCACTCTTTGTGACCCCCATGGCCTGCAGCATGCCAGGCTCCCCTATACTTCACAATCTCCTGGAGTTAGGTCAAATTCATGTCCATTGAGTTGATGATGCCATCCAGCCATCTTATCCTCTGCTGCCCCCTTCTTTTGCCTTCAATCTTTTCCAGTGTCAGGGTCTTTTCCAGTGAGTCAGTTCTTTGCATCAGGTGGCTAACGTATTGGAGCTTCAGCTTCAGCATCAGTCCTTCAATGAATATTCAGGGTTGATTTCCTTTAGGATTGACTGATTTTGTCTCCATGCTGTCCAGGGGACTGTCAAGAGTCTTTTCCAGCAGCGCAGTTGGAAAGCATCAGTTTTTCAGTGCTTTGACTCTGTGGACCTTTGTTGCTAAAATGATGTCTCTACTTTTGAATATGCTGTCTAGGTTTGTCATAGCTTTCATTTCAAGGAGAAAGCATCTTTTAATTTCATGGCTGCAGTCATCATCTGCAGAGATTTTGGAGCCCAAGAAAAGAAAATCAGTAACTGCTTCCACTTTTCCCCTTTCTATTTGACATGAAGTGATGGGACTGGATGCCATGATTTTAGTTCTTTGAATGTTGAGTTTTAAGCCAGCTTTTTCACTCTCATCTTTCACCCTCATCAAGAGGCTCCTTAGTTCCTTTTCGCTTTCTGCCATTAGGGTGACATCATCTACATACCTGAGGTTGTTGATGTTTTCTCCTGGCAATCTTGATTCCAGCTTGTGATTCAACAAGCCTGGGATTTTGCATGATATACTCTGCATATAAGTTAAATAAACAGAGTGACAATATATAGTCTTGTCATACTCCTTTCCCAATTTTTGAACCAGTGAGCTGTATTATGTCCAGTTCTAATTGTTGCTTCTTCACCTACATATAGGATTCTCAGGAGACAAGTAAGGTGGTCTGGGATTCCCATCTCTTAAGAATTTTTCAGTTTGCTGTCATTTATATATTCAAATGCTTTAGTGTAGTCAATGAAACAAAAGTAGATGTTTTTCTGGAATTCCCTTGCTTTCTCTATGATCCAACAAATGCTGACAGTTTGATCTCTGGTTCTTCTGCCTTTTCTACACCCAGCTTTGACATCTGGAAATTCTTGGTTGATGTATTGCTAAAGCCTAGCGTGAAGGATTTTGACCATAACCTTACTAGCATATGAAATGAGCACAATTGTGCGGTACTTTGAACATTCTTCGGCATTGCTGTTCTTTGGGATTGGAATGAAAACTGACCTTTTCCAGGATGTTTGACTTTAGGTAAATGACTACACTATCAAGGTTATCTGGGTCATTAAGATCTTTTTTGTATCGTTCTTCTGTGTATTCTTGCCACGTCTTAATTTCTTCTGCTTCTGTTAGGTCCTTACTATTTCTGTCTTTTAACGTGCCCATCCTTGCATGAAATGTTCCCTGGATATCTTCAGTTTTCTTAAAGAGATCTCTAATCTTCCCCATGCTATTGTTTTCCTTTACTCCTTTGCAGTGTTCATTTAAGAAGGCCTTATCTCTCCTTTGGGCTTTCCTGGTAGCTCAGATATTAAAGCATCTGCCTACAATGCAGGAGACCCTGGTTCAGTCCCTGGGTTGGACAGATCCCGTGGAGAAGGAAATGGCAACCCACTCCAGTATTCTTGTCTGGAAAATCACATGGACCGAGGAGCCTGATAGCCTACAGTCCATGGGGTTGCAAAGAGTCGGACACGACTAAGCGATTTCACTTTCACTTTATCTCTCCTTAGTATTCTCTGGAACTCTGCATTCAGTTGGATTTATCTTTCCCTTTCTCTCTTGCCTTTCACTTCTCTTCTTTCCTCAGCTTTGTAAAGCCTCCTCAGACAACCACTTTGTCTTCTTGCATTTCTTTTTCTTTGGGGTAGTTTTAGTCACTGCCTTCTGTATGGTGTTCAGAACCTTCATCCATAGTTCTTCAGGCAGTCCAACAGATGTAATCCCTTGAATCTATTTGTCACCTCCACCGTATAATCATAAGGGATTTTATTTGGATCATACTTGAATGGCCTAGTGATTTTCTCTACTTTTCTTCAATTTAATCCTGAATTTTTTAATAAGGAACTGATGATCTGATCCAGTCAATTCCAGGTCTTGTTTTTGCTGACTGTATAGAGTTCTCTATCTTCAGCTGCAAAGAATATAATCAGTCTGATTTCAGTATAGTGAATGTCCATATGTAGAGTCATCTCGTGTTGTTGGAAGAGAGTGTTTGCTATGACCAGTGTGTTCTCTTGACAAAACTCTGTTAGCTTTTACCCTGCTTCATTTTGTACTCCAAGGCCAAACTTGCCTGTTACTCCAGGTGTCTCTTGACTTCCTGCTTTTGCTTTCCAGCCCCCTCCGACGAAAAGAACATCTTTTTTTTTGGTGTTAGTTCTAGAAGGTCTTGTAGGTCTTCATAGAACCAGTCAGTTTCAGCTTCTTTGACGTTAGAGTAGTTGAAACAAAGACTTGGTTTATCATGATATTGAATGGTTTGCCTTGGAAATGAACCGAGATCATCCTGTCATTTTTGAGATTGTACCCACGTACTACATTTCAGATTCTATTATTGACTATGAGGGCTATTCCATTTCTTCTAAAAGATTTTTGCCAACTGTAGTAGATACAGTGGTCATCTAAATTAGATTTGTCCATTCCTGTCCATTTTAGTTCCTGATTCTAAGATGTTGATGTTCACTCTTGCTATCTCTTGCTTGACCACGTCCAAGTTACCTTGACTAATGGGCCTAACATTCCAGGTTTCTATGCAGTCTTGTTCTTTACAGCATTGGACTTTCACCACCAGACGCATTCTCAACTGACCATCATTTCTGCCTTGGCCCAGCTGCTTCATTCTTTCTTTAACTATTAGTAATTGCCCTCCACTCTTGCCCAGTAGCATATCGTACACCTTCTGACCTGGGGGACTCATCTTCCAGTGTCGCATCTTTTTGCCTTTTCATGCTGTTCATGGGGTTCTCTAGGCAAGAGTGCTGGAGTGGTTTGCCATTCCCTTCTCCAGTGGGCCATGTTTTGTCATAACTCTTCACTATGACCTATCCTCCTTGGGTGGCTCTGCGCGGCATGGTTCATGGCTTCATTGAGTTACATTAACCCCTTCTACAGGACAAGGCTGTGATCCATAAAGGGGGATCTAATTGTAGATCCTGTGCTTATTTCTGTCAAGTCAGTTCATAATCATATTGTGTGATAATCCAGGCATTTATAATCTGTGCATTGACACTTGCAGGTTAACAATTTTAGAGGGATCCTGTTGGTCCAAGATGTGTGAAAATATGTAATTTTGCTGGGGATGGATTCATATTACTTGGACTTTGAGTTTGATGGCAGCAGTTGAGTTCACTTAGTTCTTCAGTGAGTCTAACCTCACTCAGAATCTTAAGCTGTCCTTTTTTATTTCCTGCTTTTTCCTGTTCATTTTCTAGTTTTGTAGGTTTTCTGATTCCAAAATTGGAAAATTGAAACAGAAAACTAAGTCCCTATAATGACTTGAAAATCCAGGTGGTTTTTAAGATGTCTTTTTCTTCTCTTGTCCTCTTTCTATCTCCCTTATCTTTGGCGCTAAATTAGGAGATACAAACTCAAATATGTCTTTGGAAGCCAGGCAGCTTATGTGAACGAGAAAGGTAGATCTGTTGGGTCTCATGTTACACTGGAGTTTCTCCATGGCCTTTCTAAAGGAGTTCGTATTTAACATTTTTATTATACACTGTGCTGCCGTTTTGAAACTTCAGTGTAATTGCTAAAGACTGTACCTATATGATTTAGTTTATCTTTATGAAACTAAACTCATTAAGTAAAAACTTAAGTAACCATACTACTTACTACTTAGTCTTCTAGACCCAGCTGAAATATTACCTACTTAGTGAAGTCTCCTGAATTCTCCTAGGAATTGTTCTTTCCTCCTTTTGGGGTTGGAATAACAAGTATTGATCTAAATGTATTTTAAGTACTCACTTTCATGTCTCATTTCCTTTTAGTTTATTGAAGACAATTATGTATTGAGGAACATCTTATTGATTCCATTGGGAGTTCAATACATTGGTGTTTAACAGTGAGCAAAGTGCTAGCATATAGTAAACAGACATGTTTAGTGATGAACAGATACTGATGAAAACCAAAATGTGGGAGTCTATAACATTTCCTTCTCTTTTGATGATTTGAAGGGCTGTGTGGCTACCCTAATTTCAGCTTTGTTTCTTGGAAATTACCAGGAATGTTAGTCATGATCGATATGTGTTGGTCTGTTTGGTGCAGACGGGTCTGTGTACAGATGGTGACTAAACTTAATTCCAAATAATCAGTGGTTCAGCCTCCTGAGAAAAGATTCCCTACAAGGGGAACTTCCTGTTCTAATTTCATACAGTTAAGACTCGTAAATCACCTGATAATTGTGGAAAATATAAAGAAATTTGAGTGGTTGGATAAAGAAAGGGTTTGGAATAAACAGACCTCAGTTCTATTTCTGGTAGTACTAATTAACATTGTGACTTCAGTCAAATCTTTCCTGGTCAGTTAAAGTGATAAGGGACTTGATGGTTTCAAATCTTTCCTTAAAATTTAGTTCTGAAACACTCTAATTTCCAAAATATTAGGACCAGTGAAGGAAATACTGTTCATTCAAAGAAGAATTTGAAGGAATTTACTGAAGTTCATATAATACCCATCGTGTATGTGTTTCTGGAGAGGTTGTGTTTAGGAGCTCTCTAGAAAGACAAGAAACTAGTCAATAATAATCATTACTGAGGAGTGGGGAACTGGATTATTGGTGGGAAGGATACATTCTATTTAGCATATTTTCTTTGGTATTCTTTGACTTTATAGTGTGTGGTTCCTTATCTACCCAATAAGGACAAATAAATTTTAATACATAAATACTCACATAAGCAAGTCAGAATAAAAGGAAAGTAAGGGTCTTATGGGAAGAGAGAGGCATGGGAATGATAGTGCAGTTCATTAGATCCTGTGCATTTATTTAAAGAAGACTGTATATTGAGCTCTCAAGTTATAGTAGCCAAAGATTCCAAGATATTGACTTGACTTAGAAGATATAAACTATCATCAGCAGTGAAAACAGCCTTTCCTGGCACTATGGTTTGAGGCATTTTCCTCTTAAAAGGGGTGTTACGGTGAATGTTTTCAGTAGTACCTCTACAGTCATACTGTAGTGCAGTTTCTCAAATGGAAGCCCTTGGATATATTTTGGAGAGAAGTTTCTCTGAGTAGACTCTAATAGTTTTAGAAGTTTGAATAATCTGAACTATAAGCATGTAGATTGCTGACTTTGTAACTAAGTATTGCCACACATTTTCAGCACCCGTGTTCGTGTGTGTTTAGGATCAAGCTACATCTTTAATTGTAAGTAAATAGTTTGTGGGACCAAGGAAAGGCCAAGTAGTTCTGGGCACAGTGGGCAGCTTGCTTGTAGTTGTCTGAATGGGAAAGTGGTGGGAGAATTGGTATTATATGACATGTGTGCTTAGGCCTGCCAAGCTTAAACAAACACACAAAAACGTGTAGTAGGTCATACAGTAGCTGTGTTATGAGCAGTGACTTAATTTCAGCATTGAATTTATTATTGTCTATTAATATTGTTAATTTGAGTCTTGGTTTTATATTTTTATATTTATAAATTTGGTTTGGTTTTATAGCTGTGTAATAGCACACTGTTACATTTATATTTAATCATTAATAAAAATTTTAATTAGCAGTGAAGGTGTGTTAAAAATTTTGCTTCATTTAAAAGGTAATCCGTATCTCTCAAATTTGAGAACTCCTGCCGTAGTGACTTTTTTTTAAAGTATTTATTTTTGGCTGTCCTGGGTCTTTGTTGCTACTCGGGCTTTTTTCCAGTTACGACAGGCAAGGGCTACTCTATAGGTGCAGTGCTTGGGCTTCTCATTTTGGTAGCTACTTTTGTTACGGGGCACGGGCTCTAGGGTGTGTGGGTTTCAGTAGTTGTGGCTCCCGGGCTCTGGAGCACAGGATCCACAGTTGTGGCTCCTCGACATGTAGGATCTTCCCAGATCAGGAATTGAACCTGTGTCTCCTACACTGGTAAGTGGATTCTTCAGCACTGAGCCACCAGGGAAGCTCTGCAGTAGTGATTTTGCCGTAACCTTATTACAGCTTTGGTTATTCTCAACAGAGTCCACAGATGCCCAAATAAGAGGCAGTTTTCTAAATGTCATTTCTTATAATTGAATTTTGTTGATTAGAAAAAGACTTTGAAATCATGAGTACAGTTGCTAATTAATGACAAATCCAACTTACTTTGAAAATAAAGAAGTCTGAAGTTGATGGTGGTTTTCATAGATGGTGACTCCATCTATTTACATGAAACAACCACAGGAAAGGCTGAGATGGTTATCAGAAAAGTGGTCACCTGTTCTAACCCACGAATGAATGGATACACCAGGCTCCAATCCTCTCAGTTGAAGAGAGCATGGCTTGAATGAGTTTAGTCTGAATAAAATGTCAAAGTTGATGTACCTGGCTATTCATTTTAGCTATAGAAAGATATAAGTAATTACCTAATTTCAGGTAGCATAATTTTCTCGTGAATCCTCTAATAAGGACAACTCTTTTGGAAAAAGTTTCTCTAGAAACAGAATTGGGCTTCCCTGGTAGCTTGGCTGGTAAAGAATTCGCCTGCAATGCAGGAGACCCGGGTTCGATTGCTGGGTGGGGAAAAATCCCCTGGAGAAGGGATAGGCTACCCACTCCAGTATTCTTGGGCTTCACTGAAAGATTGAAGGCAGGCGAGTAATCCAAAGGCATTTGTCTTCAGACTGTGTCATCATCAGAAAATTAAAAATTTCCAGATCTTACCTTGCAAGGATGATGGGCAGACATTCTTCAGCCTTTACAATGGGAACACCAAATTTTCTGACCTGATCCAGCTTGTTGACTTTTACCAGCTGAAAAAAGGGTCCTACCTTGCAGACTGAAGCACCACTGCATCCGAGTGGCCTTATGACCTCAGATCTACCCTGGCTGCAGGCTGGTGGACGCTGACACTGGGCTGTGAAGAGGCGTGTGCATCGCTTAGAACACACGTCTGTCTGCACCTCCGGGCTTGAAGCAAGATGGTGCATTCTGCGCTGGCCGACCACAATCGGCTAGTCTGTTGGGCTTGATGGTGATTGCTGCAGATTCAGTAGGGCCGCGCCTCTCTCGCTGGCCTCATAGGGAGGGCGGGAGAGAGCAAATTCAAGAATAAACTGGAATGATGGTCTTGGCTGGGCCACGGAGGAATGCAAGCCAGAGAGAAGTGATTGGAAGTGAACTCTTGCCCTGGAATAATCTTGACAATTAAAACTGATGTGTTTAAAAAAAAAAAAGATTGAAGGCAGGAAGAGAAGGGGATGACAAAGGTTGAGATGGTTGGATGGCATCACCCACTCAATGGACATGAGTTTGAGCAAGCTTTCAGATATGGTGAAGGACAGGGAAGGCTGATGTGCCTCAGTTCATGGGGTTACAAGGAGTCAGACAGAACTGAGTGACTGAACAAGAAACAGAATAGTTCTATTCTTTAGAATTGTTGGCTGTTGGGAGCTTCGCAGGTGATCCAATGCAGGAGGCCCAGGTTTGATTTCTAATCAGGAAACTATTAATAGACCCCACATGCTGAAACTAAGACCCAGTGCAGCCAAATAAATACATAAGTAAAAATATTAAAATATTGTTGGATTTTATTAAAATTAAATATTAAAAAATTGTTGGATGCTCTAAATGGTTTTGATTTTAAAGTTGATCTGGACCCAGTTTTTTTGTTAGTTGCTTAAAAGAATCACTTTTCTGTTAAGATCATTGTTCTTGACATCAAAACAGTATTTATCAGCACAGAAGAGATAACTGCATTTTCTGTCTTTTACATTTCAAATAATTCTAAAAGAATTTTAAAAGAGGAGTACAAGATTTTATATGTTATGCCACATTATCTGATCTGGCATTAGTTTTTTGAATCGTACCCTGTGCGTTTAGGGAAGTTTGGCTGTGAACACTGTTTGTCAGAGTAAGGAACTTCCCTTTTTTCCCTTGTTGTAAAAAAGCTTTCAATGAGTGGATGTTGAATTGTGTATCATGCTTTTCCTGCATCTCTTAATGTTCATATGATATTTCTTTAAATAGTCAATATAATGAATTATGTTAATCAACTTCATGAGAAAATATTGGTTTATTTTTTCTTTTAGACTCATTTTACGTAATTTTTCTTGTAAAATATACATAACAAAATATACCATTTTTACTACAGTTTGGTGTACATTCATATTGATTGTTGTAATATCATCACCACCATCCATTTCCAGGACTTTTTCATCATTCCCAATTAGAACTCTGTATTCTTTTACCAGTATGTTCCTGATTCTCCCTCCCTCTAGCCCTTGGCAACTACCTTTCATTAATTAAAAAGGGAGTTTTTAAATGAAACACAATTTGATCATGGTGTCTACAGTAGTATCTTTTTCTCTTATACATTGATGGCATCAGATTACTAGTATTTTGGTTGGAATTTTTTCAATAACAGTTAAGGCTATTTTCTAATTTCCATTGTGGTTTTCTTCTTTGATCCATGGGTTATTTATAAGTGTGTCTTTTAATTTTCAGCTGTGAGGTTTTTTAATATGGATTAATAGATTTAACTGCATTGTGGTTAAAGGATTGACCTGTATGATTTTAGTCCTTTAGTATTTGTTTGCTGTTTGGCTGAGTGTTAATGTTAAATTTTAATGTTAAATTGTTAACATTGTTAATGTTAAATTGTTAACATTTTACCATAATTGCCTTATCTTTGTTACTATATCCTTCTAGCTATACAAGTTTTCTAAATCATTTAAGAAATAAGTTGCAGACAAAAGGCTCTGTAACTTTTAAATCCCTATATATATCCTAAAAACAAGGATACTCTTCTGTTTAACCACAGCACACTCATTAAAATCAGGAAATAAATACTGATACAGTACTGTCTAATTCGCAGATGCCTCTCAAATTTCACTGATTTTCCAATTATGTTTTTCACAGCAAAAACAAAAACAAAAAAAGCCAAAAGATCAACCAAAAAACCAACTCCCCCCTCCAAAAGGGCTTCTCAGGTGGTAAAGAATCTGCCTGCCAAGCAAAAGACCTCGGTTCGATCCCTGGGTTTTGAAGATTCCCTGGAGGAGGAAATGGCATCCCACTCCAGTATTCTTGCCTAGGAAATCCCGTGGACAGAGGAACTGGCAAGCTACAGTCTGTGTTCTCTGGGTTGCAGAGAATTGGACACGACTTAGAGAATAAACAGCAACAGCAACCCCTCTAGAAAGAAAACCAGGGAAACCTCTTCCTTTCCTCCTTTTATTTCCAGTTCAGAAACCATCTAGGAACATGCCTTGCATTTAGTTTTCATGTCTCTTCAGTTAGTTACAGTTAGTTCAAAAATATTTTACCTTTTCTAGTAAGTAAATAATATTCATTTTTGTGAAATGATAACTTTGAGGCTATATGAATAGTTCATTTCTCATCTACTTTTTACCTACTAGTTTTAGCACCCATTCATTAATGATCTGTGCCTAAGTCAGTTATTACTATAGTGGTTACCAAATGATAAAATTTATAAAATTTGATCACTCCTTTTGAGTTCATTTGGCATTTCACTGTAAGAAAAAGCTTTCTCTACCCCTTCTTCTTTTAGTTTATTTATGTATTTACCCTGCTACCTGGCATGGGAGATCTTAGTTTCCTGACCAGGGATGGAACCCTTGCCCCCTGCAATGGAGTCTTGACCACTGGACCACCAGGGAAATGTCTTTTTTCTCTTTTAAAATCATTTAGGAGCTTCCCTGGTGGCTCAGTGGTAAAGAATCTACCTGCCAGTGCAGGAGATCATGGATTCCATCTCTGATCTGGGAAGATCCC
The DNA here is from genome assembly GCF_016772045.2 of Ovis aries. Taxonomy (NCBI): domain Eukaryota; kingdom Metazoa; phylum Chordata; class Mammalia; order Artiodactyla; family Bovidae; genus Ovis; species Ovis aries. Next base: position 52,000,579 of record NC_056066.1, on the reverse strand, counting down.
ACATGCTGCAGAGCAGTTAGGTCCATGCGCCACAACTCTTGAACCTGCACTCTAGAGCCTGCATGCTGCAACTGCTGAAGCAGAGAAGCCACCACAATGAGAAGCCTTTGCACTGCAGCTAGAGATTAGCCCCTACTCTCCACAACTAGAGAAAAGTCCAAGCAGTAACACTTCGGCACAACCAGAAAATAAATTTATTTTAAAAATCATTTAAACATATCAACATGAACTCCTGGATTCCTATGTTATTCATTTACCATTTATTTGATGCTCATATTGTGCTAGATTTGGCCATAGACACCCTTTCAGGCTGGCTCCTGTGGCCTTTTTTCATGTCCCCGTCATTCTTTGATCACTTACTTTTCTTTTTACACAGTAAGATTTTCCATGCTCATCTTGTACTTTCACTGCCCCAGTCCGGAATCAACGATGTCTATCAGGGAGCTCTGGTTCCTTTTATTAGGGGATGTATTTAGGAAATAAGATCTGAATACCAGATGTGTTCTTTGCTTCTGAGATGTCATTGCTCTTAGGCTCTGTTAGAGGTCAGAGATAGGATAGTGTTTTTAAATGTACCTAGGATTGATGGCATGAAGAGGTCAGTGCCATTGAAGGAAGTTCATTGCTCATAGTTCTCCAGAGGCAGCAGGCACCAAGCTATTATGCAGGGTTACATGGGAGAAACACTAAGGTCAGTCAGGAGGCAGAGGGGTAAGGGCAAAATATGGATAAGTGCCTTTATCATTGTGGTGGTGATAATTGTTAGGTAGAAATGTCCCCTATTGTGCAGAAAGTGAAACACAGATGTTGAAGAGTTTGTAGTGATTTATACATATACATATGTATCAGATGGTAAAGAATCTACCTGCAATGCAGGAGACCCAGTTTCTATCCCTGGGTCAGGAAGATCCACTGGAGAACGGAATGGCTGCTACCCAGTCCAGTATTCTTGCCCGGAGAATCCCATGGACAGAGGAGCCTGGCAGACTGCAGTCCATAGTGTTGCAAAGAGTCAGACATGACTGAGTGACTGACACTTTCACTTTGACATATGTGTGTATACACAAACATACACAGACATCAGTATCTGCCTATAAATATTGAAAGCCATGATTTCACTTTTATACCTTTAGTTTTGTGTCAATACCATGGATTTTTCCTAGTCTTTTTCTCTTTCTAAATTTGTACCTCCTTTCTCTGACATTTAGAATCTGGCTTTCCAACTTGTTCCCTCCAGCACCATTGTGGGTAACAACCTCCTGACCACAAGGGCTATCTCATTGACCCCAGTCCCACTGAAAGTGCTGTCTGAGCACTATCTGGTTCCATGATTCCCTTTTATATACAGAAAATTCTCACTTTTCATAGTTCCCATATGCATGAATTTCTGTTACCATGGTTTAGATGACACCAGTCCCCAAATAACAGTTAATGTAACTAAATATAACTTGTGATCAGAAATAACTTATCCAAAAAAATTAAAATTTACTTTGATTCTGTAATAGCTGATTACTATCTCCCCTGAACAGTATTCAGTTGAAGGTAGCGTGTTGTTTTTTTTTAAAGGAAAATTGCAGTCTCTGCATTGCTCTCAGCTGAACTTTACACAGCTCTGCATTTCCCTCTGTCAGTTCCTCTTGGAATGGTGGGTGGGTAGAGAAGAGAGGATATGTACAAAAATGTATTTTTAGTTCTTTTGAACAGAGAGGTTGCTCCAGCCATTGCTATTGATGACAGGAAGTATATTTATAGCTCCAGGGAAGTAGGGTCCTGGTTTTAAGAAAACCTGTGAGGCTGTACTTAATATATTTCACTAAAGCTTATTTGCACTTCATAGGAAGTGAAGTTGAGATGAATGGACTTGCAGCATATGTTATGAAGTATAATTACTTTCATAAATATATTCAGTCTGTTCCTGAATTTGGAAAAAAAAACTTCCATTTTGAAATTTCATCATTTGTGACACCTAAAACAAAGGCCCCTTTTAGAGTATATGAGATGTGTGTGGAGAGTTCAGATGATAGTATGCAGTTGTGCGCTTGAGGGTTACTAAATATTGTTCCCAGTTAGATATCATTTATGAAGTTATTACTGGTGGAGCTTCTATTGTGATCTTTTTTAAAGACTGAAACCAAAATAATTGTTCATGGGTCGTACGATAACCTCTGTAAAATCAGTTTGAAGTTTTCCACTAACATCATATAATTTTCTTACAGATTTGATTGGGACAGAACTTCTGCTGTTGATTATCATGCGCAGTGAACACATTCAACACAAGTTAAATTATTCTGAAGCCTTTTCGCTCTTTTTTCCCCACTCCTTTTCTTAATTGAGGGAAGCAAAGAGTTGGTTTCCAAGGATACATCTTCTCTCTCACAGTTGTCTCAGATTGTTGTAGTCGTGGAGACCAAGCAGTAAAATTCTTGGCAGCTGCCACCACTGGTCTGATCTTTTCTTTTAAAAGCATGAGATTCTTTAATAATTCATTTTGGGAAGATTGGGGCCAAATGATTCCAGGTCATCCCAGAGCGGGGTTGGGAATGTTGTCAAATAGGTGCAATTCAGTTAAGTACTAACTACCCACTCCAGTATTGTTGGGCTTCCCTTGTGGCTCAGCTGGTAAAGAATCTGCCTGCAATTTGGGAGACCTGGGTTCGATCCCTGGTTTGGAAGGATCCCCTGGAGAAAGGAAAGGCTACCCACTCCAGTATTCTGGCCTGGAGAATTCCATGGACCGTATAGTCCATGAGGTTGCAAACAGTCGAACACGACTGAGCAGCTTTCACTTTAAGTATTAACAAGTTGCTAAATAAAACTACAGTGATAATGAGAGATTTGTATGCCTAATTTAAGCAGGACTATAAAGTATGGAATTATTAATATTTAGTCCTTTTAAAAATAATGTTTATTTATTTTTGTCCGTGCTATGTCTCGGTTGCTACTCTGGCTTTTATCTAGTAACAGCGAGCAGGGGCTACTCTCTAGTTGTGGTGCCTGGACTTCTCATTGCCATGGCTTCTCTTGTTGCAGAGCATGGGCTCTAGAGTGGGCTTCAGTAGTTGTGGCAGGTGGGCTCAGTAGTTGCAACTCTCCGACTCTAAAGCACATATACAATAGTTGTGGCCCATGGACTCTGCAGTATGTGGGATCTTCCTGGACCACATAGAGACAGGATCAAACCCCTGTCTCCTGCATTGGCAGGTGGATTCTTTACCACTAAGCTACCAGGGAATCTCTGGTTAGTCCTTTTAAAGAATATTTTAAAACATTCCTAAGTATAATTTGAGGATTTTATTTTTTGCTTTTAGCTTTATGAATTTAAAATGTTAAGAGTTGTAGATATCCTGAACATTTTTTTTTTTTTAGCACAATGAAGGTTTTCAACTTAGGGCTTTCCTTGGTGAATCAGTGGATAAAGAATCCATCTGCAATGCAGGAAATGTGGGTTTGATCCCTGGGTCAGGAAGATACCCTGAAGAAGAAAATGACAACTCATTCCAGTATCCTTGCCTGAAAAATCCCATGGACAGAGGAGCCTGGCAGCTCGTCCAAAGGGTCACAAAGTTGGACACAACTGAGCACACACAAGATTTTCAACTTACTCACTAAATGCTATTTACTCATGAAATAAAAATATGAAATAATGTACTCAAAATATTTTTGTGGGTTCTTGAGCCACAGGGACGCCTGGCATGCTGTAGTTCATGGGGTCGCAAAGAGTTGGACACGACTGAGCGACTGAACTGAACTGAAGCCATCTACTAAGTTGATTAATCTCTCTGCCTCAGTTTCCCCTCTGAGGGGATATTATGGGACATCATAATATCCACTTCATAGGGTTGTGGTGGGGAGTAAGTGAGCTAAATTATGTAATATTCCTAACTTATCAGAAGTATTAAACTAATATAGGCCGTTCAATTTATACATAAAGAATAGAATTATTGATGAGGTTGTAAAAGCTGAAAAATAACTAAATTCAAAGACGATATGTACTGAGTTCATTTATAAGAGACCCCAAAAGGAAGGACCATGCCTTTTGGCATATGTACTGCTTTTTAGGTTAACAAGGGTGATAGAGGATTTAGGAATCTCCTTCCTATCCCGAATGAATAAATCATCTGCTTTCTTCTTCCTTTTAAACATTTAATAAGATATTTGTCAGTCTGGGAAACAGTAATTGTTTGATTGATTGCTACATACTAGGTAGGTGCTAAGATTTCAAAGGTGAATGAGACAACATTCTGTTTGGAGGGGTGTGAATGGAGAAAGGTGAAGTGAGAATGACCTATTCTTATAAAACTTTATAAACTGTGTTAAAGAGCTTCCCTGGTGGTTTAATGGTAAAGAATCTGCCTGCCAGTATAGGAAACAAGGTTCCAGCCCTGATCCAGGAGGATCCCACATGCTGAGGAGCGCCTAAGCCCTTGCAGTACAACTACTCAGCCTGTACTCTAGAGCCTGGGAGCCGTAGCTACTGAGCCTGCGTGCTACAGCTACTGAATCCCACTCTAGAGGCCACTGCAAGGAGAAGCCTGCACACTGTAACTAGAGTAGCCTCCGCTCGTCACAACTAGAGAAAAGCTTGCACAGCGATGAAGACCTAGCACAGCCAAAAATAAATAAAATTATTTTTTAAAATTGTGTTAAATGCTACACTGCCGCTGCTGCTGTTAAGTCACTTCAGTCGTGTCCGACTGTGTGCGACCCCATAGACGGCAGCCCACCAGGCTCCCCCGTCCCTGGGATTCTCCAGGCAAGAACACTGGAGTGGGCTGCCATTTCCTTCTCCAATGCATGAAAGTGAAAAGTGAAAGTGAAGTCGCTCAGTCGTGTCTGACTCTTTGCGACCCCATGGACTGCAGCCTACCAGGCTCCTCTGTCCATGGGATTTTCCAGGCAAGAGTACTGGAGGGGGTGCCATCGCCTTCTCAGAATGCTACACTAGTAGAATTTTAAATTAAGAAAAAATTATGTGATGGGGAGAGGACAAATTAACTTCATAAAAAATATGTAAAATTAATGTGAAAAAATGAAAACTTTTTAAAAGAATATAAAGGATTTTTTAAGAGAAATAAATTCAATATTGGTGCTGTGTTCCTGAATGTGAGAGACTAATAAAGTATTATAAAGATATTATATAGATGTCAGTGCTCCCCAAGTTATTCTGCAGTTTTAATGAAAATTTTTTGTAAGCAGTGGGGTGAGCCTTTTCTAGAGCTTAAAAAATTGCATGCATGGTTCATTTGGAAGGATGAATTCAGTAGTTGAAAAAAGTTTGAAAAAGAACAGTAGTTGGACGTCCTGTAGAAGTGGGGAGGGTATGTGACATTTGACCCTCCAGATAGTAACATATTAGAAGGTTAAAGGTATTTAAGGGAGCATGGCATTTGTGTTTGAATCGACAAAACAAGTGTTTAGAGCAGAACAGTAAGTTCAGAAACAGACCTGGGTATGTTGGGAATTTAGAATGTGATAAAAATAACATTTAAAAATCAACGAGATGCCACAAATTGGGAGCCCACGTGCTATAACTGCTGGGACTATGCTCTGCAACAACAGAACCCTGTGCACTGCAGCTAGAGAAAAGCCTGCATGCTGCATCACAGAGCCTGTACACTACAGTGAAGGTCCAGTGCAGCCACAATAATAAATAATAAGTAAAAATTTTCAAAAACTCTGGATGAGAAGGATGGAGTATTCAATGAGTGGTCCTGCAACAGTAGGCTATTTTGGAGGAAAATATATAAAGATTGCTAATTTAGACTATGCTCAAATAATCATGAGATTATAGAGTATGCATCAGTTCAGTTCAGTTGCTCAGTTGTGTCCAACTCTTTGTGACCCCATGAGCTGCAGCACGCCAGGCCTCCCTGTCCAACACCAACTCCTGGAGCCTACCCAAACTCATGTCCATTGAGTCGGTGATGCCATCCAGCCATCTCATCCTCTGTCATCCCCTTCTCCTCCTGCCCTCAATTTTTCCCAGTATCAGGGTCTTTTCAAATGAGTCAGCTCTTCGTATCAGGTGGCCAAGATATTGGAGTTTCAGCTTCAACATCAGACCTTCCAATGAACACCCAGGAGATCACCCAAAGGACTGATCTCCTTTAGGATGGACTGGTTGGATCTCTTTGCAGTCCAAGGGACTCTCAAGAGTCTTCTCCAACACCACAGTTCAAAAGCATCAATTCTTCGGCGCTCAGCTTTCTTTATAGTCCCAACTCTCACATCCATACATGACTACTGGAAAAACCATAGGCTTGACTAGATGGACCTTTATTGGCAAAGTAATGTCTCTGCTTTTTAATATGCTAAATCAGTATGCATAATACTGAATTAACTAGACTTTTTTTTTTTTTTTTTGACTGTTCCACGCAGCTTGCAGAGTCTTAGTTCCTCAACCATGTTAGGACTTGTGCCCCCTATAGTGAACCACCAGGGAATTCCCAGTCACACTTTTCATTCTTTAGAATATACTGAATGATTCTTAAAATAATCTGAACACTCACGGCTGATAGACTACTCTCTAGTATACCTTGCCTTCTGCAATCACTAGTTGAATTTATACTTTCAGGGATCAGTGTGTTCTAAACCTGCCAGTTATACTTATTGTAACCTAATTAAATATTCCATAAACCAATGAAATATATAAAATAGTTGTTTTTAAGAAAGTTAAGTTGATGATCCTGAAAGAATTGGATAAATACGAGTCCCTTCCTCCCTTTTTCTTACTAGTTCCCCACTTTCTTACTAGTTTTGGGCATTGATACTTTAAAAGATTAAGGGAAAGAACCATAAAATCTTACTAATCCTTCTGTGCTCAGTTGTCTCACAGATGTCTAAGTTTTTGTTCCACTCTAAAGAAACTGAAATTTAAAATCATAGATATGTATTAGGGACATGATGATCTATGCAGGAAAGAACATGTGAAGCATTAATTAACATATCTGTACTTAAAACGCTATGTATGAAAGTAAATGGGTTTAAGTAAAAATCAAATATTTAAGTTACATGTATATATATTTATTTTGATTACCTGGTTTACTGTGTTTTTTCATGTAACCAACCAGGCCCGGGTCCTGTTTGTGTTGGATAAAAGTTTTTACCTGTCCCTGGAAGAAATAGAGGTAGTGCTTTTATATGCTTAGGCTAAAGAAAACCTTTCTCCAAAGCATAGTCATCAGACAATTTCTATGAAGAGCCAGAGAGTAAACATTCTAGATTTTGCAGTCCAAAAAGCAAAATTGAGGCTCTTATGTAGGTACTTTATAACGAGGGAAAATATATTTCCACGAATTTATTACTGATGAAATTCAAATATGATAATAGTAATAATAATTACTGTTACTGCTGAGTACACTTTTTGTAATATAGGTACACTAATGAGAAAAATGATGATACATTTTCCTTAATTGGGGTTCAGAGTTAGTGTTTCCTGTCATCAAAATTGATCGCAAATGTTCATCTGTTATTGCTGATCTATAATGAGATTTTACGAATTTCATCTTTGGAAATATCTTCACATAGATGTGTATAGCCAATTGAAATCAGCCCACAAGCATATGGTTTTAATTGAGCATATTAATATGTTGGGAAGCATTTGTAGAATTGTAGTTTTCTCTTAGTATTTGCCTTTTAGTGTATCATTACATTGTAGATTAATTGCTTCCAATTGAAAGTTAGATGTCAGTGCCATAATTACATTGTTAAATAGATTTTGAGACATGGAAAATTTTCTTTGCACTTGCCTTAAAGTCTTAAAAATGCTTCCAGAATTGTAATTTAATCTAAAATATGTATTCACTGCAAACTTATTGAGAATTGAAATCTCACTTTTTGTTTTAACTTTTTGACAGCACTGGAAATGTATGAAACAGTTTGACATTACTTACAATTTGAATAATAGCTTTTGTCTAAATGAATTAACTACAATTTAGATTTCACATATAAGTTCAGTTCTACCCTATAATGTTAGGTTGAATTTATTAAATATTATAAAACCTACAACAGAAGCTAAATTTCAGAGCCATCAGTGATAATAGTGAGTAAAAAGGTTTTAGTGTTCTGAAACTGGAGTCTCAGCCCCGAGCTTTAAAAAAATTTTATCACAGTAAAACTTTACAGTTGCTAAGCCATAAACTCCAAAACTCCTGCATGAGCAGGCAAGACAGGTTATTCTGCTTCTGTTGCTGACAGTGATTTAGCTCATAACAGCGAATTAAGTTCACCATTGACACTATTGGTTCATTCAGTAACATGATAAATTTAGATATTTTCCAGAGTACCTGCTGATGAAAAATAATAAACAGCCACCTTATATCTTCACAAGCTTTCTAAGTTATCCAACTAAGCCTTTTTATTACTCCATATATATTTTTACAAACATCATCAGTTATAACTCATCTTTCTATTTCAGCTTGTTCCGAATTAGTATTTCCTCAGTTTCTCACCACACAGACTATTCATAGAAGCTGATTCTTCAAATACTTTAAACTTGGCATTAATTCCTTGAGTAAACAACAGCAGCTGAGCTGTATTAGTAACGTCTAACTCATGAACGGACAGGGTAATTTACTTGAAATCATTTGCCTTAAAAAAAAGATGACAAATTTTATTCCCATTGTCTTCAACCTTTGGAGCAGCTGGTTTTGCTGAAAGGCTAATAACAATCTCAAGCTTAGTTTCTCTGAATACATTTCTTGAGCTCTGGCTGCTGCTGCTGCTGCTGCTGCTAAGTTGCTTCAGTCGTGTCCAACTCTGCGACCCCATAGACGGCAGCTCACCAGGCTCCGCCGTCCCTGGGATTCTCTAGGCAAGAACACTGGAGCGGGTTGCCATTTCCTTCTCCAGTGCATGAAAGTGAAAAGTGAAAGTGAAGTCGCTCAGTCGTGTCCGACTCTTAGCAACCCCATGGACTGCAGCCCACCAGGCTCCTCCGTCCATGGGATTTTCCAGGTGACAGTACTGGAGTGGGGTGCCATCGCCTTCTCAAGCATTATTTTATTTTGCTTTTATTTTTGGTCATGCTAGTTGGCTTGCAGAACCTTAGTTTCCCGACCAGGGATCAAACCAGGACCCCAGCAGTGGAAGCACAGAATCCTAACCACCAGACAGCCAGGGAACTCCTAGGTGCTTTTTACTAACTCACAATTAGCAAATTACTTTCCTTGCTTGGCTAACAAATGAGCTTCTTGGAAATTTACTTTTGTTGCAGCTTAATTTTTTTTTTTTATACTCCTTCCCTTTCTTTCTTCCAGAAATTCTGCTGTGATGAGATATTCTACTTCAGATTTTCTACTTTTTTTGACCATTGCTTTCCTGTGAATTGGGAATATTGAGATGACTACTTAGTCTGGTAATGTTTATATATATTGAATTATTTTACCACAAGCTATAGTGTCATTGCATAATAAACAATGTTTTCTCATCTGACTTGCTAGCAAAATAATCCACACTGTCCACTGTGCATTGAAAAGAGTCCACTTCTCTCTTTTCTTGTTTTAACTTGACAGCTATGTACTGGTAATTTAGAAAAAAAAAAACTATTGCAGTATGCCAATATGTGTGTGTGGCACTCAAAATGCTGTTGACTTGTAACTTGGTCACTGTGATTTGTGGTACACTGAACAGCAGTGTGAAGCTCTAAGCACCACATATACAAGGAGCTACTTGATTCTGCTCTTGTAATGATGAAGCTAGCCATACATAGCCAACATGTAAATGAATGAGTACAACTGCATTTGATATTATTTGTGGACACTGGAGTTTGAATTTCATATAGTTTTCAGATCATGAAATAGTACTCTATTTTTTCTAAACATTAAAAAATGTAAAAATGTTTCTTAACTTGCAGATCTTACTAAAATCAGATAGTTTACTCATCTTTATTTAAGGTAAAGCATTACACAAGGCCAAAATCAGGAAGGAAAAGGTTGTATAAAATGTGACTGCTTGAAAAGATAATATAAGCAAAACTAGATGATGAACTGCAGTTTTGCAACAGTGTGTCAGGAAAGGGTTAATATCATCCTAGAATGAGAGAGTAGCTACAGAAAAGAAACAGACCAATACTCTATTAGAAAAATGGGCAAAGATGGTTTACCAATTAAATACAAATGTCAGCAACTGGGTGAACTATTGATCCGATACTGAACCAGGAAAGGCAAATGAAAACATGGCAGGCTTTCACTTTTCACTTAATACAACTTGAATATTGCTTGAGAATTTTACAGGAAGCAAATACTACTACATTTGTCAATGTTTAAAAACCAGCAAGCAAGTAAACAAAAGTTTTCTTATAATTTTGCTGCTTGTTTTTCTGGTCCCTAAGTTTTCTTAACATGACCAACGGTACTGTTTACTAACAGTTACTGACCGCTTCCTGGGTTGCCAGGCACAGCACCAAACACTTCATGTATCAACTGTAATCTTTGATTCACCTCATGCGGGATAAATACTGTTAAGGGGATGGGAAAGAGGAGGCGGGGAAGGTGAAATAATTTGTTCAGAGCCACACAGGGAGTGAGGGAGGCAGGGTTGTGAACCCAACAAATCTATCTGCTTACAGAGATACCTTCTTTACCACCAAGCCATGCTGATGGTGTCACTTGACTCTGCTGATAAGAAATCTCCACATTTGTAAACAGCTGCATAGTATGTGGTATTAATTCTTTTCTATTTTCTCCATAGTGATTATCATGCTCTGAAATTACCTTGCCCATCTACTACTTGTTTATTTGTTCATTACTTGAGTCTCATTTACCACACTATTAAAACAGAAGTTTCTTTTGATAGATGCTGGGGAAACATCCATGATTAAGGCCCTATAGTAAAAGAATATTTATACCTGTATCTGACACATAGTAGGAACTCTAGAAATATTTGTCTAACAAGTTAAAGTTAAGGACAGATTGTGGCAACTGAAACTTTCCTTATATCCCCTTCTATCCCTCAGAAAGTATTAACAAGGTTTACAAGTGAAAGCATATTTAACATCAGTTAGTATTAAGGTATCGCGTGGACCATAGCCTTGTCTAACTCAGTGAAACTATGAGCCATGCCATGTAGGGCCACCTGAGACGGACAGGTCATGGTGGAATGTTCTCACAAAATGTGGTCCACTGGAGAAAGGAATGGCAAACCACTTCAGTATTCCTGCCTTGAGAACCCTGTGAACGGTATGAAAAGGCAAAAAGATAGGACACTGAAAGATGAACTCCCCAGGTCGGTAGGTGCTACTGGAGATCAGTTGAGAAATAACTCCAGAAAGAATGAAGAGACAGCCATAGCAAATACAACACCAAGTTGTGGATATGACTGGTGATGGAAGCAAGATCTGATGCTGTAAAGAGTAATACTGCATAGGAACCTGGAATGTTAGGTCCATGAATCAAGGCAAATTGGATTTGATCAAATAGGAGATGGCAAGAGTGAATGTCAACATTTTAAGAATCAGCAAACTAAAATGAACTGGAATGGGTGAATTTAACCCAGATAACCATTATATCTACTACTGTGGGCAAGAATCCCTTAGAAGAAATTGAATAGCCATCATAGTCAACAGAAGAGTCCGAAATGCAGTACTTGGATGCAGTCTAAAAAACAACAGAATGATCTCTGTTCGTTTCCAAGGAAAACCATTCACTATCACGGTAATCCAAGTCTATGCCCCGACCAGTAATGCTGAAGAAGCTGAAGTTGAACGGTTCTCTGAAGACCTACAAGACCTTCTGGAATTAACACCGAAAAAGATGTCCTTTTCATTATAGGGGACTGGAATGCAAAAGTAGGAAGTCAAGAAACACCTGGAGTAACAGGCAAATTTGGCCTTGGAGTAAAGGGCAAAGGCTAATAGAGTTTTGCCAAGAGAATGCACTGGTCATAGCAAACACCCTCTTCCGATAACACAAGAGAAGACTCTATACACGGACATCACCAGATGGTCAACACCAAAATGAAATTGATTATATTCTTTGCAACCAAAGATGGAGAAACTCTGTATAGTCACCAAAAACAAGACCAGGAGCTGACTGTGGCTGAGATCATGAACTCCTTATTGCCAAATTCAGACTTAAATTGAAGAAAGTAGGAAAAACCACTAGACCATTCAGGTATGACCTAAATCAAATCCCTAACGATTATACAGTGGAAGTGAGAAATAGATTTAAGGGACTAGATCTGATAGAGTGCCTGTTGAACTATAGATGGAGGTTTGTGACATTGTACAGGAGACAGGGAGCATGACCATCCCCAAGGAAAAAAATGCAAAAAGGCAAAATGGCTGAGGAGGCCTTACAAATACCTGTGAAAAGAGAAGCAAAAAGCAAAGGAGAAAAGGAAAGATATACCCACTTGAACGCAGAATTCCAAAGAATAGCAAGAAGAGATAAGAAAGCCTTCCTCAGTGACTACTGCAAAGAAATAGGGGAAAACAACAGAATGGGAAAGACTAGAGATGTCTTCAAGAAAATTAGAGATACCAAGGGAACATTAATTGCACATATAGACTCAATAAAGGGCAGAAATAGTAGAGACCAAACAGAAGCAGAAGATATTAAGAAGAAGTGGCAAGAATACACAGAAGAACTGTACAAAAAAGATCTTCACGACCCAGATAATCATGATGGTGTGATCACTCACCTAGAGCCAGACATCCTGGAGTATGAAGTCAAGTGGGCCTTAGAAAGCATCACTACAAACAAAGCTAGTGGAGGTGATGGAATTCCAATTGAGCTCTTTCAAATCCTGAAAGATGATGCTGTGAAAGTGCTGCACTCCATATGCCAGCAAATGTGGAAGACTCAGCAGTGGCCACAGGACTGGAAAAGGTCAGTTTTCATTCCAATCCCAAAGAAAGGCAATGCCAAAGAACGCTCAAACTACTTACACAATTCCATTCATCTCACACGCTAGTAAAGTAATGCTCAAAATTCTCCAAGCCGGGTTTCAGCAGTACACGAACTGTGAACTTCCAGATGTTCAAGCTGGTTTTAGAAAAGGCAGAGGAACCGGAGATCAAATTGCCAACATCCGCTGGATCATGGAAAAAGCAAGAGAGTTCCAGAAAAACATCTATTTCTGCTTTTTTGACTATGCCAAAGCCTTTGACTGTGTGGATCACAGTAAACTGTGGAAAATTCTGAAAGAGATGGGAATACAGACCACCTGACCTGCCTCCTGAGAAATCTGTATGCAGGTCAGGAAGCCACAGTTAGAACTGGACATGGAACAACGGACTGGTTCCAAATAGGAAAAGGAGTACGTCAAGGCTGTATATTGTCACCCTGCTTATTTAACTTATATGCAGAGTACATCATGAGAAACGCTGGGCTAGATGAAGCACAAGCTGGAATCAAGATTGCCGGGAGAAATATCAATAACGTCAGATATGCAGATGACACCACCCTTATGGCAGAAAGTAAAGAAGAGCTAAAGGGCCTCTTGACGAAAGTGAAAGAGGAGAGTGAAAAAGTTGGCTTAAAGCTCAACATTCAGAAAACTAAGATCATGGCATCTGGTCCCATGACTTCATGGGAAACAGATGGGGAAACAGTAGCTGACTTTATTTTTCTGTGCTCCAAAATCATGAAATTAAAAGCCGCTTACTCCTTGGAAGGAAAGTTATGACCATCCTAGACAGCATATTAAAAAACAGAGACATTACTTCGCCAACAAAGGTCCGTCTAGTCAAGGCTATGGTTTTTCCAGTGGTCATGTATGGATGTGAGAATTGGACTATAAAGAAAGGTGAGCTCCAAAGAATTGATGCTTTTGAACTGTGGTGTTGCAGAAAACTCTTGAGAGTCCCTTGGACTGCAAGGAGATCCAGCCAGTCCATCCTAAAGGAGATCAGTCCTGGGTGTTTATTGATAGGACTGATGTTGAAGCTGAAACTCCAATACCTTGGCCACCTGATGCGAAGAGCTGACTCATTTGAAAAATCCTAATACTGGGAAAGATTGAGGGCAGGAGGAAAAGGGGATGACAGAGGATGAGTTGGTTGGATGGCATCACTGACTCAATGGACGTGGGTTTGGGTGGACTCCGGGAGTTGGTGATGGACAGGGAGGGCTGGCGTGCTGCAGTTCATGGGATCAAAAAGATTTGGATACGACTGAGCAGCTGAACTGAGTGGTGTTTCTGAAAGAGCAGAAAGTTGTAATTTTGATGAAGTTCAAATTATCACTTGAAAAGATATCTATTTACTTATCCTGGCTGTGCGGTGCTTCGTTGCTACACGTGGGCTTTCTCTCACTGCGAGCTGGGGCTACTCTGGTTGCCATGCAAGGGCTTTTCATTGTGATGACTTCTGTTGTTGCAGGTCTTAGGCTCTAGGCATGTGGGCTTCAGTGGCTGTGGTGCATGGCTTCAGTAGTTGCCGCTTGTGGACTCCAGAGTGCATGCTCATTAGTTGTGGCACATGGGCTCAGTTGCCCCGAAGCATGTAGGATCTTCCCAGACTGGGGATCGAACCAGTGTCCTTGTATTGCAAGGTGAATTCTTAACCACTGAACCACCAGGGAAACCACAGATTAATTACTTTTTTTTAAAATGATTCATGCTTCTTGTATCCAATCTAAGAAGTCTTCGTCTATCTTTGGTTGACAGAACTCTAAAATGACCCCTGATGACCCACGCTTGTGTAGAATTTCCTTCTCTTGAATGTGTACTGGACCTGTGAATTTGCTGAAATTTTATTTCGGTGCTTAATGTTACATTACAAAAGAGATGTTAAAGATGTGATCAAGTTACTAATAAAAGTGACTTCGAGTCAATAAAAGGAGATTATGCAGAAAGGCCTAACTTAAAATTTGGGTCCAGAGTCAGAGCAAGAAAGAGTCGGGTAAGTTAAAACATGAGAAGAATTGAATTAGAGGGAGATTTTTCCATTGCTGACTTTGCAGATGAAAGAGTCCATATGACGAGAATTGCAGATGACCTCTAGCAGCTGAGAATGGCCCTTGTGTGATAGGAGGGAAGCGGGCAGGGCCCAACTGTCAAAGAATGAC
Source organism: Ovis aries (assembly GCF_016772045.2). Taxonomy (NCBI): domain Eukaryota; kingdom Metazoa; phylum Chordata; class Mammalia; order Artiodactyla; family Bovidae; genus Ovis; species Ovis aries. Next base: position 51,985,571 of record NC_056066.1, on the reverse strand, counting down.
ATAGCCATTGAGGATATGACAAAAACTAGTTAGAACCAGCTAAGCCCAAGATGGTGTAAGATGACTTACAGTAGACCTTTAACCTCATTATATGCTCATTATAATGTATTATGCTAAATAACACACCCAGCCAGTACCAGGACAGTTCGAAGGCTGGCCATAAAAGGCCAAAAAGTGGGCAGTTGCCCAATTCCTGGAAATCCCTACTGCTTCCCCCCAATATTTGGAGTTACATAGCCCATAAAAACTAACCACTCTTATCTCACCTTCTGAGATGGGCCACTTTCTGTCTATGGAATGTGTATCTCCTAGGACCCTGTAGCCTTCTGATACAAGCCCATATTCTATCTGCGGGGTGTGATTCTCCCTGAATAAATCTGTTTTCACTCTGCTTCCGACTTACTGTTAAATTCTTCCCTGTACAAAGTCAAGGACTCTCACTTAGTGGCCTATCCTAGTGACTCTCCCCTAAGACCTAGGATGTGACCGTTTTCTCATGCCCTCTTCTGCCACAGTTGAATAAGAAGTAACAAAGAAATAGGGCCCATTGTCCTACAGCTATAAGGAACTGAATTCTACCACAATTATGTGCACTTGAAAGAGATTTATTTGAAGATAAAAAAAGATAAGATTGTGTGCTTTAAAGATTGAGTTTAATATACGGAAATATTGGGTGTCATCCAAAATATAAAATTACTTTTACATATTCATTTATTAATTTTCAGTTTTAAATGGCAGCTTCCTCTTTTAAAAAACATCAGGAGCCTGGTTTTCTTGTCTGTTTCCTGAGGAAGCAAAAAGGCAGAAACTTGGTGAATAGCAAGACCAGTGGTTGCTATAGTACGCATGGGACTTCCTGACAATGGCTCTATTAACAGTAGGAAATGGAACCATGGGAGTGTTCTAATTTGCCATAAGATTTTGTTTCCCATCTTTAGAGTAAGAGGTTCTGCTATACCAAGGAATTGACTCTTCTAGTTTATTTAGTCAGACAGTGATTAGAAAGCCTCACTGTCTGTGTACATTGCACCATACTTAGGAGTTTTGTAATTATATGACAAGTATGATACATTTTAAGTAGAGCTTTGAAACTTTACTTCTGAAGGAAGCTTTTCCTCTAGTGGATATTGATGTACCTTGGTTATAGGCCCTATTCTGCCAGTGGTGAGAGCATAGATTTTGGAATCATGTGTGCCTGGGTTGGAGAAGGAACCCACTCCAGTATTCTGCCTGAAAAATTCCATGCAGAGGAGCCTGGTGGACTGTAGTCCATGGGGTGACGGTGTCAGACATGATTTAGCAACTAAACCAGCATACCTCAGTTTGAGTCTCAGTCCTGTCACCTACTAGTTGTTTGACTGTGGACAAGTTATTTAACTGTTCTGTGCCACAGTTTCTTCATCTGCAAATTGAAGCGTCTATTTTCTGTGCTTGTTTGAAGATATGTTAAATACTGTGCATTATATACTTTGATACAGTGCCTAACACATACTAAGCATTAACAAATGGTTATTATTACAGTCTTTGTTGAGCTACTGTTTTTTTAGATGTGTCTGGTTATGTCTTTTATTAATTTTTTTCCTTTTACTATGCCTTGTTTTTCTTTCTTTAATTGAATGACTTTGAAGATGTGATTATGGTTGAAGGTGCCACTTAGAAAGGACAGGTGTGTAGAAGGCATAAAGGCTGCTCATAGACCCAACTGTAGTGGTAACTAGCCACTGTATTGGCATCTCAAATTCATTGTTTCAAGACCTATACAGCATTTCAAGGCCTTGAAAAGCACAAAAAGCACCCAGAAAACAAATGGAGCAGTTACTGAAGCATTGAATAAAGATCATTATTATTTGTACTTAATAAATATGTTCCACGTTTGCCTGAGCCTTTAGATAATGCATTTTAAAACGTTACTGTTAAGTTCAAGAATGAGCCAAACTAAAAAGAAACTGTCGTCTTAGAACAGACATATTTCTTAGCTTCAAGAATCTTACTGTCAGTTGAAGGAGGCCATAAACACTTAGAATAGTGTGTGACAAGTACTTTGCTAGAGGTAATGATTGACTCTTATGACTAAGGGAGAAGAAGGAATTGGGATCTCTGGCTGAATTGGGCTAGGATCTCTGGCTTTGGTAAAAGGGAAGACCAGAGCTTGCAAACTGATAGTTTTTGCACAGCCCACAAACTAAGAGTTGTTTTAACATCCTTAAATGGTTGGGAAAAAGTCAAATCAAAAGAAGAATGATATTTTATGACATGGATATTATGTAAAATTCAAATTTCAGTGTTCTGAAATGAAATTAAACTATAGCTACAATTAACCTTTTGTCTGTTGCAGCTTTTATGCTACAACAGCAGAGCTCAGTAGCTGTGACAAAGGCCATATGAGCTCCAAAGCCAAATGTTTACTGTGTGGCTCTTCACAGAAAAAGTTTGCTGGTCCTGGGATAGATGGTGATTTTTATCTACTATTGTTCAGTCACTAAGTTGTGTGCAACTCTTATGACACCATGGACTACAGCACACAAGTCTTTCCTGTCCTTTACTATGTCCCAGAATTTGCTCAAATTCATGTCCATTGAGGTGGTGATGCCATCCAGCCATCTCATCCTCTGGCAGCCCCTTCTCCTCTTGCCTTTAGTCTTTCTCAGCATCAGGGTCTTTTCCAGTGAGTTGGCTTTTCACATCAGGTGGCCAAAGTATTGGAGCTTCAGCATCGATCTTCCAATAAATATTCAGGGTTGATTTCCTTTAGGATTGACTGGTTTGGTCTCCTTTTCCAGCACCACAGTTTGAAAGCATGAATTTTTCAGTGCTTAGCCTTCTTTATAGTCCAACTCTCACATCCATACATGACTACTGGAAAAACCATAGCTTTAACTATATGGACCTTTGTTGGCAAATTGATATCTCTGCTTTATAATATGCTTAGGCTGGGTTTGTCATAGCTTTTCTTCCAAGGAGCAAGCATCACCATGATCTTAGTTTTTTAAATGTTGAATTCATCGCCATGATCTTAGTTTTTTGAATGTTGAATTTTAAGCCAGCCTTTTCATTCTCCTCTTTCACCTTCAAGAGGCTCTGTAGTTCCTCTTTGCTTTCTGCCATTAGGGTAGTATCACCTGCATATCTGAGCTGCTTGATATTTCTCCCAGTAATGTTGATTCCAGCTTGTTGATTCTGGTTGAGTAATGATGGGACTTGTGGCAGTGGTCAGATTCACAGTTTGGTGGTATAAATAAGGATTATGAAATCTTTGAAGATTGTTGTTGACTGTTTATCAAGAGGAGTTCCTATGGAGACAAAGTGAGAGTGTATGTCAAAGGGTATGAAGTAGAGGAGGAGGAACACTGCCGAGGTCCAGCCCCGGTGGATCCAGGGAATTCGAAGGTGGGGACGGCGTCGGCATCTTTGGAAAAATACATATTTAATTACAGATATATAGAGAGATTAGAAACGGATAGTGTAGTAGGAGATAGTGTAGTGGAGAAAAGGAGGCTGAATCCAGATAGGAATTCAGCCAGAGAAACGGGAGCAAGAAAGAAGCGACATGGGGGAATCAGTCTTTTCGGAAACTGATCCATTTTCTTTATTTTTAGGTTTGCTTATATACCTTTTGTTACACATAGGCATGAATACAGAGTCACTGGGCGGGGGGGGGGGGGGGGGGGGGGGTGGTCAGCAGTCCTGATCTTTATCAAAATCAGGTGCTTCACATAAAAAGGTCTTAGGGATTTTATGATCCTTTCTTTCTGATAACCAAAAACTTATTTTTTCCAAGGGTGTTTTTTCTTAAACCAGGCACCACCCTCCAAATAAAGTTACCCTCCTATAGGGTGAGGGTGTAGTGAGTTACAATCAAGAAAGGAATTTATTTAACCCAAGGTTAACATGATTAATCTTAAAGGCTAATACTTATTTCTCCTATATGCTTAAAGGTTAATACTTATTTCTTCCTATATGCTAGTTATATTCATTATAAGGGTAGGGAACATGGAGATTTAGCAGCAAACATCAGCCCAACAAATGAAAATCCTTTCACCAATGCTCCCCTTAAGATCTATTTAGTCTTAAGATGGTGATAAAGTTACATTTTTACATAGCAAGGACACAGTGATTTATAACAAAGTACAGTGATCTATTACAAAAGAGAAAATCCATTAACTCAAAAAGTCTAGTATTGCTAACATCAAAAACTACCATATTTCCTTTACTATATTCCAAATACATTGATTAATATATCCCCAGGTGCCTAAGGATATGGAGGCAATCATTGACTCAACAAGAAGAAAAAGCCCTATGCTAATTAAGACTCTCAAAATACTCCAAAACTCTCTGTGCTGTTTATGGTTAAGAGGTAGTAAACAATCATGTGCATAGTGGCAGTATGGATAATCCTGTCTCACAAGCTAGTCTGTCAGCAGAGAGGTTTGACCTAAGACCCTTGTCACACCCAGGACAGGGACTAGCAGCAATTGTTAGCACAACAAATGAAAAACCCTTCACCAATATAATTCCTAACCAACCCACTATACTAATAATTTCTAACTCCCCAAAAGAATTTGCCTTCAGTAAGTCTAAAACATCTCATGCCTCTTAGATTGGTAGGCTGTAAACAATCACATGTGGCCAGATGAACCTATACAGGTGGCCTAGATAACCTTCAGAGGAGTCCGTAAGCTGAAACACTCTTGTCACGCCCAAGAATTTTTATTGCCTTGGAGCTGCACATTTACTCCTCCTCCGAGAAAAACGGTTATGGGGGAGAGCATAAAACAGACTCTGGTTTTGGGGTAGATGCTCGGGAACAGGGGGTTTCCTGAGGTTTGATTACGCCTTTGCATATGCCAAGCCTCCTTCCTCATGACCTTTGCCATGGGCGGAATTCCTCACGCTGGCCCCTGGCAGGACACTAAATGTACTGTTGAGAAGATTGGCAGGGAAGGAAAGGGGAGAAAGTGATAGCTGGGAATGGAGGGCATTAGAAATTTCGTTTGAAAGTTTCTTTAAGATGGTAAAGGCTTGTGTCTATTCATGCACTGAGGGAGTCAGCACTTGCTCACTGCCTGGATTGGTGGAATTGGATGCCACCATTCAATTTTTCATAGAGACACATTTTGAACAGTTCTTGGGGTAATCTTACTTTACCCTTTTTGGAATTGTATGTTTAATGTGCTTCCTACATTTAGACATATTATCCCTTTAGCTGGAAAGAGAAATGGACATCAGTCAGTTCAGTTCAGTTGCTCAGTCATGTCCGACCCTTTGTAATCCCATGAATTGCAGCACGCCAGGTCTCCCTGTCCATCACCAACTCCCGGAGTTTACCCAAACTCACGTCCATCGAGTCAGTGATGCCATCCAGCCGTCTCATCCTCTGTCGTCCCCTTCTCCTCTTGCCCCCAATCCCTTCCAGCATCAGAGTCTTTTCAGTGAGTCAACACTTCACATGATGTGGCCAATGTATTGGAGTTTCAGCTTTAGCATCAGTCCTTCCAAAGAACACCCAGGACTGATCTCCTTTAGGATGGACTGGTTGGATCTCCTTGCAGTCCAAGGGACTCTCAAGAGTCTTCTCCAACACCACAGTTCAAAAGCATCAATTCTTCGGTGCTCAGCTTTCTTCACAGTCCAACTCTCACATCCTTACATGACCAATGGAAAAACCATAGCCTTGACTAGATGGACCTTTGTTGACAAAGTAATGTCTCTGCTTTTCAATATGCTGTCTAGGTTGGTCAAAACTTTCCTTCCAAGGAGTAAGCGGCTTTTAATTTCATGGCTGCAGTCACCATTTGCAGTGATTTTGGAGCCCCAAAAAATAAAGTCTGACACTGTTTCTACTGTTTCCCCATCTATTTCCCATGAAGTGATGGGACCAGATGCCATGATTTTTGTTTTCCGAATCTTGAGCTTTAAGCCAACTTTTTCACTCTCCTCTTTCACTTTCATCAAGAGGCTCTTTAGTTCCTCTTCACTTTCTGCCATAAGGGTGGTGTCATCTGCATATCTGAGGTTGTTGATATTTCTCCCGGCAATCTTGATTCCAGCTGGTGCTTCTTCTAGCCCAGCGTTTCTCATGATGTACTCTGCATATAAGTTAAATAAGCAGGGTGACAATATACAGCCTTGACGTACTCCTTTTCCTATTTAGAATCAGTCTCTTGTTCCATGTCCAGTTTTAACTGTTGCTTCCTGACCTGCATATAGGTTTCTCAAGAGGCAGGTCAGGTGGTCTGTATTCCCATCTCTTTCAGAATTTTCCACAGTTTATTGGGATCCACACAGTCAAAGGCTTTGGCATAGTCAATAAAGCAGAAATAGATGTTTTTCTGGAACTCTGTTGCTTTTTCCATGATCCAGCGGATGTTGGCAATTTGATCTCTGGTTCCTCTGCCTTTTCTAAAACCAGCTTGAACATCAGGAAGTTCACAGTTTGTGTACTGCTGAAACCCGGCTTGGAGAATTCTGAGCATTACTTTACTAGCATGTGAGATGAGTGCAATTGTGCGGTAGTTTGAGCGTTCTTTGGACATAGGCATTGAGAAACAAGGCCAACAAATGTTCTTCCCTCATCCTATCTGGGGCATTGATCTCATCTATGAAAACATGAGGGTGAATGAACAGGCTCCATTGTCTCTTCTGAAAGTCTTTATAAACAAATGAGGAACCCTATGAAAAGTCTGTGAAGCCCAGTGCCTGATCTTTTCGTTCCTTGGTACCTGGGCATATGCGCTTTTTTTTTTTTTTTTTTAAAGAACACCAGCAATTTGTTTATGACTCACTCCTTAGTGAATTTTTGGGCACAGTGTGTACAAAATATACCAGTTTATCCTACCATTAGAATATTTCCTTAGGAGCAGAATTTAGCATCTTCTAATGGTTTTATTATTATGTATCAGTAATAGATGGTGGTTAAGGAATATTTCCCTGGTGGCTCAGATGGTGAAGAATCTGCCTGCAGTGCAGGGGAGCCAGTTTAGTCCCTGGGTTTGGAAGATCCCCTGGAGAAACCCACTCCAGTATTCTTGTCTGGAGAATTCCATGGACAGAGGAACTTGGCGGGCTGCCATCCATGGGGTCACACAGAGTTGGACATGACTGAGCAACTAACACTAATAAGGAATACTTAAATAGTGCAGAGGTCTCACCATCGTTAACATTTTAGTTTATTTAATTGGGAGGCATATTTTTCCCCAGTGGTTTTTGTTACTTCATCAGTGTAAGTAATACACTTAATATATGTGCCAATTGGGTTCTCCAGGAATTAGATTGAGATGGAATAGGAAAGCAAAGGGCATTTTGAGGAGTAATGCCTGTGAAGTGGCAGAACAGATTAGGTTGGGCATGGAAGGCCATCAGACTGCAGTGCACACATGACAAAATCTGTCAGCCCAGATGGCCAAATTGACTGGTTTGAAAAGTCGAGACCGTTGTACCACCACGCATTGTCCACTCGTTGGCTAGGGACAACGAGTCCTGAGGAAAGGATAACCCTCTATTTGAAAGCTAAGGTGAATTCTAAAGGGATTAACAGCAGGAAGCTGTCAGCTTACCAGTCTCCACAACTAAATAAGAAGTCCCTTTTTGAAGAGGGTTCTGAGCAGTAAAGCTTTGTGTCTGCTAGGACATAAAGTGTCTGTCCTGCTCACATGAGTAGGGTGGCTACTATCAAACAAACCAGAAAACAAGTATTGGTGAGGATGTGGGGAAATTAGAACATTGTAAACTGTTGGTGGGGATGTAAAGTGGTATATAGCAGCTGTGGAAAACGTTTTGGAGATATTTTTAAAAATTAAACATATAATTACCACATGATTCAGCAATTCTGCTTCTGGTATATGCCCAAAAGAATTGAAAGTGATCCCAAAAGCTCAGCTTCTCTGTACACTGGTGCTGCAATTTTGGGTGAAGTAGTGAAGGGTAGCTTTATTATTTCGCCAGGGAAAGGGGCCCATAGTGGGCTAATGCCCTTAAAACCATGTGTCCCAACTTGAGGAAGATAGTGAGAAGTTTTATAGTAATTGTTTAAAGAGGGCATGATCAACTTGTGGACATTCTTCTGATGGGTTCAGTCAGTTCAGCTCAGTCATGTCCAACTCTTTGCAACCCCGTGGACTGAAGCACGCCAGGCCTCCCTGTCCCATCACCAACTGCCGGAGTTTACTCAAACTCATGGCCATTGAGTCGGTGATGCCTTCCAACCACCTCATCCTCTCATCCCCTTCTCTTGCCTTCAGCCTTTCCCAGCATCGAGGTCTTTTCCATCGAGTCAGTTCTTTGCATCAGGTGGCCAAAGTATTGGAGTTTCAGCTTCAGCATCAGTCCTTCCAATGAATATTCAGGACTGATTTTCTTTAGGATGGACTGGTTGGATCTCCTTGCAGTCCAAGGGACTCTCAAGAGTCTTCTCCAACACCACAGTTCAAAAGCACCAATTCTTTGGTGCTCAGCTTTCTTCATAGTCCAACTCTCACATCCAAACATGACTACTGGAAAAACCATAGCTTTGACTAGACAGACCTTTGTTGACAAAGTAATGTCTCTGCTTTTTAATATGTTGTCTAGGTTTGTCATAGCTTTTCTTCCTAAGAGCAAGCGTCTTTTAATTTCACAGTTGCAATAACCATCTGCAGTGATTTTGGAGTCCCCCAAAATAAAGTCTCTCACTGTTTCCATTGCTACCCCATCTATTTGCCATAAAGTGATGGGACTATATGCCGTGATCTTAGTTTTCTGAATGTTGAGTTTTAAGCCAACTTTTTCACTCTTCTCTTTCATTTTCATCAAGAGGCTCTTAAGTTCTTTACTTTCTGCCGTAAGGGTGGTTGTCATCTGTGTATCTGAGGTTGTTGATATCTCTCCCAGCAATCTTAGAGTCAGACATGCCTGAGTGACTGGACTGAACTGATATTGATTCCAGCTTGTGCTTCATCCAGCGCAGCACATCTCATGATATTTGCTGCATATAAGTTAAATAAGCAGGGTGACAATATGCGGCCTTGATGTACTCCTTTCCCTATTTGAAAACAGTCTGTAGTTCCATGTGCAGTTCTAACTGTTGCTTCTTGACCTGCATACAGATTCTCAGGAGGCAGGTCAGGTGGTCTGGTATTCCCATCTCTTTAAGAATTTTCCACACAGTCAAAGCTTTGGCATAGTCAACAAAGCAGAAGTAGATGTTTTTCTGGAACTCCTTTGCTTTTTCAATGATCCAACAGATGTTGGCAATTTGATATCTGGTTCCTGAGGAAAAGGTCAGTTTTCATTCCTATCCCAAAGAAAGGCAATGCCAAAGAATGTTCAGACTACTGCACAATTGAACTCATCTCACACGCTAGCAAAGTAATGCTCAAAATTCTCCAAGCCAGGCTTCAATGGTACATGAACTGTGAACTTCCAGCTGCTGAAGCTGGAATTAGAAAAGGCAGAGAATAGTGAATGCAGACTCTGTAGTCTTTTTCCAAGGGAGAAAACTGAGGCTTAAGGAGGTTTATAGTTTTGGCTTTAGACACTTAACTAGACACTTAGGTTGCAGAGGTTAGACCCGAGGGTGTTTTTGACCAATGCTGGGGTTTTCAGCTTTGGCCTTTGGGGATACTTCTTTGTTTTGGAAGGGCCATCCTATGATTTGTTCATCAAAACTGTCTTCAGCCATTGCCAAATGTCCCCTATGGGAATGTTATGGTACATAAATACCCCTACCATGGAATAGTCCAGGTTTTTGGACAAGGGAGGAGTGTTCCATCCTATCTCCTACAATAAGGACCTAATATATTGTTGAATTCTGTTCTCATGAGCTCGTCAGTGATCTGAATTAACTATTTAAGATGAAGTTTTGTACTGTGACTCCTGGAATGTTCAATACATCTCTGTGAGATATCTTGGTAGAGTGTACCGCTCTCCCCCAGAACAACCAGTGCTCTTTAAATAGGGCTGTTTCATCTTTCTAAAGGTTTTTTTTTTCTTTAGTTGCAGGTGGCACAACTGAGAAAGGTTTTTAATGGAATTCCAATGAGTGTTGATGGATGATGCAGTTCAAGTAGCTAAAGAGGTAAAACCTGAAGTACAAGGAAACATTTGTCACCCAAATTATTGTCTTCGCAAAATATAGCTAAAATCATATTTTCTCCCACTCCCATTTAATTTCCAGGCTATAAGAGTAGGTTTTTTTTTTTTTTTTTTTAAAGAGTATTTTTATTTATTTATTTGGCTGTGTCAAGTCTTTGTTGCGGTATGCAGGATCTTGAGTTGCAGCATGAGAACTCCTAGTTGTGGCCTGTGGGATCTAGCTTCTCCACTAGGGATCAAACCCAGGCCCCCTGCATTGGAAACACAGAGTCTAAGCCACTGGGTCACTGGGGAAGTCCCAAGAGTAGGGTGTGTGTTTTTTTTTTTTAATGCTTAAAAATGTTATAATTTTCATCATTTTAAGACACTGGTTCTCAACCTGGTCATGAATCAGGATCACTTAAAGAGCTTTCAGAAATAAAAGACCAAAATATCTGTACCCTCCTGTCCTGCCCTTGTTGAATCAAAGTTTCTCTGGGTAGAGCCGAGATGATCCTGATGTCAACTACAAATTGGCACTTGCCATTTGCCTCTGCAAGGATCAAATTACAACTGCTGACCTTCAACCCCACCCTGAATCCTTTCAGGTTGGAGATAAGGAATGAGGCACTCTGTGCTCTGGGAAAAACTGGCAGAACACGCCTTCAGGTAGATATTTTCAGGAAAAGATTTTATGAGCCCACTTCTTGCATCTCCTCATATCTAGAAAAGCACTAAAATCATTCATGGTGACATGTGCTCCTTGTGGCTAGCAGTCACCTTTACGAGACTGGCAGCAACGTTCTGCAGAAATGTGTGCCTGATTGCATGTATTCTGCCCTCACCAAAATCACATAATACACTGACCTTCCTACCACCTCTTCAGAAGGGTTTCTTAGAGCTCCTGAATTGCTGCCTCCTAGGTTATAGTTGGCATTTTGCTCCAAATAAAACTTAACTCACAACTCACATTGTGCATTTTTTTTAGTTGACATTGATATGGATCCTTGTTGAAGAGCTGATGCATTGAGAGTTTCAAAGAATTCAGTACTCAGTCTGTATAGATTTAAACAACAACTTGTATTAAAAAGGCAAAGCAGATTTTCATTATCAACTTACCCATCATTCCAAGTTTTAAACAGCAGTGTAAACCAGCACTACAGTTTTGGAAAATAATTGAGTATTTTCTACAAGCTAAATATACATGTATCCAATAATCCAGAAATTATACCCCTAGGTATTTACCCTTGAGAAATGAAAATATATGTCTTCATAAAGACTTGCATGTAAATATTCACTGTAGCTTTATTTATAATAGCAAAAAAGAAAAAAAAAGGAAATAATTAAATGTCTAAAAATAGGTGAAAAGATGAATAAATTGTGATACATTCATACAATGGAATTGTACTCAGCAATAGAGAGGAATGAACCTCTGCACAACAATATGGATGAATCTCACAGATACATGTAAGAAGCCAGACACAAAAAAAAGTAGATACAGTTCGGTTGCCAGGAGATATGATGATAGAAATCAGACTAGTGGTTCTTCTGGCAGGAGTTTGGAGAAGGAAAAGGTATGAGAGAGCAGCACTGAAAAGGTGTTACATGTTAAAGTATTCATATACATATTTTTTTCTTTGTTGTACAAAAATATGTAACATAAAAATTAACCATTTAAATCAGTTTTACGTGTACCGATCATTGACATTAAGTATATTTATATTGTTTTGCAACCATCATCACCACCAGCAGGCTCTAGAACTTCATTTTCCTCAACTGAAATCCTGTACCTTTTATAGCTAACTCCTCACTTCCCCTTTTCCTGAATTCCTGGCAACCACATTCTGCTTTCCCTGACTGCTTTGACTACTCTAGGTACACATGTAACTGGAACTGTACAGTATTTGTCATTTTGTGTCTAGCTTATTTCACTTAGTATAATCTTCAAGGTTTATTCATGTTGTAGCATGGATCAGAATTTCCATCCTTTTTAAGGCCAAATGATCTTCTACTGTGTATATATGCCACATTTTGTTAATTCATCCTTCAGTGGACATTTGGGTTGTCTATAGCTTTTGGTTGTTGTGAGTAATGTTACTATGAATTGTTATTGTTATATGAATTGTTAATAACAATTGTTATTGTTCAGTTGGTAAGTCATATCCAACTCTTACGACACCATGGACGTTATACCAGCCTTCCCTGTCCTTCACCATCTTGTGAAATTTCCTCATATTCATGTACATTGAGTTGGTGATATTATCTAACCATCTCATCCTCTGCCAACCCCTTCTCCTTTTACCTTCAGTCTTTCTCAGCATCAGGGTCTTTTCCAGTAAGTCGGCTCTTCATATCAGGGGCCAGAGTATAGGAGCTTCAGCATCAGTCCTTCCAGTGAATATTGAAGGTTGGTTTCCTTTAGGATTGACTGGTTGGATCGCCTTGAAGTCCATGGGGCTCTCAAGAGCCTTCTTCAGCACCATAGTTCAAAAGTGTCAGTTCTTCGGCACTTAGCCTTCCAGAGTTTACATCTGTACATGACTACTGGAAAAAGCATAGCTTTGACTGTTATATAGACCTTTGTTGGCAAAATGATGTCTCTGCTTTTTAATATGCTGTTTAGGTTTGTCATAGCTTTTCTTCCAAGGAGCAAGCGTCTTTTAATTTCATGGCTGCAGTCACCATCTGCAGTAATTTTGGAGGCCAAGATAATACCTGTGACTTTGCACTTTTTCCCCATCTATTTGCCATGAAGTGATGGGACCAGATGCCATGGTCTTAGTTTTTTGAATGATGAGTTTTAAGCCTAGCCCACTTTTTTACGCTCTTCTTTCACCCTCCTCAAGAGGCTCTTTAGTTCCTCTTCACTTTCTGCCATTAGAGTGGTATCATCTGCATATCTGAGGTTGTTGATACTTCTTCTGACAGTATTGATTCCAGCTTGTGATTCATCCAGCCTGGCATTTCACATGATCAGACGGTAAAGCATCTGTCTACAACGCGGGAGACCCGGGTTCAAGCCCTGGGTTGGGAAGATCCCCTGGAGAAGGAAATGGCAATCCACTCTAGTACTATTGCCTGGAAAATCCCATGGACAGAGGAGCCTGGCAGGCTGCAGTCTATGGGGTCACAAAGAGTCTGATACGACTGAGAGACTTCATTTCACTCTGCATTTAATTTAAATATATTTAATTTAAATATACAGCCTTGCCATACTGCTTTCCCAGTTTTAAACCAATCTGCTGTTCCATATCTGGTTCTAACTGTTGCTTCTTGGCCTGCATACAGGTTTCTCAGGAGGCATGTGAGGTTGTCCAGTATTCCCATCTCTCTAAGAATTTTCCAGTTTGTTGTGATCCACACAAAGGCTTTAGTGTGGTCAGTGAAGCAGAAGTAGACATTTTTCTGGAATTCCCTTGCTTTCTCCATAATCCAGCGAATGTTAGCAGTTTGATCTCTGGTTCCTCTGCCTCTTTGAAACCCAACTTGTACACATGGAGGGTCTGGGTTCACTTACTGCTGAAGCCTAGCTTGAAGAATTTTGAGCATAACCTTGCTAGTAAGTGAGATTAGCGTAATTGTATGGTAGTTTGAACATTCTTTGGCATTGCCCTTCTTTGGGATTAGAATGAAAATTGACCTTCGGTCCTGTGGCCACTGCTGAGTTTTCCAAATTTGCTGACATATTGAGTACAGCGCTTTCACAGCACCATCTTTTAGGAATTTAAATAGCTCAACTGGAATTTTCTTTCTGGAGTTCCTGATTTTCTTTTTTCTTGTCTTTTTTTTTTTTTTTTTTGGTCTGTCTTTATTATTATCCTACTGTTCCCCATGCTGTCAATCATATACATTCTAGTCTGTTATTCTTGAGGTCATCTGCATGGCTGTTTTCTTGTGATTTCCCTCATTGCATTTTTAAGTTGTATCCTTCCCCCTGATCTTAGATCTTGGTTTTCTTTTTTTAATTAAAAATTAAAAGCTTTTTTGTGTGTGTGCTAAAGTTCATTCTCAAGTAACTTCTTAAGAGAAAGAGTACCCAGCAGATAAACTGATTCTTCTGATGTCTGTTTTCCCCTCATATTTGAGTGATGGTTGGGTTTAGAATTCTGAATTGCAGGGTATTTTCCCTCTGAACTTTGTTTGCTCGGTTTTTTTCTGGCATTCATTGTTCATCATAGGATGTGAAATTTAGTCTCATTTTGTTTCCTGTAGGAAATTTATCATTTCTCTGAAAACTTTTTTTCCATACATAGTTGATCATGAACAGTACGGGTTTGAACTGCATGCTTGAACTCCTCTTATACACAAATTTTTAAAAGTAAATAACAGGCATACTTCGAAGATATTGTGGGTTTGGTTCCAGACCACTGCATTAAATACTGCAATAAACTGAGTCACATAATTTTTTTCTGGTATCTCAGTACGTGTAAAAGCTATGTTTAGGGGGAGTTCCCTGGTTGTCCTGTGGTTAAGGCTCCACTCTTTCACTACTGAGGGCCCAGCTTCAATCCCTGGTATGGCTATGATGATACCACAAGCCACATGATACAGTAAAAAAAAAAAAAAAAAAATTGTACTAACTGTGCAATTACATTAAGTCTAAAAAAAAAATCTAACCTAATTAAGAAATACTTTATTGGTGAAAAATGAGCTTTCAGTCAATCATAATCTTTTTGCAGTAGTAACATCAAAGATTACAGATCACCATAGCAAATATAATAATAATGAACACATTCAGAACATTGCAAGAGCTAACAAAACGGGGTGCAGAGACACAGAGTAAGCAAATGCTACTGGAAAATGGTACCAACAGACTTGCTTGATGCAGGATTGCCACAGACCTTCAATTTGTAAAAAACAGTTTCTGCAAAGCATAGTAGTGTCGAGTGCAATACAAAGAGGTATGGTTGAATGTACTGTATAGCACCATATGATGGTTGAATCTGAGGATGCCAAACCTAGGATGTGGAGGGCCAACTATATAAAGTTATATGTGAATTTTTTTTCCTTTGGCTGTGTTAGATCTTCCTTGCTATGTGCTGGCTTTTCTCGAGTTTCAACCAGATTTGGGGGGGGGGGGGGCTGCTGTCTAGTTGTGGTGCCTGGGTCTCTCATTGTGGTGGCTTCTCTTTTCTTGTGCAGTACAGGCTTTGGGGCACAGTAGTTGTGGCACATGGGCTTTTTTACCCCAGGCCATGTGAGATCTTCCAGGACCAGGAATCGAACCATGTCCCCTGCATTGGCAGATGGATGCTTTTTTTTTTTTTTTCTAATTTTTAATTGGAAGGTAATTGCTTTACAGTGTTGTATTGGTCCCTGCCATACATCAACATATGTCCCCTCTCTCCCGCTTCCCACCCTCTAGGTTGTCACAGAGCACTGGCTTTAGATCCCTCTGTCAAATGGCAAATTCCCGCTGGCTATCTATTTTATGTATGGTACTGCGTGTGTTTCAGTGCTAGTCTCAGTTCATCCCACCCTCTCCTTCCCCTCCACTGTGTCCACAAGTCTGTTCTCTGTTATGTCTAGCAGATGGATTCTTAAGCATTCTTTATACATGGATTTTTGACTGTGTGGGGGACTGGTGGTGGTAATGGAGGTCTGGTTGGTACCTTTAACCCCCTGAGTTGTTCAAGGGTCAGTTGTTTTCTAAGAATTCCATAGTGGTGTACTTGATGGGTCCCTTAATCTGTTTTGTTTTGTTTTGTTTTTGAAAATATTTATTTGGCTGCATTGGCTCTTGGTTGCAGCATGAGGGATCTTTCTTTGCAGCACACGGGCTTTTCTTAGTTATGACATGTGGTCTTAGTTGCTCTCTGTTATGTGGAATCCTGTTTCCCCCGTCATTATGTGGAATCCTGTTTCCCCCGTCAGGATCGAACCCATGTCCCCTGCATTGGAAGGTGAATTCTCAGTCACTGGACCACCAGGAAAGTCCTAGCCCCCTTAATCTGCAGACTCATATTTTTCATGTTTAATGATTGCCTTATGTTTTTCTTAGATGATATTCTCCACTCCATTTTCTTACTTCTTTCTCTCAGAAATTCTAATTCGGCCTCTTGGATTGCTCTTATAATGTTCTTATCTATTCTCGCCTGTTTTCAAACTTTTTTTTCTTTGGTTTCCTTTTTTCAGGTCTCTCTTCTGGGAGATTTTCACGACTTTTTCTCTGCCTCTTTCTATTGAATTATTTTCAGTTTATTTAAAAATTTTCTAGAATTGTTGCTTGTTTTATGATATTACTTCTATTTTTGTTTTATCTCTGAAGATAGTTTTTAAAAGTTTTATTTTTTTTCCTGGAATCATTCCTGTTTCCTCCAGTCATTTTCTTTTCCTGTTTATCTTTGGTAATCCTTGCCTATTCTTTCATTTTTAAGAATGAAAGTTTAGAAAAGTTGAGTAAGAGCTTTGAGTACATAGGAAAGACTTGTCAGCTGGCAGAGTAAGTGAGCATGAGCTGGCTGTTAAACTTTGAAGAATGCAGAGGACTTGACCATAGCATTAGTTCTCTGTTTTTCCTGTTCTCTCAACTTTAGTTCCTGCTCTATGTTTAAACAAATTCTTTATTATTTACTTAATGTACATCACTGCTTCTGAACAGTGTCATCATTAATGAGGGTGAGGTAAGATTGTATGTGCTGACATCAAAAAATGACCATAAAATAGTGTAGGACAAAAAAAAAAGAAAAGTCAAGTTACAGATTTCTGGTTCATGATGCCACATTAAAGACATTTATTTGTTCTTTCTGATAGCACCTCACTGAAATGATAGTGGAGGAATAATAATAATTTTAAAAGTAAATAAAAAATAATTTAACAATGAGAAAGTTGTAGTAGGGCCTGTAGTAGGTGAAAGAAAGGGAATTGAGAGAGAAGAACTAAATGGAGGAAGCCGCAGCCCAGAAAACTCATGGGATGAGCTCTTGATCAGGAGGGATCTGTAGTAGGAAAGGCCCAAGACATGGAAATGTTGGCAGGGAAGCAGGCACTGACTGAAGAAAATTCGTTTAAATGTTTGTGGATACTCTAACCCCAGGCTGCTAGGAGTCCGAAGATTTCTAGTTTGTGGCAGCAGGAACCCCTAAGTAAGCTCCCAACTGCTGATCACAACCCAGAGTGGCTGTAGAAGTGAGGAACAGAGTGAGCTGTTACTACCAACATGAATGCATTACTGTTTTCATCCTCATCACTATATGTGCAAATTTTGAGGTTCAAGGAACCTATAGAATGCTTCTTAGGGGAAAAGTTTAAGTGTAAAGTCTTACAAATTTGAATGTTATGATATTGAGTTATATAGAATTTGAGTTCCTCATCTTGAAGGTGTACGTTAAGGTGAGGGCTTAATTGAAGCCAGAAAAGTTAAGGCAAAGAAATGTATGATTTGAGTATAAATGGTCATTTTGGTCATAATGAAGGATTAGTGAATAAGGAACAGGTGTAGGGACAACTTGGAAAATGCCTGCTGTGTACTAGATTTTATGATGGAGTTTTACGTGTAGATATATTTACATTTATATTACTTTTTTTTTTTTGGCTATGCTCTATGGCATATGGGATCTTAGTTGTAGGTCCTACCCACTGGACCACCAGGGAATTCCCTACATTATGTTTTTTATAGTACTCATAGCAGTCCCCTGTTATCAGTGGGAGACACTGCTATTTTAAAGATAAGGAAATGAAAACTCAAAACATAAAAACCAAGAGCTTTTTCTAAGCTGTAGTCATCTCAGAGCTAAGATTCATATACAAGTACGTGTGACTTCACAGTCTGTGTTTTTTTCACTCTACTCTGTTGGCTCTCTGAGGAAAAGAATTGCTTTCTCAATTTCTCATGTATAGTGAAAACTACAATATGTTTCTAAACCAAGCATTGTTAGTCTTGTTCTTCATGTATTGGGCATTTGCTGAGTGAAGATTCTGCTTTCAAGGAGTGTTTAGCATAAGTTAGGGACACAAAAAAGAAGTTTGCCTGTGGGCTATGAGCTCATTGAAGACAAGAACTGTTTTTGTTTTCCTGTTTTTTAGCTGCCGGATCTTAGTTCCCCTACCAGGCATCAACCCCTGCAGTGGAAGCACAGTGTCTTAACTACTAGACCACCAGGGAAATCCCAGACAAGGACTGGTTTTAATTGGCTTTCTGAACCCAGCACTGAAATTTTATCAGATTGTATAACCACTGCCATAATCAGGATACAGTACTGTTCCACCACCACAAAGAAGAAAAAAATCCCTCGTGCTACCTCTTTATAATCACCAGATCCTCTCCCCAACATAACTGTGGCAGCCTATCACTGTGAAAGTCGCTCAGTCGTGTGCAGCTCTTTGCAACCCCATGGACTGGAGAGTCCATGGTATTCTCCAGAGGATCTTCCCAACCCAGGGATTGATCAAATCCCTCATTACAGGTGGATTCTTTACCATCTGAGCCATCAGGGAAGCCCAAGAATACTGGAGTGGGTAGGCTATCCCTTCTCCAAGGGATTTTCCTGACCCAGGAATCAAACCAGGGTCTCCTGAATTGCAGGCGGATTCTTTACCAGCTGAGCTACCAGCGAAGCAATCTATCACTGAAATGAAAATCACAAGTTTTTCATTTCAAGTGTGATATATAAATGGAATGTGTGTAACCTTTTGAGATTGGCTTTTTCACTCAGCATAGTGCCTTTGAGATCCATCCAGGTTTTTGTGTGTATCAGTAATTTGTTCTTTTTTGTAGCTCAGTAGTACTGCATTGTATGGATGTGTTGCATTTTATTCATATTCTTGTTGAAAGACATTTGTATTACGTCCAGTTTGGAGGTGTACAAAAAACTGTTACGAACATTCATGTACACATTGTTTGTGTGGATATGTTTTCCATTTCTCTGGGATAAATGGCCAGAAGTGCCATTGTTATGTTGTGTGGTAAGTGTATGTTTAGTTTTTAAAGAAACTGCCAAACTACTTTCTGGACAAGTTATAAAAATTTTGCATTTCTGCTAGCATTATATGAAAGATGAAGTTTCTCGCTATCCTCACTAGCATTTGGCATTGTCAATGTTTAAAAAATTTTGGTCATTCTGAAAGGTGTTGTAATAGTATCTCATCGTGTCTTTAATTTGCATTTCCCTGATTTCTCATGATAGTGAACATTTTCATGTCCTTATTTGCCATCTGAATATATTCTTCAGTGAATATTTCTTCATGTGTTTGTCCATATTCTAATGAGATTCTTTGTCTTCTCACTTTTGTGTTTAGAGACTTTCTGGATAAGTGTTCTTTATATGTGTTTTCTCCCCAGTCTGTGTCTTGTCTTTTAATCTTCCTAACAGGGTCTTTGATAAACTTGATTTTTAATTTTGATGAAGGCCAATCCTCTCTTAGAAGTCTTGCTTTGGCGTCATGTCTAAAAACTGTTTGCCCAACTTTAGGTCACAAAAGTTTTCTCCTGTGTTTTCTAGTACCATTTTTTATAGTTTTACCCTTTATCTTAGCATCTAAGATCCATTTGCAGTTAATTTTTACATAAATTTTGGATGGCTGTTTTTTCGTTGCCTGTGGAAGTCCATTTGCTCCATCCCCATTTATTGAAAAGACTAGTCTTCCTTCTTTGGATTGCTTTTATATCTTTGCCAGAAATCAGTTAGGCATACTTATGAGGCTATTTCCAGTTTCTCTATCCTGTTTTATTGATCTCTGTGTCTGTCCCTTCTTCAGTACCATACACTCTTGATTGCTGAAGCTATATGGTAAGTTTTAAATTCGATAATATGGTTCCTCCAAGTTTTCAGTAGTGTTTTATTCTGAATCATTTATCTTTTCATATAAATTATAGAATCAACTTGGCTGTCTACTAAAAAAAATTGTCTATAACTTGTCTGTATCTACCAAAAAAACAAAAATCCTGTGGTACTTCTCTGGTGGTTCAGTTTCTGCACGTGCACTTCAGAAGACACAGTTTTAATCCCTGGCTGGGGAAGATCAGCATGCTGCATGGTGTAGCCAAAAAAAGGGGGGGGGAAAACTGCTATGATTTTTTAATAGGGTTTCTGTTAAATCTATAGATCATTTTAGGGAGAGTTGACAGCTATACTAATGTTGAGTGGTCCAAAACATGCACACAATATGTCTTTCCATTATTTAGGACTTTCTTCATTAGTGCTTTATAATTTTCAGCATACCAGATTCTAAACATGTTATGTTAAATTTATACTTAAATAATATTTTCCATTTGGGGGAGTGATTGTAAATGGTGTTACATTTAAGTTTGTTTTTTTCTTTAGTCATTCTTCAGTTCAGTTCAGTCCCTCAGTCATGTCCGATTCTTTGCGACCTCATGGATCGCAGCATGCCAGGCCTCCCTGTTCATCACCAACTCCCAGAGTTCACTCAGACTCACATCCGTCGAGTCAGTGATGCCATCCAGCCATCTCATTTTCTGTCGTCCCCTTCTCCTCCTGCCCCCAATCCCACCCAGCATCAGAGTCTTTTCCAGTGACTCGACTCTTTGCATGAGGTGGCCAGGGTACTGGAGTTTCAGCTTTAGCATCATTCCTTCCAAAGAAATCCCAGGGCTAATCTCCTTCAGAATGGACTGGCTGGATCTCCTTGCTGTCCAAGGGACTCTCAAGAGTCTTCTCCAACACCACAGTTCAAAAGCATCAATTCTTCGGTGCTCAGCTTTCTTCACAATCCAAATCTCACATCCATACATGACCACTGGAAAAACCATAGCCTTGGCTAGACGGACGTTTGTTGACAAAGTAATGTCTCTGCTTTTCAATATGCTATCTAGGTTGGTCAAAACTTTTCTTCCAAAGAGTAAGCGTCTTTTAATTTCATGGTGCAGTCACCATCTGCAGTGATTATGGAGCCCCAAAAAATAAAGTCTGACACTGTTTCCGCTGTTTGCCCATCTGTTTCCCAGGAAGTGATGGGACCAGATGCCATCATCTTCGTTTTCTGAATGTTGAGCTTTAAGCCAACTTTTTCACTCTCCACTTCCACTTTCATCAAGAGGCTTTTAGTTCCTCTTCACTTTCTGCCATAAGGGTGGTGTCATCTGCATATCTGAGGTTGTTGATATTTCTCCCAGCAATCTTGATTCCAGCTTGTGCTTCTTCCAGTCCAGGGTTTCTCATGATATTCTCTGCATATAAGTTAAATAAGCAGGGTGACACTATACAGCCTTGACGCAGTCCTTTTCCTATTTGGAACCAGTCTGTTGTTCCATGTCTAGTTCTAACTGTTGCTTCCTGACCTGCATACAGATTTCTCAGGAGGCAGGTCAGGTGGTCTGGGATTCCTATCTCTTTCAGAATTTTCCACAGTTTACTGTGATCCACACAGTCAAAGGCTTTGGCATAGTCAATAAAGCAGAAATAGATGTTTTTCTGGAACTCTCTTGCTTTTCCATGATCCAGCGGATGTTGGCAATTTGATCTCTGGTTCCTCTGCCTTTTCTAAAACCAGCTTGAACATCAGGAAGTTCACAGTTTGTGTACTGCTGAAGCCTGGCTTGGAGAATTTTGAGCATTACTTTACTAGCGTGTGAGATGAGTGCAATAGTACAGTAGTTTGAGCATTCTCTGGCATTGCCTTTCTTTGGGATTGGAATGAAAACTGACCTTTTCCAGTCCTATGGCCACTACTAAGTTTTCCACATTTGCTGGCATATTGAGTGCAGCACTTTCACAGCATCATCTTTCAGGATTTGAAAGAGCTCAACTGGAATTCCATCACCTCCACTAGCTTGGCTCATAGTGATGCTTTCTAAGGCCCACTTGACTTCACATTCCAGGATATCTGGCTCTAGGTGAGTGATCACACCATCGTGATTATCTTGGTCGTGAAGATCTTTTTGTACAGTTCTTCTGTGTATTCTTGCCGCCTCTTCTTAATATCTTCTGCTTCTGTTAGGTCCATACCATTTCTGTCCTTTATCAAGCCCATCTTTGCATGAAATGTTCCCTTGGTATCCCTAATTTTCTTGAAGAGTTCTCTAGTCTTTCCCATTCTGTTGTTTTCCTCTATTTCTTTGCATTGATCACTGAGGAAGGCTTTCTTATCTCTTCTTGCTATTCTTTGGAACTCTGCATTCAGATGCTTATATCTTTCCTTCCCTCCTTTGCTTTTCGCTTCTCTTCTATTCACAGCTATTTGTAAGGTCTCCCCAGACAGCCAGTTTGCTTTTTTGCATTTCTTTTCCATGGGGATGGTCTTGATCCCTGTCTGCTGTACAGTGTCACGAACCTCATTCCATAGTTCATCAGGCACTCTATCAATCAGAACTAGGCCCTTAAATCTATTTCTCACTTCCACTGTATAATCATAAGGGATTTGATTTAGGTCATACCTGAATGGTCTAGTGGTTTTCCCCACTTTCTTCAATTTCAGTCTGAATTTGGCAGTAAGGAGTTCATGATCTGAGCCACAGTCAGCTCCTGGTCTTGTTTTTGCTGACTGTATAGAGCTTCTTCATTTTTGGCTGCAAAGAATATACTCAGTATGATTTCAGTGTTGACCATCTGGTGATGTCCATGTGTAGAGTCTTCTCTTGTGTTGTTGGAAGAGAGTGTTTGGTATGACCAGTGCATTCTTGGCAAGACTCTGTTAGTCTTTGCTAACAGAATATGGTCCCCTGGGAAGGCAATGGCAAACCGCTTCAGTATTCTTGCCTTGAGAACCCCATGAACAGTATGAAAAGGCAAAATGATAGGATACTGAAAGAGGAACTCCCCAGGTCAGTAGGTGCCCAATATGCTACTGGAGTTCAGTGGAGAAATAACTCCCGAAAGAATGAAGGGATGGAGCCAAAGCAAAAACAATACCCAGTTGTGGATGTGACTGGTGATAGAAGCAAGGTCCAATGCTGTAAAGAGCAATATTGCATAGGAACCTGGAATGTCAGGTCCATGAATCAAGGCAAATTGGAAGTCGTCAAACAAGAGATGGCAAGGATGAACGTCGACATTCTAGGAATCAGCGAACTAAAATGGACTGGAATGGGTGAATTTAATTCAGATGACCGTTATATCTACTACTGCGAGCAGGAATCCCTCAGAAGAAATGGAGTAGCCATCATGGTCAACAAAAGAGTCCGAAATGCAGTACTTGGATGCAATCTCAAAAATGACAGAACGATCTCTGTTCGTTTCCAAGGCAAACCATTCAATATCACAGTAATCCAAGTCTATGCCCCAACCAGTAACGCTGAACAAGCTGAAGTTGGATGGTTCTTTGAAGACCTACAAGACCTTTTAGAAATAACACCCAAAAAAGATGTCCTTTTCATTATAGGGGACTGGAATGCAAAAGTAGGAAGTCAAGAAACACCTGGAGTAACAGGCAAATTTGGCCTTGGAATACGGAATGAGGCAGGGCAAAGACTAATAGAGTCATTCTTAGTATACTAAAATATTACTGATTTTCCTGTGTTGATCTTAATATCTTGTAACATTATTAAACTAAGTAGTTTCAAGAGTTTTAAAATTGATTCCCTAAGGTTTTCTATGAGGTTAATCATGTCCCCTACTTAACAATCTGGAAAATTTTATTTCCTTTTCTTGCCTTATTGCGCTGGCTAGGACTTGGGGTACTATGTTAAATAGGAATGGTGAGAGCAGGTATCTTGGTTTTGTTCATAATTTTAGGAGAAAGTATTCAGACTAGGTTTTTTGTTTTTATTTTGTTTAGATGCCTTTTATCAGGTAGTGGGAGAAATTCCATAAATTTCAAGTTTGCTGAGCATTTTTCTCATGAGTGATAGTTGGCTTCTGTCAAATGTTTTCTCTGCATCTGTTGATAGGATCTATTGATTGACAGTTTTTTTTGGAAACAGCCTTACATTCCTGGGATAAATCTCACTTGTTTACTGTATATTTTTCTTTTTATGTATTGCTGCATTTTTTTTGGTAATATTCTGCTAAGGATTTTTGTTTCTGTGTCCATAGGGGGAATTGGTCTGTAATTTTGCTTTTTGTTTATTGTCTGGTTTTATCAGGATAATATCAGTATAAAAATGAGAATTGACAAGTGTTCATTTTCTGTTTTTTGGAAGAGAGAGAATGGGTGTTATTATGGCAAGTGTAGAATGGTTATTTCCTTTTTAAATATTTGTGGGACTTGCCATTGAAGCCATCTTGGCCTTAAGATTTGTTTTTCTGAAGTTAAACATTTCTTTAAAAGTTACAGAAGCTTGTGATTTTCAAGGAATTTGTGCATTTTGTCTTGAGTTGTTGGATTTCTGTATACAGAATTGTTCTTAGTATCCCCTTATCCGTTTGATGTCTGTGGTTTCTATAGTGATATCCCTTCTTTACAGTTGTGGAGGTTTGCTTTATGAACCAGGATGTGGTCTGTCTTAGAGAGTATTCCATAGGAGTTTACAAAAAAAAGTCTAGCCTGCTCTTGGATAGAGTGTCCTATAAATGTTAGTTAGGTCTTATTGGTTGATGGTAGTGTTCTTTCTGTTGCTGATTTTCAGTTAAGATTTTTTGTCAGTTACTGAGAGGGGGTTATTAATTTGTCTTTCTCTGTTTTCAATTAGGCCAATTTTTGCTTCTTGTATTTTAAGCTGTTTTCTGGTGCATACACATTTAGAATCTTATGTCTATTTAAAATTGGCCCTTTAATCATGAGCGACTGAACTGAACTGAATCATTATGTATTATTTCTTTTTCTTTCTGATAATTTTCCTTGTTCTGAAAAATACTTTATCCAGTGTAACGTGGCTACTTCAGCTTTCTTTTGGTCCATATTTGCATGGTATGTCTTTCCTCATCCATTTTTTTTTAATTGACAAAAAAATTTAGGCAGTTCAAAGTAGAAAATACAGAGCTCCCATATACCCTCTTCTTACCAACTCCCACCAGTTTCCTTTATTAACATTTTGCATTCATGTGGTTGATTTGTTACAACTGATAAACCAATATTGATACACTGTTATTAACTAGAAATTCATAGATTACATTAGGGTTTATTCTTTGTTTTGTACATTTTATGAATTTTAACAAATATACAGTGACATATATCCATTACAGTATCGTACCAAATAGTTTCACTACTCTAAACATCTTCTGTGCTATACTTTTTTATCTTTCCTTTTCTCCTCCTAAAACATGGAATCCATTTATTTCTAACCTTTCTATATCATTATCTTTGAAGTAAGTTTATTATAGACAGCATATGAAGTGAATTGAAGTGAAAGTTGCTCAGTTATGTCCAACTCTTTGCAACCTCATGTACTATACATGGAATTTTCCAGGCCAGAATACTGGAATGGGTGGCCTTTCCCTTCTCCAGGGGATCTTCCCAACCCAGGGATCAAACCCAGGTCTCCTGCATTGCAGGCAGATTCTTTACCAATTGAGCTATCAGGGAAGCCCCCTAGACAGCTTATAGTTAGGTCTTTTTCCTTTTTTAACCAATTCCTCTCATCCTTGTCTTTTTAGTTGGTATGTTTAGACTATTTATATCAAATGTAATTTTCAGTATTTTTCATTTGTTTACCATTTTATGAATGGCAAAGTTTGCCATTTTATGAACTCTTTTTCATATTTTTCTTCTGTTTTCCCTTCCTTGTATTCCTATGGGTTACCTGAACATTTTCTTAGTACTCCAGTTTGGTTTTTCTGTAATGTTTTTAGTGTATCTCTTTGTATAGTTTTTTTGTGTGATTGCTCTAGGGATTAAAATATATGTACATAATTTATCACAATCTGCTAATTGATCTTTTGCCCCTTTAAGTGGAAGGTGGAAACCTTACTACCTTTTAGGCCCTTACCCCTTTTATGAAACAGTTGTCTTAAGTGTTACCTTTATGTATGTTGAAAACCACAGGGCAATGTTACAGTTTTTACTTTCAACTATCAAACATAATTCTAAAAACTGAACAAGGGGGAAATTGTTTAATTAGTATATATTTAATTAGTATTTATGTATTAGTATTTATGTATATGTTCATACATAATACATGTGTAGCATATATACACGTGTGGGCACACACCCTTTCTACTGCTCATTATTCCTGATGTTTGAGGGTTCTGTCATTTATTTCCTGTGTGAAAAAATTCCTTTAACCATTCTTTTAGAGCTGTTTTGTTGATGACACATTATTCCTTCATCTGCCACTGTCCTTTTCTCATCTTCATTGCTGAAGGATGTTTTTACTCTAATGTAATATGAAGAACTATACAAAACAGATCTTCATGACCCAGATAATCACGATGATGTGATCACTCATCTAGAGCCAGACATCCTGGAATGTGAAGTCAGGTGGGCTTTAGGAAGCGTCACTATGAACAAAGCTAGTGGAGGTGATGGAATTCCAGTTGAGCTCTTTCAAATCCTGAAAGATGATGCTGTGAAAGTGCTGCATTCCATATGCCAGCAAATGTGGAAAACTTAGTAGTGACCACAGGACTGGAAAAGGTCAGTTTTCATTCCAATCCCAAAGAAAGGCAGTGCCAAAGAATGCTCAAACTACCGCACAATTGCACTCATCTCACATGCTAGTAAAGTAATGCTCAAAATTCTCCAAGCCAGGCTTCAGCAGTACACAAACTGTGAACTTCCTGATGTTCAAGCTGGTTTTAGAAAAGGCAGAGGAACCAGAGATCAAATTGCCAACATCTGCTGGATCATGGAAAAGCAAGAGTTCCAGAAAAACATCTGCTTTATTGACTATGCCAAAGCCGTTGACTGTGTGGATCCCAATAAACTGGAAAATTCTGAAAGAGATGGGAATCCCAGACCACCTGACCTGCCTCCTGAGAAATCTGTATGCAGGTCAGGAAGCAACAGTTAGAACTGGACATGGAACAACAGACTGGTTCCAGATAGGAAAAGGAGTACATCAAGGCTGTATATTGTCACCCTGCTTATTTAACTTCTATGCAGAGTACATCACGAGAAACCCTGGACTGGAAGAAGCACAAGCTGGAATCAAGATTGCCGAGAGAAATATCAACAACCTCAGATATGCAGATGACACCACCTTTATGGCAGAAAGTGAAGAAGAGCTAAAGGGCCTCTTGATGAAAGTGAAAGAGGAGAGTGGAAAAGTTGGCTTAAAGCTCAACATTCAGAAAACGAAGATCATAGCATCCAGTCCCATCACTTCATGGCAGGTAGATGGCATGACAGTTGCTGACTTTATTTTTCTGTGCTCCAGAATCATTGCAGATGGTGATTGCAGCCATGAAATTAAAAGACGCTTACTCCTTGGAAGGAAAGTTATGACCAACGTAGACAGCATATTAAAAAGCAGAGACATCACTTTGTCAACAAAGGTCTGTCTAGTCAAGGCTGTGGTTTTTTCAGTGGTGACGTACAGATGTGAGAGTTGGTATAAAGAAACCTGAGCTCCGAAGAATTGATGCTTTTGAACTGTGGTGTTGGAGAAGACTCTTGAGAGTCCCTTGGACAGCAAGAAGATCCAACCAGTCCATCCTAAAGGAGATCAGTCCTGGGTGTTCACTGAAAGGACTGATTTTGAAGCTGAAACTCCAATACTTTGGCCACCTCGTACGAAGAGCTGACTCATTTGAAGAGACCCTGATGCTGGGAAAGACTGAGGGCAGGAGGAGAAGGCGACGACAGAAGATGAGATGGTTGGATGGCATCACCGACTCAGTGGAAATGGGTTTGGATGGACTCCAGGAGTTGGTGATGGACAGGGAGGCCTGTCGTGTTGTGGTTCATGGGGTCACAAAGAGTTGGACATGACTTAACTACTGAACTGAATATTTTGGCTTGATCCTTTTAGCATTTGAAAAATATTATATACTTCCTTTTACTTTCCATTGTTTTTGGTGGAAAATACACTGTCCTTCAAATTGTTATTCTCTTAGAAGTAGCATATCATTTCTCTCTGGCTTCTTTCAGAACTTTGTCATCAGTTTTCAGCAGTTTGAAGGTTTATAATCCTTAACTAAATTTGGAATATTTTCATCTATCATTTTTCAAATATATATATGTATGTTTATCTCTGCATTCTTTTTCTTCTCATTTTTTGGGACACTAGTGGTGAAAATGTTAGATCTTTATTGTCCCACAGAACTCTGAGGTGCTATTCATTTCTGTTTTTTAATCTGTTTCGTTTCAGTTGTAGAATCTACCTTTTCTATTGATTTAAGTTCATTGATTGTTTCCTCTGTCATTTTCATTCTGCTATTGAGTTTTTAAAAGTCTTTATTGGATTTGTTACAATATTGCTTTTCTTGTCTGTATTCTGTTTTTTTGGCCACAGTAAGGCATATGGAATTTTAGCTCCCTGACCAGGGATTGAACCTGCACCACTTGCATTGGGAGGTGAAAGGTTAACCACTAGACCTCCAGGGAAGTCCCCATCCAGTGTTTGTTTGCTTTGTTTCTTTTTCAGTGTCAGCTTTTGTGCTTTTAGTTCTAAAATTTCTATCTGATACTCTTTATATCTTCTGTTTCCTGAGTGTTTATGATTTCTTTTTGGAGAGTTCTTTGGATAGCTGCTTTAAAATAATTTCCAAATAATTTAAAATCTGTTATCTTATTGTAATATTTATTACAATATTTATTGTATTATTGTATTGTAATACAACTGGCCCATCTCCCATGTTCAGCCTACTGTCTTTTTTTTTTTTCGGTGTGACATAAGAGCACAAAATGGGTTTTATATTTTTATTTATAATACAATACAATAATACAATATATTGTATTATTTAGTTATTTATAATTGTGATTATCTTTTCTTCATTCAAGTTGAGACTTCCGTGGTTCCTGGTGTGACAAGCGGTTTTGAACTGCATCCTATCCATTTTGAGTGTTCTGTTCCCATTTAAACCTTTTTATTTAACAGGCAGTCAACCTGTTTAGGTTTGGAGCACACACCCTAGCCTACTTTGGTTGACTGTAGTTCAAAAGTCAGTTTAATTTTCAAAATCTTGCTCTGTTACTCTGCTCTACCCTACTTGTATGCTACCAGGAGACCAATCTGAAACCTGGGCTTTATTTCATACCAGAGTTTAGTATTAAAACCTTTTACTGTGCTATTTCTGGTCACTTTTATGCATAGGTTGTTCAGAGGTGGTCTAGGATTTTGTACTGATATTTAGAAGATTCATTTTTCTAGCTCCCTCCTCACATAATCTTCACCCCATTTTCTAGTTGGACTAGGGTGAAGCTCCACCTTAATATTCCAGGGTAGAAATGGAAGACAGAGCTCTACCCACAGTCTTCAAAGCTGCAGCCCAGTGGGTGAGGGGAGGGGCTGCCTCACTGATACTGGACAGAGCTGGGAAGCAGTACCTAGTGAGGCGGAGGGATGCCACTTGTCTGTTTTTGTTTGCCTGGATTGTGTATGTCAAGATGTTTCTGTCTTGCTGTGTCACCCTTTTCCTGGTCTTTTGTCTGTAGAAGCAGGCTTTTCTTGGTACTTTTTTGTTTGTGCTCATTTTTGTTTTCAGGTTGTGGACCTCTCCAGAGCTCAGGACAGGACATATTAGGAGTCAGTCCAAACCAAGCCAAACAAAAAATAGGAAACTTCCTGCAGGAAGTTCTGTCCTTGTGTCAGTCGTTGTGTTCCCTGGTCCCTAGCTAATCCACCTTATTTTTTCTCCAGTTTGTAATCGTCTCAATTGCTTCATGAATTTTGTGTGAGTTTTTTGTTGTTGTTTTAATTGGTGGGAGGAATAGGGTGAAATATACTTACTCCATCTTGTCCTGAACTGAAAGTCTAGTTTGTTTTAAATTATAAACTTGAGTTTATGAACACTGGTTTAACACCTGTATACTTATTTTTCATAAGTATACAGCCTTGCATGTGTTAAGTTTAGGTGCGGTTCCCCAATAGTTACAGCTCATTTTGTTTTCTCCCTTCATTAACTGGAACTTCTAGAACAGAGGTCAGCAAACTGGCGCATCTCCCATATTCATCGTACTGCCTTTTTTTTTTTTTTTTTTTTTTTTTTTTTGGTATGACATATGAGCACAAAGTGAGTTTTACATTTTTAAGTGGATGGAAAAAGACTCGAAAGGATACCGTAGGAACACTACATGATATTTAAGTGTTCATAAATGAAGTTTTTTTGAAATACAACTATGCTCATTCATTTTCATATTGTCTACAGCTGCTTTTATAGTACAGCGGCAGAGTTGAGTAGTTGCAACAGAGATTGTGTGCCAATCCCTATTGTAGAAGATTAAATCATTGTAGTGATAGCTTATGTGCTTTTTTGTCCTGGTTTAGTGACAAATGAAAATGATTTCAGTGTTTCACTTTTCAATATGTTGTTGACCATTATTTTGAGATATTTAATTTTTTCAGTTGAAAGATTGTTTTGTTTCTGGTTTTGAAGGATTCCTGAGAACTTTCCCTCACAAATGTGATTATTTTTCTTTGTTCTTTGACTCATCGAATGGCACAAACTTGGTAAACCAGAAGTCCGAGGAGTAGCATTTGACGCCTTCCTCTCTCTCAGCTCAAGAGAAAATCCACTAATCAAGTCCTGTGCAATTTACCTCATAAATGTCTCCTCCTTGTAATACTTTACATCTTTGCCAGTAGCCTGGCTTTCTCCTCAGGTCCTGAACTCTCTTCTCTCTACAAGCTACCCCCACAGTACCAGCCCATGGCCTGTTAGGAACCAGGCTGCACAGCAGGAGGTGAGTAGCGGGTGAGCGAAGCTTCATCTGTATTTCATTGCTCACATTACCTACGATCAGATCAGTGGTGGCATTAGATTCTCATAGGAGCACAATAAATGTAATGCACTTGAATCATTCTGAAACTCTTCACCACCATCACCACCCTGGGTCCATGGAAAATTTGTCTTCCACGAAACTGGTCCCTGGTGCCAAAAAGATTGGGGACCACTGTCCTATACCCAGCTAGAGTATTCATTCCAAAATGCCTGACAGGTAAGTCACCCTCTAGTAGAAATAGAATTCATGCTTCTACTCTTCAAAGGCTTCTTAATGCTCTTAGGACAAAGAAGAATCCCCCATATGTGGTCCTGACCCAGATACATCTCTACCCTTCTCTGGTACCACGATCTTCTTTGTTGTTTGTGCTCTAGACACAATGGCTGCTTTCTGGCTTTGTTTCCACCATTTCTGAGACCATTGGCTAGATGGAATAGGGTTCCCTTACCTCCTTGCGTGCTCAACTCCTGTTCATCCTTAACTTCTCAGTTCAAGAGTCAGGAGTCCTCAAGGAGCTTTACTGAGTTCCCTGATCTTGGTCAGATTTTCTTCTTATAGGCTGTTAAGAGTCTTGTAAGTCTTCTCCCACGTTTATCTCTGAGGTGAATTATTTAATGTCAGGTTTTTTTGCTCCTAGACTGCAGTTTCATGAAGGCAGGAATTCAGTTAGGTTTTGCTTATTACGATTTCATTTCTAGTACCAGGAGTAGGACCTGGCACAAAATGAGTGCTCAGTAAATGTTTTTGTCTAATGAATGCATTTTTAAAGATCAGAAGTTTTACAGGCAGCTTTTCTGGCAACTATAAGGGTAATCATGTGGCTTTTATATTTTGAATTATTTTTGTGAAAATGTTTATTAATATGTTTCCTAAGAACAGATTGTTGCTAAATTTCTGAAGTAAGATTTACTTGGTCTCATTGTAGTATAATTATAACATGTGCTATATTTTCTTGGTTAGAATTATTGTTTGTGTGCGTATATGTGCGCATTCGTGCTTTGTCACATATCGATACCAGAGTTATTCTATTTTCATAGATTATTTTATTCTGCTTTTTTATTGTCAGCTTTTTTATGTATTTATATTTTCAATGTTTCTTACAAACAGCACATAGTTCTTTTTTTTTTTTTTTTTTTTTTGCTTTTAGGTCTTATAATTTTCATGTTTTAGTTGGAACATTTAGTTCATTTAATATAATTAATATGGTTGGTGGCTTAGTCATTAAGTCGTGTCTGACTCTTTACAACCCCATCGACTTTAGCCCTCCAGGCTCCTCTGTCCATGGGATTCTCCAGGCAAGAATACTAGAGTGGGTTGCCATTTCCTGCTCCAGGGGATCTTCCCGACCCAGGAATCAAACCTGAGTCTTCTGTGCTCCAGGCAGCTTCTTTACCAACTGAGCTACAAAGGAAGCCCATAATTAATATATTTTAATTTGAATCTGCCATCTTACTCCTTGCTTTCTATTTGACCCATTTGTTCTAGGTTCGTTTTTCTCTCTTCTTGCTTTTGCATTGACTGGCTTTTTTACTACTGCATTTCCCCCCCTCTTATCCTTAAAGTTATAAACTCAATATTGTTTTGTGATTACTTTAGAGATTACAACAAGCAGGTTAGACTATCAGATTAATGTTAACAATATATTGGTACATTGGTTCTTAAGCAGTGTAAAGACCTTGAAACACTTGACCTCTTCAATCTCCCTCTCCATGTATACCTATATTTGTTTTAAACTCCGAAAGATATTATCATTGTTCTATATGGTTTGTATACATTTAGATGTATCTACATATTACCATTTTCATTTCCGAGTCTTCTCTCAGACTCTTTGAAACTGTTTTCCCTCTGCCTGAAAAAAATGTCATTTAGTAATTTCTTACTGTAGTTTTGCCAGTGATGAATTTTGTCTGCTTTTCTTGATCTGAAAATTCTTAAATTTCACCTCAAGAGTCTTAAGATATTTTTGCTGACTGTAGAATTCTAAGATGGCTTTTTTTTTTTTTTGCCCTTTTATGATTATCATTACATTGTGTTCTGGCTTTTGTCTGTAGTAGTCTGGATTCTCCAGAGAAACAGAACCAGTAGGTAGCATGTGCGTGTATATATAAAAAGTTTCAGTTTAAGGAAATGACTCACCCAATAGTGGCAACTTGTCTAGTTCAAAATCTGATGAGGGGTTGGGCAATAGATTAGAGACTCAAAAAAGTTGAATTTTGAAGGTAGTCTGTTAGATAATTCCCTGACTTAGGGAATCAGCTTTTTGTTTTGTTCATGCTTTCAACTGATTAGATTTAGCCACCCACTGTAGTCAGTAAGTTATGTGAGATATTCAATACTTTATTATAAAATTTTGCTCAACTATAGGCTAATGTTAAGTGTTCTGAACACATTTAAGGTAAACTAAGATAAGCTCTTATGTTTGGTAGGTTAAATTACTAAATGCATTACAAGAAATATTTTTAATGCATTTTTATATCATTTCTTTTTAAATTCCACATATAAGGGATGTCATATGATGCTGCTGCTCTGTCTGACTTAACTTCACTCAGTATGACACTCTGGGTCCATACTTAAATGCATTTTTGAATTGGACTCTTTTCAGCTCACAGTAAGTGTATCTGGACATAACTCCACCATAAGTTGAGGAAGATCTGTAATTAGCTTATGATTCTGTGAATCAGCAATCTGTGTTGAGTTTGCTGTTTAGTTCCTCTGTGGTATTGACTATAGAGTCATTTGTGTCGCTATAGTCAGCTAGTGGTTAATCTGGGACTGAGATTGTTTTAAGTACATCTCTGACAGTTGATGTTACCTGTTTGCTGGAGCTGTCTAAAACTCTGACAGTTGGTGTTACCTGTTTGCTGGAGCTGTCTATGTAAAGAGGTCAGCATGGGCTATTTCACATTATGGCAACAGTGTTCCCAGAGAGCAAAATGAAAGTTGTAAGTTCTCTTTGCTGCTGGTGCTAAGTCGCTTCAGTCATGTCCGACTCTGTGCAACCCCATAGATGGCAGCCCACCAGGCTCCTCCGTCCCTGGGATTCTCCAGGCAAGAACACTGGAGTGGGTTGCCATTTCCTTCTCCAGTGCATGAAAGTGAAAAGTGAAAGTGAAGTCTCTCAGTCGTGTCTGACTCTGCGACCCCATGGACTGCAGCCCACCAGGCTCCTCTGTCCATGGGATTTCCCAGGCAAAAGTACTTAGGTCTGAACTTAAAAATTACACCATTACTTCTGTTGCATTATATTGGTTCAGTCAAGTTACAAGTGAAAGTGAAAGTCACTCAGTTGTGTCCAACTCTTTATAACCCCATGGACTCTACAGTCCGTGGAATTCACCAGGCCCGAATACTGGAGAGGATAGCCTTTCCCTTCTCCAGGGGATCTTCCCAACCCAGGGATCAAACCCTGGTCTCCCACATTGCAGGCAGATTCTTTACCAGCTGAGTCACAAGGGAAGCCCAAGAATACTGGAGTGGGTAGCCTGTCCCTTCTCCAGCAAATCTTCCTGACCCAGGAATTGAACTGGGTCTCCTGCATTGCAGGTGGATTCTTTACCAACTGAGCTATCAGGAAAGCCTGAGTCACAAGGCCAGCTTAAATTCAAAAGAGATGGGAAAATATATTTCACCTTTTGGTAGGAGGAATACTAAAGTCTCATTATAAAAAATATATGTACAGAAATGGAAGGAATGTTTGTAGCCATCTTTGCAGTCTACCATGGTGTCTTTTTTCCCCTTTCTTAATGGTTAATTTTTTAAAAAATTCTTTTTCAGTAGTATTACTTTGGTGTATCTATACATAGATTTCATGTTTGTTTATCTGCTTGGGGTTCTTGGAGCTATGTAAATCTGTTGCTTGATGTCTTTTATCAGTTTGGGGGAATTTTTAGCCTTTGTCTCTTGAAATATTTCTTCTGTCCTTTTATCTGGGACTCATATTGCATGTACCTTATATCATCTTACTCATATTCTCTATACCACCTATCCTCTCTTGTATGTTTTTTATCCTCTTACCTCCCTCTGCTTTATTCTAGATACATCCTTTTGACCTATCTTCCATTTCATGAACTTTCCCTTCAGCTGTATTCTATCTGTTCTTAAATCCTTCTGTTGAGATCTTTGTTTCAAATGTTGTGTTTTCTCAATTCTTAAACTTATGTTCGGTCTTTTTTCTTTTTCTAGTTTTTCTATTACATTTTTTAGTAGCACTAACACTTGGCTGGAATTCTCAATGCTGTGGTACTGTTCTTGTCTGTTTTTTACTGTTTTTCTTGTTATTTTCTCATGAACCAAACATTTTATTTTTAAAATTGCTTGTAGAAATAATATGAGACCTAGTATGATATCTTTTTCTGGAAGATTTAAATTTGTTACTAGTCTTTCTTGGGGGTCTTGAATTGTTTTAATCCAGTTTCAAGAGTTTGTGTTGCTTTTAAGCAGAGGCAGTCCACTACATGGGATACTTGTTATGTGTGGGGAACTTTGCTAAGTGTTGGGTAGATCCTGTGAGCGGAGTAGTCATAGTCTTTGATTCACATGGAGCACAGAGTATTGACTATAATTCACAGGTAAATGTGTATACAATTAAGTTTTTGAAAAGCAATGAATAGATCTTTATGGTAGTGAATATTTGGGGTAGGGAAGGAGTGAGAATGGTCCTATTTAACTAACTGGAGCAAGTTTTGTTAAAACCGAGACCTAGCTGATGTGACAAGAATGAGAGCAGAAGTGTTCAAATAGCAGCAGTGCCAGTTAGGGAATGGATGGCAACAAAAAACTTGGGTAGGGGGAGAGAGTTGGTATTGATTTGAAAGTAAAGTTGCTCCGTCGTGTCCAACAGTTTGCGACCCCATGGACTATACAGTCCATGGAATTCTCTAGGCCATAATACTGGAGTAGGTAGCCTTTCCCTTCTCCGGGGATTTTCCCAACCCAGGGATTGAACCCAGGTTTCCCACATTGCCGGTGGATTCTTTACAAACTGAGCCCCAAGGGAAGCCCAAAAATACTAGAGTGGGTAGCCTATCTCTTCTTTATCGAATCTTCCCAACCCAGGAATCAATCTGGGGTCTCCTGCATTGCAGGCAGCTTCTTTACCAACTGAGCTATCAGGGAATCCCCAGATTGATTGAGATTAATTTAGAAACATACTAATGAGTCTGGGAGACAACACCCCCCTACCCTGCCTCCACCACCATTTTACTTTCATTTTGTTTCAGAAAGACTAGTGAATTGGGAATTGACAAGTCTAGGTACTAGATCTAGTTCTGTGATCTTAGACCAGTTACCTAATTCTTCATTCGGAGCAAAATGGAGGGAGAGAAGGAGGGGACAAACGTGGAGATGGAATGGGAAGTAATGAAAGAAACACATAAGAGAGAGCACGTCAGGTTTCTTTGTATTCCTTACAAGTGCTTGCACTGTTTGGTGTGTATAGTAAGCATTGCACCTGTTGATTTAGCAAAATGAGAACAGATCAGGTCATGCCTTTAATGGGGAACTAATCATAGCAGAGAAGAATGAGAATTTTCCATCTTACTCCTCTACTTAAAGGAAAGAAAAGAGATGAATCAAAATGGAGAAAAGCCATGTTCATCTACCTCCTGGAGTACAAGGATTTTATTGACTAACCTGAAATGTTTTGAGTAACATGAGAATGGTGGGTGAGAGAACACTTTAGATGTGAGCTCCTCAAGGGCAGGAGCACCCCTCTCCTTTGCAGCCCCATTTGGCACAAGATAAGTTGGCCTGAACAAATTAGCAAATGAGTGGTTCCCTGCTTTGAGGCAACTTCGGTTTGTCCTTACCTTACCATACGGTTTAGCATCCCTTAGCTTTGTATAAAGTCCAGGGAGGGATTAAGAAACTATTTCCTCTCATAATATTGTTAGCCCAAACTTCTGATCTGATTAATGGATATACAACTTAGATTTCTTCATAGCCAGCGGTCAGAGAACATAATGTTACACTGAAGTGAACATGATCATACCTCTTAGAACCTTAGAAAGTATTCTGTTTCTGGCCACAGACTGTAGGGCTTCAGCTGATGTTTGAGAGGAAAAGATTGGAACTTAGTAATTTGAGTTACATTCCCTGTTTCTTAATTTTACAACCATTATGTAAGGTTTTCTTTTTCTAGAAAGAGACTAAACTGGAATGAGAATGAATTCTCATCAGTAAAAGCAAAGCTTTAAGTAGGTCACCTGACTTGGCTTTTGTGCTCCACATTCACCCTGGTTATAAAAGGGCCTTTCATGAGTTTTCTAGGCTTTCACACTGCCAGACTCTCTGCAGGCATTATAAAAGAGTTAAACTACCCCTGCCCCATGCCTGTCTCATGGATTTTTTCGTACAGTACACACTGCACTATGTTTTAGCTCAGTAGGAACTCTGCAGACCCTGAATATATGAAAAATCCTCCTTCCAGACAAGAGAATTCAATATTAATTAGTGTCCTAGCCACAAAAGTTAGTGCCCACTAGTATCTAATAGATATAGTGACTTGCAGCCTAATTTTTGCAATTTATTGGGCCAGAGCTTGTATATAAAATTATATATATATAATATATATACTTATAGATATATAAATTATATAAGCCAGAGCTTATAAATAAAATTATCCTATAGATAATTTCTGTATAACCAGTTGAATAAGAGATTGATGGATGCTTCAAACAACCTACATACTGATAATTAACTTTTTTTTTGCTTGTTAAAAAAATTTTTTTATTGAGATGGAATTTGCATAACATAAAATTAACCTTTAAAACTGGACAGTTTGTAGTACAGCCACTATGGAGAACTGTGTGGAGATTCCTTAAAAAACTGGGAATAGAATTGCCATATGATCCAGCAATCCCACTGCTAGGCATACACAATGAGGAAACAAGAATTGAAAGAGATACGTGTACCCCAGTGTTCATTGCTGCACTGTTTACAACAGCTAGGACAAGGAATCAACCTAGATGTCCATCAGCAGACGAATGGATAAGAAAGCTGTGGTACATATACACAATGTAATATTACTCAGTTATTAAAAAGAATGCATTTGAATCAGTTCTAATGAGGTGGATGAAACTGGAGCCTATTATACAGAGTGAAGTAAGACAGAAAGAAAAACACCAATACAGTATATTATCGCATATATGTGGAATTTAGAAAGATGATAATGATGACCCTATGTGTGAGACAGCAAAAGAGACACAGATAGAAAGAACAGATTTTTGGACTCTTTGGGAGAAGGCGAGGGTGGGATGATTTGAGAGAATAGCATTGAAACATGTATATTGCCATATGTGAAATAGATCAGCAGTCCAGGTTCAGTGCATGAAACAGGGCACTCAAAGGCAGTGCACTGGGACAACCCTCAGGGATGGGATGGGGAGGGAAGAGGGAGAGGGGTTCAGAATGGGGGACACATGTACCCCCGTGGCTGATTCATGTCAATGTATGACAAAAACCACTACTATATTGTAAAGTAATGAGCTTCCAATTAAAGTAATTTTTTAAAAACTGGACAGTTTAATAGTATTTGGTACATTCACAGTGTTGTGCAGGCATGACCCTTATCTAGTTCCAAACATCTTTATCACCCCAAAAGAACCCCATACCTATTTAAAATCACCCTGCATTTCCCCTTCCTTCCAGTCGCTGACAACCACTAATTTGCTTTCTGCCTCTATTAATTTACATAATCTTGGATTCTGTTTGCTGGTATTTTTGCATACATGTTCATCAGTGACATTAACCTGGTAATTTTCTTCTTTGTGTGATATTTTTGTCTGGTTTTGGTATCAGGGTGATGGTGGCCTCCTAGAGTTAGCTTGGGAATGTTGCCTCCTCTACAGGTTTTTGGAATAGTTTGAGATGGATGAGTGCTAACCTCTTCCCTGAATGTTTGATAGAATTTGCCTGTGAAGTCATCTAATCTTGAACTTTTGTTTGTTGGAAGATTTTTAGTTGTAGTTCATTTGATAACCTGTGATTGATCTGTTTATATTTTCTGTTTCTTCTGGTTTAGTCTTAGAAAGTTTACTTTTTAAGAATTTGTCCATTTCTTCTGAGTTGTCGATTTTATTGGCATATAGTTGCTTAATTATTTACTTACGATCTTTTGTATTTTTGTGATATCAGTTGTAATTTCTTTTTCATTTCTAATTTTGTTGATTTAAATCCTCTCCCTTTTTTTACTTGATGAGTCTGGCTAAAGGTTAATCAATTTTGTTTATCTTTGCAAAGAACCAGCTTTTAGTTTTATTGATTTTTGTTATTGTTTTCTTTGTTTCTATTTCATGTATTCAGTTCTGACTCTGCATCCCCATGGACTGCAGTATGCTGGGCCTCCCTCTCCATTACCAATTCCTGGAGTTTACTCAAACTCAATGTACATTGAGCCAGTGATGCCATCCAACCATCTCATCCCCTGTCGTCCCCTTCTCCTCCTGCCCTCAATCTTTCCCAGCATCAGGGTCTTTTCAAATGAGTCAGCTCTTTGCATCAGGTGGCCAGAGTATTGGAGTTTCAGCTTCAGCATCAGTCCTACCAGTGAACACCCAGGACTGACCTCCTTTAGGATGGCCTGGTTGGATCTCCTTGCTGTCCAAGGGACTCTCAAGAGTCTTCTCCAACATCACAGTTCAAAGGCATCAATTCTTCGGTGCTCAGCTTTCTTCACAGTCCAACTCTCACATCTATACATGACCACTGGAAAAACCATAGCCTTGACTAGGCGGACCTTTGTTGGCAAAGTGATGTCCCTGCTTTTCAAATAAGGGTGGTTTCGTCTGCATATCTGAGGTTATTGATATTTCTCCCAGCAGTCTTGATTCCAGCTTGTGCTTCTTCCAGTCCAGCGTTTCTCATGATATACTCTGCATATAAGTTAAATAAGCAGGGTGACAATATACAGCCTTGACGTACTCCTTTTCCTATTTGGAACCAGTCTGTTGTTCCATGTCCAGTTCTAACTGTTGCTTCCTGACCTGCATATAGGTTTCTCAAGAGGCAGGTCAGGTGGTCTGGGATTCCAGTCTTTTGAAGAATTTTCCACAGTTTATTTGTGATCCACACAGTCAAAGGCTTTGGCATAGTCAATAAAGCAGGAATAGATGTTTTCTGGAACTCTCTTGCTTTTTTGATGATCCTGCGGATGTTGGCAATTTGATCTCTGGTTCCTCTGTCTTTTCTAAAACCAGCTTGAACATCTCGAAGTTCACGGTTCACGTATTGCTGAAGCCTGGCTTAGAGAATTTTGAGCATTACTTTACTAGCGTGTGAGATGAATGCAATTGTTTGAGCATTCCCTGTCATTGCCTTTCTTTGGGATTGGAATGAAAACTGACCTTTTCCAGTCCTGTGGCCACTACTGAGTTCTCCAAATTTGCTGGCATATTCCAAGGGTAATGAACCACATATACAGAAGGGCAATTATAATTTATATGCAGATTTTCAACTGCATGGGGGATTGGTGTTCCTAACCCCCATATTTTTTAAGGGTTAACTGTATGTAAAGTTAACCATGCATTTATTGGTTTTTCAAGGACTACAGTCTAACATTTAAAGTGAATTCCAGACAATTCTAATGAAATTAGTTTCCTGGAGTTTCGGAGACTTCCAGTTTATTTACTCTGTTGTTCGCAATATAAAATATTCTCCAACAACTTCTGAGTTTGTAGTCATTTAAATCCTTTATTTTCTCAAATCATCTGTAACGTCTGCCTTCCTCTCCTGTTAAGTATAGACTGTTCAGCAATTCAGCTGTTCTCTTGCTAGTATAACTATAACTCTGTTGCTTATAGTATAACTCTATTGCTTATAGTGTAGTATAACTATAACTCTATTGCTTATAGTTACATTGCTTTCACCCAGCAAAACCTCAGTTTATATGTTTTATAAGCCGTTACTACTCAGAGCATTTTTCCAAAAAAAAAAGTCCTTAAAAAAATGAATTTCATCTTATCTGGGCCCTCCGGGCTTCCCAGTGCCAACACATACTACCACTTTTTGCTGCAGCAGTGTTAGTCTTATCACTTCTTAAAACTTTATCCCACTGTCTCTTCCTCCTTTTTAGCTTTTAATTTTGCTGTGTACTTCACAGGAAACCTTGAAAATGAAAGCTCCCTCAGTTTTCTACTAGTTCTCTTTATCTCCTCCTATCTTTCTCACGTATCTTCTTTTCCTTCCCTCTGATTCCTTCTTACCAGCATTTACACATGATGTGTTCTCTTACGCTAACAAACCCTGTCTTGTGCAAATCAGTGGCTAGTTTTGTAGGATATAAAAACCTTTATCTAGTCATGTTAATAACCCCCTAATAATTTGCATATAGGTTCTTGTGAGTTTTCTGTGTAAATGATAGTATTTCCTATAAATATGTGATTTTACCAATTTTTTATGATTCTGATTTCTTATTGCATAGACTGGGATCTCTCATACATTACTGAATAGAAGTAATAATGCATCACTTTGCCTTATGCTTCATTTCAGAGAGATTGCTTTTAGTGATTCCCCTTTAAAGATGATAATTGTTAAGTTTCATTCTTTGAAAGTAACTGTTTTTACCAGGTTATAAAATTTTCAATTCTTAATTGAAGTTTTCTTTTTTTTTTTATTGTGAATTCATGTGTTTTAATCCAGTGCTTTTTCTACATTAATTGAAAAGATTATATGATCTATCTTCTTTAATATGGGTGAATTATATTTATAGATTTTATATTAAAACATCCTTGTATACCTTGGATAAACTCAGGTTGATTGTGGGTTGTCTTTTTCATATCCTGAATTCATTTTGTTAGTATTCTGTTTAGGATTTTTGAATCTATATTGAGTCAATATGATCTTATTTTATTTCTTATAATATTTTTGTCCAATTTTAATGTCAGATTTGTCCAATTTTAATGTCTCATCTCTTAGAATGAATGTTTTGTTCCTTCTCTTTTTATCTGTTTTGTTAGTTTATCAAAGAACCATCCTTTTGCTTTATTTCATTTTTTTATATATTTTATGTATTTTATTGTGTCTATTATTATTTCTGTAATTTTTAAACAACTTCATGATTGGCATACAATAAACTATACATATTTAAAGTTTAAATTTTAATAGGTTTTGACATACACAGCGGTGAAACTCACCATAATCAAGAGAGCGTGAACATATCCATCACCCCTCAAAATTTTCTTGTGTCTCTCTGTAATCTCTTCTCCTTGCCCCTGCCATCTCCAAGCAATCAGTGACCTATTTTCTGTCACTATAGGTGTTTTCTAGGTTTTTATATAGTGGGTGATGTGTTTCTTTTTTAAAAAATAATCTTGTGTATGTATGTATGTATTTTTGGCCATGCTGGGTGTTCATTGCAGTGCCTAGGTTTCTCACTGTGGTAGCTTCTCATTTCAGAGCACAAACTGTAGCCTCATGGGCTTCAGTAGTTGTGGCGCTCGGGGTTAGTTGCTCCAAGGCATGTGGCATTTTCCTGGATAGAAGCTTTGTCTCTTGCATGGTGAATTCCTTACCAGTGAGCCACCCTGGAAGCCTGGTAATGTGTTTCTAATGCTTTGATTTGGGGCTCCAAAATCAGTGTAGATGGTGATTGCAGCCATGAACTTAAAAGACGCTTACTCCGTGGAAGAAAAGTTATGACTAACCTAGATAGCATTTTCGGAGAAGGCAGTGGCAACCCACTCCAGTACTCTTGCCTGGAAAATCCCATGGATGGAGGAGTCCATGCAGTCCATGGGATCGCGAAGAGTCAGACACAACTGAGTGACTTCACTTTCACTTCTCACTTTCATGCATTGGAGAAGGAGATGGCAACCCACTCCAGTGTTCTTGCCTGGAGAATCCCAAGGATGGGGAAGCCTGGTGGGCTGCCATCCATGGGGTTGCACAGAGTCGGACACGACTGAAACGACTTAGCAGCAGATAGCATTTTAGAAAGCAGAGGCATTACTTTGCCAGCAAAGGTCCGTCTAGTCAAGGCTGTGGTTTTTCCAGTAGTCATGTATGGATGTGAGAGTTGGACTGTGAAGAAGGCTGAGCACCGAAGAATTGATGCTTTTGAACTGTGGTGTTGGAGAAGACTCTTGAGAGTCCCTTGGACAGCAAGGAGATCCAACCAGGCCATTCTAAAGATCAGTCCTGGGTGTTCTTTGGAAGGACTGATGCTAAGGCTGAAACTCCAATACTT
Organism: Ovis aries; assembly: GCF_016772045.2. Taxonomy (NCBI): domain Eukaryota; kingdom Metazoa; phylum Chordata; class Mammalia; order Artiodactyla; family Bovidae; genus Ovis; species Ovis aries. Next base: position 51,942,685 of record NC_056066.1, on the reverse strand, counting down.
TGGCCATCTCATGTGAAGAGTTGACTCATTGGAAAAGACTCTGATGCTGGGGGGATTGGGGGCAGGAAGAGAAGGGGATGATGGAGGGTGAGATGGCTGGATGGCACCACTGACTCGATGCAACGTGAGTCTGAGTGAACTCCGGGAGATGGTGATGGACAGGGAGGCCTGGCGCGCTGCAGTTTATGGGGTCGCCAAGAGTCAAACACGACTGATCAACTGAACTGAACTGAATGCTTTGACATCTGGAGGCTTTCTGACCTTGGAGAGACAGCACTTCCTGGCTTAGCCAGTTTCTAGAGATAGTTAAAAAAAAAAACACTCACCTGCTAGAGTACCTTTCATATGCAAACCAACCAGTCCAGAGCGCACACCCTAAATACCTCAATTATTGGGCTCTTATACTCTTTTTTCCCCTGGAGGAGGGCATGACAACCTACTCCAGTATTGTTGCCTGGAAAATCCATGTACAGAGGAGCTTGGTGGGCTACAGTCAGTAGGGTCACAGAATCAGACACGACTGAAGCGACTGAGCACACACACACCTATGGTCACTGTTGACCTGGTCAGTTTTCCCCAGGGCCATGTACCAGGTGACTAAGGACAACCTTTAAGCCCCAGCTGCTGCTGCTAAGTCGCTTCAGTCGTGTCTGACTCTGTGCGACCCCATAGACGGCAGCCCACCAGGCTCCCCCGTCCCTGGGATTCTCCAGGCAAGAACACTGGAGTGGGTTGCCATTTCCTTCTCCAATGCATGAAAGTGAAAAGTGAAAGTGAAGTCGCTTGGTTGTGTCTGACTCTTCGCAACCGCATGGACTACAGCCTACCAGGCTTCTCTGCCTATGAGATTTTCCAGGCAAGAGTACTGGAGTGGGTTGCCATTGCCTTCTCCTTAAGCCTCAGAGCTAATCTTAAACCTGTTTTCCTTCTGTTGTCCATTCCTTCCTGAAGAAACAATAGTAATGGCTCTTATTCAAGTTTTCCCCTCACTCCTTCTCTTTTTGAGAATTTTGAATAACTAGTCTTTTCAGGGACAGTCCTCTGATTTGTTGGTCACAGCATGTGTGAATAATAATGAAACCTATATTTTAAATCAAGTATGAACTCTTTTTTTTCTTACTCTTATTCAGCATAATTATTTTGAGATTTCTCCATGTTGTTGTGTGTATCAACAGTTCATTCTTTCTTATCGCAGAGTAGTATGTCATTATATGTCTATATGTAGTATTTCATTATATGTCTATACCAAGTTTGTTTCTCTATCCATCTATTAATGGGCATTGAGTTAGTTCCACTTTGGGGCTATTACAAATAAAGCTTCTGTGAACAGTAATGAACAAATTTTTATATGAACATATCTTTCCTTTCCTCTTGGATGAATACCCAAGAGTAGAATGGCTGGATCACAGTACATTATCTCCAGGGGTGCCCACTCACCTTGATGAGGTCATTACCTCATTTGCAGTGCCCAGTGGCTGTGACTGTCTTCTTGCATCCAAAGACCTGCACCAGTTTTTGAGACAGAGCTCTTGGGCGGCATGGCTGTGGGTGTAAGCTAGAGCTCCTAACCGTGTGGTGCCACAACCAGAAAAGCACGGTTACTGTTTCTGACGTCATATTTTTCATCTGTTTTGTGTATCCCGTGTCTACTTACTGTGGATACAGATGATTTTGTTACTTTTGTCTTTTAACTTCCCTAGTAGCTTTGTACATGGTTTATTTAATGTTTTTTTGTTTATTTGCCTTTATTGATGAGCTTTTTCCTTTCGTCATTTTCGTGTTTCTAGTTGTTTTGTTTTTTTTTTAAAGAAGTGCCTTTAATACTTCCTGTAAGGTGGTTTGATGGTGCTGAATTCTTAGGTTTTGCTTGTCTATAAAGCTTTTGATCTCTATCAAATCTGAATGAAAACCTGGCCAGGTAGAATGTTCTTGATTGTAGGTTTTCCCCTTTCATCACTCTAAGTATATCATGTGGCTCCCTCTGGCCTGCAGAGTTTCTTCTGAAAAGTCAGCTAAAAGCTTTTGTACATAGCTTGTTGCTTTTATTTATTTATTTATTTATTTATTTATTGCATGGTCCAAGTTTAGTGACCTGCTGGTGCTAAGTTGTACAAAATGGCACCATTTTAATTAGGGCTTGTATTTGGGCAGCTCAAAAGTAATTCTATCATTAGTTTGGTAAGTTTAAATACTGTAGCTCACAGTTGTTACACCCAAACATTAATGGATACAAAGCAACAGGCCATGGCTGCTTTTAATATTGTTTCTTTATCTTCTGTTTTTGCCATTTTAATTACAATGTGTCCTGATGTGGTCCTCTTTGGATTGATCCATTAGGAATTCTCTGTGCTTCCTGGACTTGAAAATATAGAGAATGTCTTTCCTCTTGGAGCTTAGGGAAATTTTCAGCTCTTATGTCTTCATATATATTCTCTGCCCCGTTCTCTTTTCTAGGATGCCTGAAATGCAAATGTCAGTAGTGGTTGTTCTAGCAGTCTCTAAAATTGTCCTCATTTCTTTTTATTCTTTTTTATTGTTGTTCAGCTTCAGTGATTTCCACTATTTCGTCTTCCAACTTGCTAATCTGTTCCTTTTTATCATTTAATATACTGATCTTGCTTTCTAGTGCATTTTTCATTTCAGTTATTGTACTCTTTATCTCTGGTTCTTCTTTATATTTTCTAACTCTTTGTTTTAAGCTGCTAACTTCTCACTCTTTCATCCATTCTCTTCTCAAGTTCTTTGATCATTTTTACGATCATTACCTTGAACTCTCTATCAGGTAGACTGCCCATCTGCACTTCAGTTAGTTCTTTTTCTAGGGTTTTTTCTTGTTCATTCATTTGGAACAAGTTCCTTTGACACCTCACTATGCCTACTATGCTGTTTTTATCTCTGTGTATCTGGTAGGTTATATTTCCCAACCTTCGATATGAGGCGTTTCATAGGACATGTCCTGTGCATCCCAGCAGTGCACTCCTCTCCAGTCAACAGAGCTATATGCTTTAGGGGTGCCCACTGTGTAGACTGCATTGATCCTTCTGTTGTGGTGGTCTGGTAGATGGGCCTGGTTCCTGGTCCATTTGGTTGCCAGGCCCTGCCTTGTATGGAGGCTGCTGGCCACTGGTTGGCTGGACGAGAGCATGAAGCAGCTGTTTATGGAAGCCTAAGGGAATACCATGGCTAGAGCCAGATGCTGGGGTGGGTGGTTGCAGGACAAGGGTTCCTGGATATAGTGTAGTCTGCTGGTAAGTGGGGCCAGTTCCTGACATGCCTGACTATAGGTTCCAGGGTGTTGCAAAGCTGGTGGTGCCCCACTAGTGAATGGGGCTGGACCCTGGGGCACCTGAGTGAGGAGTCTAAGGCTTCTTAGAGCTGGTGTGCACCTTTTGGCATGTGGGCCAATGGCTGGTATTGACCAGCTAGTAAGTGGAGGGAGACAGAGCCCAGAGATTCCTGGGGCTAGTGCCAGCTTACTGCTAGGAGGAGCTCAGTCCTGGGGTCTCTGAGTGCAGGGCCCTGAGGTCTCCAAAGCTGGTTCAGCCTGCTGGTGGGTGGGACTGCTGGCTGAGGGGCCCAAGATGTCCCAGAGCTGGTTTGACCTACTAGTGGGCACAGCTGGGTTCTGGGTATGGGGGTCCCCATGGCTGGTGCTAGCCTGCTCACTTGTTAGCTGGGTCCTGACAGGGCAGACTACAGGGCTGCAGTGGGCCTAGGACTGGTATTCACCAGCTGGTGGATAATATTGGGACATGAGCTCCCAGGACATATGGCCTGCCCACCAGTGAGTGAAACTGGGTCCTTGGGTCTCTGGTTACAGGGCTGAGTGATCCCAGAGTTGATGTTGAACACCTGCTGCTGTGATTTCTGTTGCAGGGCCATGAGGGTCCTGGAATTGGTGTGGGTCCAATTTCCAACACAGCTGACTGTTCTCTTTGGGTTGTCCTGAGGCTTATGCCTGCCCTCTGCTGTATAGACCAGATACCAAGTTGGCTAGCCGAGGGGCCCAAGGTGTCTTGGAGTTGATGTCGGCCTGCTGGTGGTTAGAGCTGGAGCCCAGGGGGTCCTTTAGCTAGTGCCTGCCTGCTTGTGTCTCTCAAGGTCTCTGCCTGCAGAGCTCTGGGAGTCCTGGAGTTGGTGTATTGGCTCACTGGTACGCCTACCCACTGTTGGATAGAGCTGGGTCCTAGGGTCTGATGAATCTCAACATTAAAAAAAGAACTAAGATCATGGTATCTAATCCCATAACTTCATGGCAAACAGAGAGGGGGGAAGTAGAAGCAGTGACAGATTAAGTTTTCTTGAGCTCTAGAATCACTGCAGATGGTGAATGTAGCCTTGAAATTAAAAGATACTTGCTCCTTGGAAGGAAGACTATGACAAACCTAGACAGCGTATTCATAGCCAGAGGTCTGTATAGTCAAAGCTATGGTTCTTCCAATAGTCATGTACAGTTGTGAGAACTGGACCATAAAGGAGGCTGAGCACCAGAGAGCTGATGCTTTCCAACTGTGGTGCTGGAGAAGACTCTTGAGAGTCCCTTGGACTGTAAGGAGATCAAACCAATCAATCCTAAAGGAGAACAACCCTGAATATTCATTGGAAGGACTGCTGCTGAAACTGAAGCTCCAGTACTTTGTGGCCACCTGATGAGATGGTTAGGTAGCATCACCAACTCAATGAAATTTGAGCAAACTCCAGGAGGTAGTTGAGGACCGAGCAGCCTGGCATGCTACAGTCCATGGGTTCACAGAGGCAGACACGACTTAGCAACTGAATAGCAACAACCTACTGGTGGGTGGGGCTCTGTATCCCGCCTGACTAGTTGCTTGGCCTGGGGTGTCCCAGTACTGGTACTGACAGGCTGGTGGGCAGAGCAATGTCCCAGTGCTAATAAGCTAGAGGGAGGATTCCAGGATGGTACTTGCTAGCACCAGTATGGATGTAGTAGAACAGTTTCCCGCAAATGGCTGCTGCCAGTGTCTGTGCCGCTTGGGTGAGCTCTAGTTGCCTCTTGCCTGTCTAGGAGACTCTCCAAGATTAGCAGGTGGGTCTGACCAGTGTCCTTTCAAATTACTCCTTCTGCCCTTCATCCTGAAGCATGTGAGAGTTTGTATGTACCCTTTAAGAGGTTATTTCTCACAGCTCTCTCAGACTCCTGCAAGTAAGCCCACTTGGCCTTCGAAGCCAAGCACTCTGAAGACTTTCCCTGGTGCAGGCCTCCTGGACTGGGAACCCCAATGTGTAGCAAAAACTGGTTGCCGCTTAGGGAAAACCTCTGCAATTATGATTATCCTCCTGTTGTGTTTTGCCCACCTGGTGTGTGGTTTTGTTTTTTAACTTTTTATTTTATATATATATATTTAACAGTGTTGTGATAGTTTCAGGTGGACAGCGAAGGGACTCAGCCATGCATATACATGTATCCATTCTCCACTAGGGTTATGGGTCTTGACTGTCACAGCGCCAGCCCTCCCACCCATCTGGTTGTGGTTTCCTTCTTATCTCTGTAGATCTTTTCTGCTAGATTCTGGTCTTATCAGTAGTAGCTCTGGAGATAATTCTGATTTTGATATGCCCGCAAGAGGAGGTGCTCAGGACCATCCTACTTCACCATCTTGGCCACGCTCTGTCTCTAGTTTGTTTTTAAATTTTATGCATATAACCTGTACTATATTTTGGTTTTATATCATCCAGTAGTTTATTCCAATATGTGATTTAAGTAGGACAAATAGTTTTCTTATTTGTTTGTTCTTTGTCTTAATTAACCAGCAGTATAAGTTTATACCAAACTTTCATTTATTGAAGTAGCCTAATTGATTTCCTTGTCTCCGGGACCCAAATTGAATCTTTCCTTAGGTGTAACTCAAACAAAGTTTAACTTCTGTTTCACAGCCTTAGTGTTTTTGTGTTGTCGTTGTTTTCGTTCTCTGTATAGGCTTATCTCTGGAAACGGGCTGCTTCCAGAGGTTCAGATTCCTATTAATTTTACCTCTATCACATTGTCTTTCTCCATGGAAGACTTATAACAAAAGTTGATTTCTGGTGTCCCAGGACTCATTGAGGAGCCCTTCAGCAGTTTTTCAGGCTTTTTTCTCACTAGCAAGTACCACCCTCCCTTGGTGACATGTGTCAGTTTTTTATTCATCAGCACCCACCTTCTCCTCCCTCCTGTGTTTGTCAGATGTCTCCTGCCTGGCTTACTCACTGCTGCTTTTGTCAGGCTCTACAGCTGTCTTCTTCCTTTCTCTGGCATACTGCCCGACTTCCGTGCCAGCTGCTGTGTCATTGCCTGTCTGCCATTCTGCCCCATCTCCAGCCTTTCACCCCCTCATCCCTTCCCCCTTAGGTGCAGCATGTACTGTAGTACTGTGTCATTCTCAGTGTTCAGAACTAAGTTCATCACCTTCCCTGCAGTGTGTCCCAAAGCAATCATCCTCCTGCGTATAGCATTGAGATTCATCGAAGTTGGAAACCTGGGCCTTCCTTACCTCTGGCATCTCATTGTTAAGTTTTTAGTTCTGTCCCTGTGCTCTGAGATCTGTACCCCTATACTCTGCTGCTATAGCTCTGAGGTCCTTCTGGTTTATTGGCTAGGTTACTTTGAAAAGCTTCCGTCAGCGGCACTCCAAACTTCAAACCACACCAGTTGATCCTCTGCACTACTGTCAGTCATTGTTTTTAAAATCCAAATTGATATTGTCAACCTCCATGTGTTAAAGCCTTTGGTGGTTCCTCAGTGAGTTTAGTGGAAAGTCAGAACTTTTTATTACATCCTAACAGGCACCTTTGTGATCTATTCGTTGCTCCTTCCAGCCTCATCTCCTGTATTTCCTCCATATATCCTCACAGACCCCACTCTTTCATGCTTACCATTTTCACGTTCATTCAGCAAATGTTTATTGAGGTCCTGCTTGATACCTTTCCTGCTTTGCCATTCCCGGAGCAAGATAGACCTTTTCAAGTTTCAGAGTCCTCTTTGCTCTAAAGACAGTTTCTTATTCTCTTGGCTAACTACATTTTATCTTCCCAAGTTTATCTCAAGCATTAACCTCCTCTGAAAATTCTTTCTCTGGTCTACAGTTTTACTACCTCATCTTAGTGTTAATTGATCAACATTATGCCACAAGATAATTCAGGGTTTGAACAAATAGCTTATTTGTCCCTCACCACTTGACGACAATCTATATCTAGTCCATATCTAACCTGTGTATTCCCATTATGGTGAAGTACAAAGCATATGAACTTTGGAGTTTTAAAAGCCTTGAATTTGAATCCTAGTAGGTAGGTACTTAATGGATATGTGGCCTTAAACAAATTTCTTGACCTCTTTGATCATTATTCATTTGTAAACTGGAAAAACAATACCTAACTCAGAAGGTGGTTGTGGGGAATAATTAGGTTAGAGTATACAGAATGTCTAGTGCAAGTGCCTAGCACATAGCAGACAACCAAGAATTATAGTTGTAAAAATAGTTTTTGTTCTTAATAATAAATAATATAATGTTGATTGAGTAACAGCTAGCTGAAGGAACTGAACTCTATCTGGGTGCCTTTTTCTCAAAGTGAACCTGAACAGCTCTAGAAGAAGGCTTGGACAGAGCTTAACACTCCTAGCTGCCACTTCTTTGTTTCTTTCACACCTGGAAGTATCCTTCAACAGTCTGTAAACTTTTTGAATTCTACTTCTGAATTCAACTGCCAACTATGTGACCATCTCTCAATTTCTGTATCTTCAAAATGGGAGTAGGACTGTCTCTCTTGTAGAGTTGCTATGAGATTTAACTGAGGTAAAAGGCCAGATATTCAGATAAATTGTACCAGACACTGGATCACAATTTATCAATGTATTGAATACTGAATGGTTAACTTTGTATAGCTGGCCTTTTATTAGAAGTTATCACAGCCAGTCTAAACTCTAGAGAATGTGTGTATTGGCCGAGCTCTCCTTTGCTACTGGGAATTTCATAATACTGATTTCTTGTAACATTTTTTCTTTAGCATATATATGTGCAGCGTTGTGCTTCCTAACAAGAGCACCAAGAAAAACGCATTTTCAGAGTACCCTCATCATTTCCATTCCTCATCCATTACAAGTCATAGTTGGTCTTATTCTTTATCAGGATTGGGGTTGGTTGCATATATCAGAATATAGGTTTATTTCTTTCTTGTATATATGAAATCTGAAAGTAAGCAGGGCTGGTATGACAGTTCAACAGTGTCATCAGAGAATTCAATCTCTTTCTAGCTCTCTAATTCTGTTATCCTGAAAGTCACTTCAGAGTTCATAATGGCTGCTGGGTCTGTAATCATCACATCTGAATTCTAGATTACAAGGAAAAGGACAGAGGAAAAAAAAAAAAAAAAGACTCTCCCTTCCTCTTAAACCACCTTCCTAGAGATCTCATAATAAACTTTTTCCCGCATGATATACTTAAGCTTATACCTCCTTGGCCAGAATTTAGCACTTGTCCACCCCTAACTGAAGAATGGATGTGTTCTCCTAGCATCCAGTTTTCTTTCTTCCTCTGCTTTTCTTAAGAGAGGATAGCATGTCTCTCTGGACTTCTGGGTCCACTGACGGTGAGTGTACATCTGGGCAAGGAATGTTCCTCTTTGGCCAGAAACTCACAAAGATATGATATCATAAGATATTCAACATACCTGTGATGGTTCCTTCATCTCGAGTACAGTACATATGTTTCAAATAATATACCCCTGAAATGTGTGTAAGGATATATAATTGATTGCTTATAAATTTCTGTGATTCAAGAGAGACTCCCTCACTCTAAGAACATTTAGGAAATATTCCTAGACTCTCAGTTATCAGAAAAACAATAGCTGTAATTTTTTAGAACTTAGTTTGATGTTTGTCATAAGGCTTTTAAGTATTTGCTGTGGGCATCTTGGTTTTCCTTTGTTATTTGAATGTTAAACTTTCCTGGTTTATCTCCCTAATGTGCAGTAGAAACAGATTTTTTTAAGTAAGAAATGTTTTTGTAATTTTTTAAAAAATGGTTGTGTATTAGCCCTTTGTCTGGGTGTTGTGGGGTAGGCAAAAGGATGCAGTGTATATGCCATTGTGTCAAATAAAATAGGGAATTGCCCGGAATTTCATGACTCATCTCCCGAAGCCTCCCTGCTTATTTGTGCTATATTCACATAACGAAAAGCTTATTATTCACAAGCGTGTTTGAAAAATGAAAAACGTGTGAGTTTGAGTTTCTTCCCATTTGGCTCTCCTAGAGTATATAATTCTGTCTTTATTCAATCCAGTTGCCGAATCAAAAATAATGTGTAAGATAGAGGAGGAAACCATATACAGTTATCTCCTACCTAACAAAAATAGAAAGACTGGTTAAAATAATCATATATTAACACATGTATGTGGAATCTAGAAATGTGATATTGATGAACGTATTGGCAGGGAAGGAATGGAGATGCAGCTATAGAGAACAGGCTTGTGGACACATTGGGGAAGGAGACAGTGGAACAAATATAGGAAGTGTCATTGGCATATATACAGCGCTGCGTGTAAAGTGGATAGCTGGTGAGAAGTTGCTATATAACACAGCGAGCCCAGCCTGATGCTCTGGGTTGACCTAGAAGGATGGGATGAGGGAGGGGAGGGAGGTGATATAGGTACAATTATGATTGGTTTGCATTGTGGTACAACAGAAGTGAACACAACATTGTAAAGCAATTCTCTTCCAATTAAAAAATAAATTGAAAAATAAATAATTGTGATATACCCGTATGATGACCTACTACACAGCCATTGCAAAGAAAGGTAACTAGAAAGTATTGATGTGGAAGAGATCCAGGATTTATTATTTTAAGTAAAAAATGCAAGCTGTAGACAGTATGTCTACTATCCTATTTATTTTTTATGTGTGGGTATCTATTTCTAAAGGATATGAAGGAAAGTATTTAGTGATCACTTTTGGAAAATGAGACAGGCAGGAGATGAATGATACTTTCAGAGTTTTCTTTATATCCCTCTGTTCTTTTTGATATCTTTGTTTTGTTTTGGGTTGTACCACGCAGCTTGTGGGATCTTAGTTCCCTGACTAGAGATTGAACCCAAGATAAGGGCAATGAAAGCCTCAAGTCCTAACCACTGGACTGCCAGGAAATTCCCAGGTTATATGTCTTGTAATGAGCATGCTTTATTGATTTATTTTAATAGTTTACAATTTCAGTGAAGGGAAGGAGAACCAGTGTCCCTCCTATATAAGAAAAGTAATCTTTTAATTTGTTGTTGTTCAGTCATTAAGTCGTGTCCAACTCTCAATAACCCCATGGACTGCACCTGTCCTTCACTTTCTCTCAGAGTTTGCTCAAACTCATGTCCATTGAGTCAGTGAGGCTGTCCAACCATCTCATCCTCTTTTGCCCCCTTTTCCTCCTGCCCTCAATCTTTGCCAGCAACAGGTTTTTTTCCAGTGAGTTAGCTCTCCACATCAGGTGGCCAAGGTACTGGAGCTTCAGCTTCAGCATCAGTCCTTCCAGTGTATATTCAGAGTTGATTTCCTTTAGGATTGACTAGTTTGATCTTCTTGCAGTCCAAGGGATTCTCAATGAAGTAGTCAGTGAAGCAGAAGTAAGTATTTTTCTGGAATTCTAGTTTTTTTATAGTCCAGCAGATGTTGGCAATTTAATCTCTGGTTCCTCTACCTTTTCTAAATCCAGCTTGTGCATCTGGAAGTTCTCAGTTCATGTACTGCTGAAGTCTAGCTTGAATGATTTTGAGGATTACCTTGCTGGCATGTAAAATGAGCACAACTGTGTGGTGGTTTGAACATTCTTTGCTATTGCCCTTCTTTGGGATTGGAATGAAAACTGACCTTTTCCAGCCCTGTGGCCATTGCCAAGTCTTCCAAATTTGCTGGTATATTGATTGTAGCACTTTAACAGCATCATCTTGTAGGATTTTCAATAGCTTAACTGGAGTTCCATCACCTCCACTAGCTTTGTTTGTAGTAATGCTTCCTAAGGTTCACTCGACTTCACACTCCAGGATGCCTGGCTCTAGGTGAGTGACCACACTGTCATAATTATCCAGGTCATTAAGATCTTTTTTTTTACAGTTCTTCTGTGTATTCTTGCCACCTCTTCTTAATCTCTTCTGCTTCTTTTAGGTCCTTGCTGTGTGGAGTCATATATTACTCTTTTCTGTAAGGATTTTTTCACTCAGCATGATGGTTTTTAATTTATTTTTTTACTGAAGGATAATTGCTTTACAGAATTTTGTTGTATTCTGTCAAACCTCAACATGAATCAGCCATAGGTATACATATATGCCCTCCCTTTTGAACCTCCCTCCTATCTCCCTCCCCACCCCACCCCACCCCTCTTGGTTGATACAGTGCCCCTGTTTGAGTTTCCTGAGTGGTTTTTAGATTCATTCATGTTTTTGTGTGTATCTGGAGTTCTTTCCTTTTAATCACTGAGTAATATTTCATTGTGAGGGGAAAAAATCCATTTCTGTTTATATATTCTGTTATTGGTGGTTACTTAGGTTATTTTCAGCTTTTTGTTACAAACATTATTGTACTTATTTTTTGGATGTATACTCTTATTTCTCTTATATAAATATATAGAAGTGGAATTACTGGATCACAAAGTTAGATGTCTGTAAGACAAAAATTATCACAGGTAACTCATCTAAAAATCATTCTGTGACAAGGCAGAACCATTTCTGCTATGAAAGTTTGTGCACAGGCTTCCTGGCATTGTGCAGACTTCAGCTGAACAGGGCTGGTTGCCTTCTGACATTTGATAATACACATTTCCCTCAGATTCAAACTATTTAACTGTTCATCCTTGTCAGGGTTAGGCCTTCATCATAGAACCAGCTTTTTAAATCCTCAATTCATAGAGTGGTATGGGGAAGAGATGAATTTGAGGAAGTATGGGGTGTCAGTAAATACGATGTGACAGAGAGGTTGAGGGATTTAACAACAGAGAGGTGCTGTGTGTGTGTGTGACACATACCCAGAGAGAACGGTGGAGGAAAGAGGAAGAGAAAGGGAAATGGGCGAACGAAAAAGAAATACAAGTGGGCTTTTCCTGTTGTGAATTTTAATTGAGTTTTTTTTGCAAATGTTATTTTTAAGATGGTTCAAAATTTTAAAAGTCTTGTGTGCGGAAATAAAATGATCTCCAAAGAACCTTCTCATTCTGTTTAACAGCTGCATAGTATTCCATCTTATAAATATGCAGTAATTTATTTAAACATATCCTCCTTTCAGGTTATTTTCAGTCTTTTTCTGTCACAAACTGTATCATTTTGAATAACATTTAAAAGATCACTTTAAAAGTATGGGTATATCTGTAAAGTTCCCAAATAGAATTGTGTGAAAGAGCTTATGCATTCATAATTCTGGTAAGTATTTATAGTTTGTATGAGAGTATTTGTTTACACAAGCCCTTGCCAACACAGTGGTTTGTTTTGTTTTGTTTTGTTAATTTATTTATTTTCAGCTGTGCCAGGTCACTACTCTCTAGCTGTGGAGTGCGGGCTTCTCATTGTGGCGTCTTGTTGCAGAGCACAGGCGCTAGAGCATGGGGCTCTAGACTTCAGTTGAGTCACTCAGTCGTATCCAATTGTTGGCGACCCCATGGACTGCAACACACCAGGCCTCCCCGTCCATTACGAACTTCTGGAGCTTGCTCAAACTCATGGCCATCAAGTCGGTGATGCCATCAAACCATCTCATCCTCTCTTGTCCCCTTCTCCTCCTGCCTTCAATCTTTCCCAACATCGGGGTCTTTTCCAGTGAGTCAGTTCTTTGCATCAGTAGTTATGGCACATGGGTTTTAGTTTCCCTGTGGCATGTGGAATCTTCCTGGACCAGGGACTGAACCATAAGCAGGCAGATTCTTAACCACTGGATCACCAGGGAAATCTGCCAGTGTGGTGGTGTTAAAGTTTTTCTGTATTTGCCTATCTGATAGGTGAAAAATGACATTGCAGTGTAGCTTTGATTTTACTTTCTTTGATCATGAGTGAGGTTAAGAATTTGTTCTTATATTTTAGGAGAACTGTCTGGTTTTCTCTGAGTCTGTTTCATCTCTTTTGTCATCTCTCAATCTGTAGGAGTCTTTTATTATATCAAGTAAATTAGAGTTCTGTGAATAAGTTGGAAATATTTTTATAATGCTTTAAAAATGTGGAGATAGCTGTTTTAGTGGACCGGTGGAAAAAGAAGCCAGATTGCTATGGAGACAACTCTTTCTAGAAATTTGGCTGCAAGGTAGAGTAGAATGATTGCTAGCTGGAGGACTAATGTAGATTAAAAGGGGCTCTTCTTTTCTTTGAGAAATTCTTCAGTTCAATTCAGTTCAGTCACTCAGTTGTGTCCGACTCTTTGCAGCTCCATGGACTACAGCACGCCAGGCCTCCCTGTCCATCACCAACTCCTGGAGCTTGCTTAACTCATGGCCATTGAGTCAGTGATGCCTTCCAACCATCTCATCCTCTGTCATCCCCTTCTCTTCTTGCCTTCAACTTTTCCCAGCACCAGGGTCTTTTCCAGTGAGTCAATTCTTCACATCAGGTGGCCAGAGTATTGGAGCTTCAGCTTCAGGATCAGTCCTTCCAATGAATATTCAGGGTTGATTTCCATTAGGATTGACTGGCTTGATCTCCTTGCAGTCTAAGGGACTCTTTAAAGAGTCTTCTCCGGCACCACAGTTCAAAAGCATCAATTCTTCGGCACTCAGCTTTGTTTATAGTCCAGCTCTCACATCCATACATGACTACTGGAAAAACCATAGCTTTGACTAGACAGACCTTTGTCAGCAATGTCTCTGCTTTTTAATATGCTGTCTATGTTTTTCATAGGTCTTCTTCCAAGGAGCAAGCACCATTTAATTTCATGGCTGCAGTAACTGTCTGCAGTGATTTTGGCGTCCAAGAAAATAAAGTCTGTCACGGTTTCCATTGTTTCCCTATCTATTTGCCATGAAGTGAGCCATGATCTTAGTTTCCTGAATGTTGAGTTTTAAGCCAACTTTTTCACTCTCCTCTTTCACTTTCATCAAGAGGCTCTTTAATTCTTCGCTTTCTACCATAAGGGTGATGTCATCAGCATATCTGAGGTTATTGATATTTCTCCCTGCAGTCTTGATTCCAGCTTGTGCTTTATCCTGCCCAGTGTTTTGCTTGATGTTCTCTGCGTATAAGTTAAATAAACAGGGTGACACTATCCAGCCTTGACGTACTCCTTTCCCAATTTGGAACCAGTCCGTTGTTCCATGTCCAGTTCTAACTGTTGCTTCTTCACCTGTGTACAGATTTCTCAGGAGGCAGGTAAGCTGGTTTGGTATTCCCATCTCTTTAAGAATTTTCCACAGTTTGTTGTGATCCACACAGTCAAAGGCTTTGCTGTAGTCAATAAAGCAGAAGTAGATGTTTTTCTGGAGCTCTCTTGCTTTTTCTGTGATCCAACAGATGCTGGCAATTTGGCCTCTGGTTCCTTTGCCTTTTCTAAATCCAGTTTGAACATCTAGAATCTCTTGGTTCATGTACTGTTGAAGCCTTTCTTGGAGAGTTTTGAGCATTACTCTTCAGTGAGTGCAGTTCTGCTGTAGTTTGAACATTCTTTGGCATTGCCTTTCTTTGGGATTGAAATGAAAACTGACCTTTTCCAGTCCTGTGGCATTGCTGCGTTTCCCAAATTTGCTGGCACATTGAGTGCAACACTTTCACAGCATCATCTTTTAGGATTTGAAATAGCTCAGCTGGAATTCCATCACTTTCACTAGCTTTGTTTATAGTGTTGCTTCCTAAGGCCCACTTGACTTTGTATCCCTGGATGTCTGGCTCTAGGTGAGTGATCACACCATCATGTTTATCTGGGTCATGAAGATCTTTTTTGTGTAATTCGTGTGTGTGTTCTTGCCACCTCTTCTTAATATCTTCTGCTTCTGTTAGGTCCATACCGTTTCTGTCCTTTATAGTGCCCATCTTTGCATAAAATGTTCCCTTGATATCTCTGATTTTCTTGAAGAGATGTCTAGTCTTTTCCCATTCTATGTTTTCTCTATTTCTTTGCATTAATTCCTGAGGAAGGCTTTCTTATCTCTCCTTGCTATTCTGTGGAACTCTGCATTCAGATGGATATATCTTTCCTTCTCTCTTTTGCCTTTCACTTCGCTTCTTTTCTCAGCTATTTGTAAGAAATTCTTAATTGTGTTTAAATGTTATGAAAGGGAGGTGTTAAAGCTAGAAGATGGTGTTAGAAGATATACAGGACAAGGTTCCTAAGGAACTGAGATTCTTGGGAGGAAATGCAGAGAAGGAAGAAATTAGTAAATAAGGTGACTGGTAGGTAAGGGTGTCCCAGTCCAGTGGTTTCTGTTTTCTTTGAAGTTGAAGGCAAGGCTAACAGCCAAGGATGAAAGAGGATATGTTGGGGAGGAGAGGAGCTTCTTTGAAATCACTGCAGTGGAGAATTGGAGAGAGCTAAGTAGGGAAATAGTAATGCTCAAAATTCTCCAAGCCAGGCTTCAGCAATACATGAACCGTGAACTTCCTGATGTTCAAGCTGGTTTTAGAAAAGGCAGAGGAACCAGAGATCAAATTGCCAACATCCGCTGGATCATCAAAAAAGCAAGAGAGTTCCAGAAAAACATCTATTTTTGCTTTATTGACTATGCCAAAGCCTTTGACTGTGTGGATCACCACAAACTGTGGAAAATTCTGAAAGAGATGGGAATATCAGACCACCTGACCTGCCTCTTGAGAAATCTGTATGCAGGTCAGGAAGCACCAGTTAGAACTGGACATGGAACAACAGACTGGTTCCAAATAGGAAAAGGAGTACGTCAAGGCTGTATATTGTCACCCTGCTTATTTAACTTATATACAGAGTACATCATGAGAAACGCTGGACTGGAAGAAACACAAACTGGAATCAAGATTGCTGGGAGAAATATCAATAACCTCAGATATGCAGATGATACCACCCTTATGGCAGAAAGTGAAGAGGAACTAAAGAGCCTCTTGATGAAAGTGAAAGAGGAGAGTGAAAAAGTTGGCTTAAAGCTCAACACTTAGAAAACGAAGATCATGGCATCCGGTCCCATCACTTCATGGGAAATAGATGGGGAAACAGTGGAAACAGTGTCAGACTTGGACTCAAAAATCACTGCAGATGGTGACTGCACCATGAAATTAAAAGACGCTTACTCCTTGGAAGGAAAGTCATGACCAACCTAGATAGTATTTTCAAAAGCAGAGACATTACTTTGCCGACTAAGGTCCGTCTAGTCAAGGCTATGGTTTTTCCAGTGGTCATGTATGGATGTGAGATTTGGACTGTGAAGAAGCCTGAGTGCCGAAGAATTGATGCTTTTGAACTGTGGTGTTGGAGAAGACTCTTGAGAGTCCCTTGGACTGCACGGAGATCCAACCAGTCCATTCTGAAGGAGATCAGCCCTGGGATTTCTTTGGAAGGACTGATGCTAAAGCTGAAACTCCAGTACTTTGGCCACCTCATGTGAAGAGTTGACTCATTGGAAAAGACTCTGATGCTGGGAGGGATTGAGGGCAGGAGGAGAAGGGGACGACAGAGGATGAGATGGCTGGATGGCATCTCTGACTCGATGGACGTGAGTCTGAGTGAACTCTGGGAGTTGGTGACGGACAGGGAGGCCTGGCGTGCTGCGATTCTTGGGGTCGCAAAGAGTCGGACACGACTGAGCAACTGAACTGAACTGAAGTAGGGAAATATAGAAAGATTGCAGAAAGTGTTCAGAGTTCCACTGAGGCAAATCTCAACCTTATGGGTAGTTTGATTTTCTTAAGAAGCATTTGGCAGCCCACGTTGGCTGACAATTGGATTTGTTCAGGATTGGGGGTTATTTTCCCATATAGGTATAATAGAAGAACAGTGTAGCAAAAGAATTTAGGATATTTGCAAGGCAGTGATTGAACTGACACCAACTTTTCTTGGCTGAGTAGAGAAGGAAATAGAACAGAGATAATGGAATGAAAATTAGAGAATCAAGGGACTGAAAGCCTGAGTGAGGTCCCAGGCTTTAGTAGTAAGGGAATATGGTTGGAGAATGGGAAAGTAAGATTCAGTATGAGCATTTTTCCCAGTGCTGACAAAGTCTAAAGTACAGGCATTGTCACGACCGGTCTCAGTGGAGTGGAAGTTGTATAAGTGTTGTAGGATGGGGGACCCCTTCCAGACCTGGAAGGTGGGCTCTTGTCTAACACTCAGAAATGAGTTGTCTGAGTAGATAAAGATGGTGACAGAGCAAGAGACTTCATTGGGAAGGGACGCCCAGGCAGAGAGTCTGAGGGTAAGGGAACCCAGGAAAACTGCTCTGCCACATGGCTCAAAGTCACAGTCTCGGGTTTTATGGTAATGGGGTTAATTTCCAAGTTGTCTGGCCAGTCATTCTAACTCAGGGTCCTTCCTGGTTGCACATGCATTCCTCAGCCAAGATGGATTCTAGCAAGGAGGATTCTGGGAGGTGGTAGGACACTTGGCTTCTCCTTTTGACCTTTCCTGAACTCTTCTGGTTGATTGTGACTTATTAGTTCTGTATTCCTTACTGGAACCACCTGTCATCAAATAACTAATGCAAATGGTTACTATAGTGCCTGGCCAGTGTGGCAGTTTCAATCATTGTGTTTCCCTTAAGGTCGTTGGAGTTGAAATCAGAGAACTCAGAGATGTGTCTGGATGTGAATTGTGGCTGTCATCTTTGAGGATGTTGAAAAGTCTTCAAGAGAATATCAGGACTTTGGGATAGGAAGAGAGCTGTGAGCCACACTGTATTGTCTTCAGTGAGTGCCAGGAAACCAGTAGGCAAAGAAAGCCCTCAGTAATGGGCTATTCAGTTTTTATCTGACTGGTTTTTAATATTTATTTTTATTTTTTTGGCTTCCCCAGGTCTTTTCTTTCACAGCATGTGAACTGTTAGTTGTAGCATGTGGAACCTAGTTTCCTGACCAGGGATCGAACGCAGGCCTCCTGCATTGAGAGTGTGATGTCTTAGCCACTGGACAACCAGGAAGTCCTGATCTGACTTTTTTTAAGCTTAAAAATGACAAGCTTGTTCCATTTTCTTAAATTCTTGAAATTCTTCAGACAAGAATATTGGAGTGGGTAGGCATTCCCTTCTCCAGGGGATCTTCTTGATGCAGAGATGAAACCTGGGTCACCTGCACTGGAGGTAGATTCTTTACCATCTGAGCCACCAGGGAAGCCCACAGCATACCAGATAGCCACAATTATTGTTTGGACTAGCAGCGTGATACTCACTACCAGCTTCTCCCTGTTTTTCCACTTAATGACTAAATAGCTCTTATCATTTTAATCTTGAATTTCAGATTGTTTACTTATACTCAAGAATACAACCTTAGAAATGGGTCAGAAAACAGTGTGGGCACCTTTAAGATTCTTGTATAATCTTTCTGGAAAGGAGTTTGTTATTATAGGCTTATTGTTATTTCCATCATTATTTCAATTATTTTCATTTGACTTTGAAGCATTGTATTTTCATGCCATTGGTCTTTCCTGCAAGTAAAAATGTTCTCTCATTATTTTCCTTTGATTAGTCAGCACTTTTTTGTGTATTTTCTTAGCTGTTTCTTTTTCTCTTTTATACATTATGTTTAGATTTTTCAGAATTGCAGTCTTAATGTATTCCATATTAATATGAGTTCTTATTTTAATTATTCATTTTGTGACAATTTTCCCAGGTCATTACCTTTTTTAAGAAATAGACTTTATTTTTTAGAGCAGTTTTATATTCACAAAAAAATTGAGCAGAAAGTATAAAAAGTTCCCAAATTTTCCCTGTTCCCATACACACACAACCTCCCCCACTGTTGACATCCTGCACCACAGTATACACTTAACTACAGTTGATGAACCCACTTTGACATCATTATCACCGAGAGTCCATAGTTTACATTAGAGTTCACTTCTGATGTTATACATTTTCTGTGTTTGGACAAATGTATAATTACATGTATCCACCATTGTATTACCATACAGAATAGTTCACTGCCCTTAAAATCCTCTGTGCTTCACCTGTTCATTCCTCTCTCCTCCCTAACCTAGCAACCACTGCCTCCAGAGCCTTGCCTTTTCAAGAATTATCATATAGTCAGAATCGTTCGGACTGTAGCCTTTTCATATTGGTTTCTTTTACTTAATAATATGCATTTTTCTCCATGTTTCTTCATGGCTTGATGGCTTATTTCTTGTTCGGTGCTAAATAATATTCCATGTTCTAGATGTACTACAGTTTGTTTATTCATTCATCTACTGAAGAACAACTTGCTTGCTTCTAAGTTTTGGCAGTTATGAATAAAGCACATTTCTATATAGGTGTAAGTTTTCAGTTCAGTTCTTCTTGGGTAAATACCAAGGAGCACAATTGGTTGGATCGTATAATAAGATTAAGTTTAGTTGTGCAAGAAACCAGCAAACTGCCTTCCAAAGTGTCATTCCCACAGTGAAAGAGAGTTTCTGTTGCTCCACAGAAGCACTGGGATTTGGTGTTGTTAGTGTTTGGTACTCTGATAGGTGTGTAGTGGTGTCTCATTGTTTTACTTTGCAATTCCCTAATAACATATGCTGTTAAACATCTTTTCATTTGCTTGTTTGCCATTTGTACATCTTCCTTGGTGAGGTGTCTGTTTAGGCTATTGACCATTTTTTTAATCAGCTTGATAATTTTTTTATTGTTGAGGTTTTATTGTTTATTTTGGATAACAGTCCTTTGGCTAATGTGTCTTTTGCAAGTATTTTCTCACAGTCTGTGGCTTGTCTTAACATTCTCTTGATTTTGTCTTTACAGAGCAGAATTTTTTAGTTTTGATGAAGTGCAGTTGATTATTTTTTGATGGCTCTGTCTTTGGTTGTATCTTAAAAGTTATTGCCATACCCAGGATCATCTAGATTTTTCTCCTGTGTTATCTTCCAGGAGTCTTTTGCATTTACATCTTGGTCTGTGATTCATTTTGAGTTAATTTTTGTGAAGAGTATAAGATCTGTGTCTAGTTTTTTGTTTTTGTTTTTCTTGGTATGTGTATGCCGAGTTATTCCAGCACCATTTGTTCAAAAGACTGTCTTTGCTCCATTGTATTGCCTTTGCTCCTTTGTCAAAGATCAGTTGACTATATTTGTGTGGGTCTTTATCTGGGTTCTCTTGTGTTCCATTGGTCTGTTTGTCTGTACCACACTGCCACTCTTTGCTGTATCTTTCTTTGCTTTTTTGTATTACTATTTGCTTTTAAATTAATAGTAATTCTCTGACTTTACTTCTTCAGTATTGAGTTGGCTGTTCTCCATCTTTTGCATCTGCATATAAACTTTAGAACTAGTTATTGCTGTCCACAAAATAGGTTGGTAGTATTTTGATTGAGATTGCATTGAATCTGTAAACTGAGTTGAGAAGAACTGATGTCTTGACAGTATGGAATCTTCCAATCCATTAACATTGTTTGATTGATTTCTTTCATAATTTTTTTTATTGCCAGATACTCCATTTTTCCTTTGTGATTTCTTTTTTTAATCAATTTATTTTTCTATTGAAAGATAATTGCTTTACACCTTTGTGATTTCTTACATTGCCTCTATGTCTAGAAAATCCTTCCTCATTATGCACATACTCATTTATTTCCTCTTAAAATGTGTCTGTAAACATTTAATTCTTCAGCCCATCTGGATTTTATTTTGATATATGTAATGAAGTGATGGTCTAGCCTGCTTCCTCCAAATACATTGTTATTTTTCACAAAACCATTTCCTATTGATTTATCTAGACTATACATGAATACATACACAGTAATCAGCCTTCCAATCTGTTTCCTAACCCTTGTGGAGGAAATTGTGTGCTCTCCCCATTTTGGGTAACAGTCAGGTAGGAAGAGTGGGGAACTGGTCAAATCATGTATGGTTATACCTTGGGAAGGCCATTGGCTGAACCCAGTTCCCTGCTAAGCATGATTGCTGGTATTAAAGGCAATCTCCTGGGGTGTGTATAAACCACCTACATCTCTCCACCCTCCCTCAGAGATTTTCATGTTCCCCTCGGAGAGGCATGTTCTGGTTGTTTTGGAGAGTCACTGTCACATTAAATTACCTCTGTGCTATGAGTCCCATGAAAATGGGACCTTGGAGTATATTGTTCCCTAGTTGTTTCCCTGATACGTAGCTTAATATCAGGCACAGACATCTGAATGGATGAATAAACCTCTCTTACCAGTGTGAATGGGCCACATCCCTCTGATATGGTTTGAAGGGAAATAAAGTTGGAGGACAGCTGCTTTGGAGGTCAGTACATTCTTGCAGTCAACCTACCTTCTCTGTGCTTCTCATTCTGAAGACACTAAAGCTGCAATTACCTAGGAAGCTTTTAAAAGGACTGCTACCTACCTCTCACTCCTAAAGATATAGTCTGGCACAGAGTTTTGTTGTTATTAAGTTCTTTGAGTGATTCTAAAGTATGCCAAGATTGAGAATCACTGCTTGCTCTTACAGTTGTATAAACTTTGAGTTAAGTAGTTGGGTTCCTGGAGAGTTGTGGTTATCAGACTCCTAAAAGATCATTGGTCCTGTGTGTGTACTTTAATAGCTAAGAAGAATTTGCCCAAAATACCTCCTTTGGTGAGTTGTTTGGACATAGTTTTACAGTATTTTAGTACTGTATCTAAAATGACTCTCTATTTTCCAGGTCAGCATGGATTCCTGGTTCCTCCTTACTCTGCTTGGCAGTGGTCTGATACATGTTGGTGCCAGCAACACTACCATAGGTAAATTGCCATTTGGTAAGATTGGTACTTGGAATAGAATTTTGTATTTATGTTTAGTGACCCACATTTGAAGACCTTGGTGGTACTAAAGAAAGAAAAAATTAATATTAAGTTTTACTTAAAAGTGATGGCAAATTAAGTTGTCTTTGGGAATCTCTGGGTCATATTGTATGTACATTCAGCATTGTTCTGTATACCCCATACTACTTCAAATAAAGAGATTATATTCATTTCTGAAAAGTTAAAGAAGACAAAATGGTTACTATTTAAGACTCCTGTATATTGACTCTGAGGAACTAACTAAGAGACCAGTTTTTCCCTCCATTAGACAGTAAACTTTTAGAAGTGGAGGGAAGGATTCACCATTTAAAGAGTGTATGCTCCTTGAAATACACCTGGAGAAAATTCTGCTTTGAAAAGATACATGCACTCTTATGTTCATAATAGTACTATTCACAATAGCCAAAACATGGAAGCAAGCTAAATGTCCATCAACAGATGAATGAAGATGTGGTACATATATACGGTTGAATGCTGCTGCTGCTGCTGCTGCTAAGTCGCTTCAGTCGTGTCCGACTCTGTGCGACCCCATAGACAGCAGCCCACCAGGCTCCCCCGTCCCTGAGATTCTCCAGGAAAGAACGCTAGAGTGGGTTGCCATTTCCTTCTCAAATGCATGAAAGTGAAAAGTGAAAGTGAAGTCGCTCAGTCGTGTCCAACTCTTTGCGACCCCATGGACTGCAGCCTACCAGGCTCCTCCGTCCATGGGATTTTCCAGGCAAGAGTACTGGAGTGGGGTGCCATTGCCCTCTCCGACAGTTGAATACTGCTACTGCTAAGTCGCTTCAGTCATGTCCGACTCTGTGCGACCCCATAGACGGCAGCCCACCAGGCTCCCCCATCCCTGGGATTCTCTAGGCAAGAATACTGGAGTGGGTTGCCATTTCCTTCTCCAATGCATATAAAGGAAAAGTCAAAGTGAAGTCACTCAGTCATGTCTGACTCTTTGTGACCCCATGGACTGCAGCCCACCAGGCTCCTCTGTCCGTGGGATTTTCCAGGCAAGAGTACTGGAGTGGGGTGTCATTGCCCTCTCCGACAATTGAATACTACTCAGCCATAAAAGAGAATGAAATTATGTCATTTGCAGCAACTTAGAAATTACCATACTAAGTGAAGTAAGTCAGAGAAAGACAAATACCCTATATCACTTATATGTGAAATCTAAACTATGGCGTAAATGAACCTATCTATGAGATAGAAATACTCACAAACATAAAGAGCAGACTTGTGGTTGCCAAGGTGAGGGGAGGGACTGCCTGTTAGTTTGGGATTGGTAGACACAACTTACTACATTTAGAATGCATAAACAGCAAAGTCCTACTATTATAGCTCAGGGAAATATGAGCTGGGACAAACCATAATGGAAAAGAATATTTAAAAATGAATGTGTGTGTGTATGTAAGTGAGTCACTTTGCTGTGCAGCAGAGATTAGCACAACATTGTAAATCAACTATACTTTAATTTTTAAAAAAGATAATAAAATAAAAAGTGTGTGTGGTGTGTATATTGGTCTCTAAGTATTTGAGGTGTAGTAGGGCTTGCTGCTTTGTGTCTCATAACTTTTGAGATCTCAATTCTTTGTGTGATGTTTTCTTGGTATTTTTGGTGTTTATAGTTTCACCTTCAGTAGGCGTTACAAGATCTGTGAAAGCATCTACAACAGAATCACTTAAAGAAGAGACCAAAACTTCAAATCCTACTCCTTCAGTAACTTCTTCCTTGGCACCAACATTCAGCCCAAATCTAACTCTGGGACCCATATATGTAACCACTGTCAATTCTTCAGACTCTGACAATGGAACCACAAGAACAGTAAGCACCAATTCTGTAGTCACTGCAATTTCACCAAATGGAACATGGCTTCCAGATAACCAGTTCACAGATACCAGAACAGAACCTTGGGAGGGGAATGCCAGCACTGCAGCAACCACTCCAGAAACTTTTCCTCCTTCAGGTACTAGAGATGGTTTCTGTTTGTTCTTTCTTTGGCTCTTTGAGTTTATTCACCCTTTTATTGTTATTGTTTGTGTTTTCTAGCCATAAAATTTCTTGAAATAAGTAAAATTGCCCAAGCAAAGTAGTGAAACCTAGATATAGGGGATTCTCAAGAATATCTGGTTAACATAGAATTAAGCGGAAAGAAGATAGGGGACTTCCCTGGTCATCCCGTGGTTATGACACCATTCTTCCAGTGCCGGAGGCGCAAGTTCGATCCCTGTTCAGGAAACTGAGATCCAGCACACTGCATGGTATGGCCAAAAAAAAAGGAGGAAAGAAAATAGATTCTGGAGGATATTCTGCTTTGCATGGAGTCCTGGTTAGATTAGGGACGCTTGGGCTCAGACGGTAAAGCGTCTGCCTGCAGTGCTGGAGACCCAGCTTCGATTCCTGGGTCGGGAAGATCCCCTGGAGAAGGAAATGGCAATCCACTCCAGCACTCTTGCCTGGAAAATCCCATGGAAGGAGGAGCCTGATAGGCTACAGTCCATGTGGTCGCAAAGAGTCGGACACGACTGAGCCAACTTCAGTTTCACTTCACTAATGTTTAAAGATAGAGAAGAAGATATAAGAGAAAGAGGATAGGTAATTGATAATGCTAGAAACTGAGGTTGAAAGGATAGTAAAATTGAATAATAGGATTAGCCTTGAAAAGAAAGGAATCCCTGGAAACTGTGGGAAGGAGAATGGGCCTTATCTATAACAGTTAGATAAGAGTGGAAGGCCTGTGGCCAGGAGTAGAATTATTAAGAGAAGATCAGGAAAACAGTTAAGTTACAGTGCCAGTTTGTTCAGGGACTGAACCCAACCCACTTCTCCTTGAGTCAGTCACTGAAGTGGAAGTGGCTTTGAAGATAGAATCAGAGACCTGAGTATGAGACTACATAAGGTAGGGCAAATTTCCAAGGATTGGGACGGTCCCTCTTAGGGCTTCTGTGAGTAGTAAAAGGAAATAATTATTCCCTGACAGCTGTATAATTGTCATTCCTTTTCTAGCAAAAATCAGTTACTCTTCTTTGGTCTCATCCCCTTGGCTCATATTTTTCACTTGTTAGATGGTGAGTGCCCCTAGGTGGAATCACATATGGCTCATGAACTGAGTGTCATTTGCTGATGACATCTTTTAGCTAGACCTTACAACTCAGAGCCTGCACCTGCCAGCTTTAATCCCATATTTTCCACTTGAGTTTGAATCCTAACTCTGCTGTACCCTAGCTGTGTGACAATAGGCAAGTTTATTTAACCTCTGTACCTCAGTTTTGTCATCAGTATATAAGAATGAATGATGTTGATAGTACTTAATTCATGAAGGAGCTGTTAGCATTAAACAGGTTAATATGGGTAAAGCATTTATAGTGGGACCTGCATGTGGTAAGCACTAATTTTAAGTGTTAGGCATTGTACTAAAAGTTTTATAGAAGTAATTCATATGAAGTATCCTGTGGATTCTGTTATGCTGGTTCTGTTTTATGTTTTATAGGTGAAGGAGTTAGTTTACTGTGTTTTTCAAAGTACAAATCATGACTGATTCATGAAATCAGTTTAGTGGGCCACTACAAACCTGTGTGTGTGTGGATTGTCCTTTGCAATTGTTATTCTTTTCATGTTACCTTATTTTATAAAACTTCTGTTCAAGTTATACACAAACATATCCTAAATAATGGTATAAAAGTGTATTTCTTTCTATAAATTATGGCCATTGCTTAGAGAGGAAAAACAAAACTTGTGCAGGCTGAATTAGTAAATGGAAAAGGTGTGACTGTCACTAACTTCATGGCCTGTGTTTTTGTTGTTTTTTTGGCTGTGCTGGGTCTTCTTTCTCTAGTTGTGGTGCACAGGCTCTAGAGCACATGGGCTCAGGAGTTGTGGCTCACGGGCTTAATTGCCCCACAGCATGTGGAATCTTAGTTCCCCGATCAGGGATGGAACATACATCCCCTACACTGGAAGGTAGATTCTTAACCACTGGACCACCAAGGAAGTCCCACGGCTTATGTTCTTAACTTATGTTCTGTTCTGTCTTTGATTTAATATCTGTGAGATGACCAGTGGTAATTATCTCTTTTTTTAGTAGATGTTTGATGTAAGACCTTAGAGGTTAAATAATTTGCTTCAGATCTGAAGGCTGTCAGGTAGTGAATTAGACCTATTTCTCACTTCAGTGGTCTTTCCACACTGCTACTGAGTTTTCTGTAATCTGCTGTAGGTCCAAATTATGCCATAGCTGAGAAGCCAGTTGTTGAACAGTTAACACATTTCATGTATCAGAGGAAGTTGAGACTATATTTCACTGGTGACTGTTATTCAAGATCAGTAAAAGGAAAACTTTATGGCACATCAGGATGTTACATTCTGCAACCCCACATCCTCCTCATTTACCACCGTTTTACCAACCCTCCCATAATTGTTACATCATGACTTCAGTAATACTATTCCCTGCTGAGCTGTGGGTATAATGTGAAATTGCCTTATATTTGTTTGTTTAGTTTTCTATTTACTGTTGATAGCCAGTTCCTCCTGCGCTTTCCATAGCTTCATAATACAGTTTTCCATAAAGTCAGACTTACTAGAAATCTAGATAATCTAGATTTCTTTTTTACATGTCTAAAAATATCTTCAGGGGTGTGTATAGAATTTGAGGAAATATTTTTTTCCCTAGAATTTTTAAAGCATTGTCCAGACTTCTAATTTGCAAGCTTGGAGAATTGTACTGCTGTCTTGATTCCTAATTGTTTGTGTGTTTTTAAAGATCTTCTCTTCCATCATTGGTGCCTTGAAATGTCATAGAAATGGATCTTGATGTGGGTCTTTCGTTCATTATTTTGGGATAGGACCTTTGGAGTTTTTGTCCTTTGGTTCTGAAAAATTTTCTTAATATCTGTTCAGAAATGTTCTTCCCCCTTCCATTTTCTCTTGTCTTGTTCTAAAAATCCTCATTTGGGTATTGGACTTATCCTGGAATAATTTTTTAATCTTAATTTTTATTTCCTATTGACCTTTGAGTTTTTTCTTTTTTAAAATAAGCATACACACATACTTATACATACCTTTTTTCTTCCATTTAGAACACAAATAATAAATGTACTGTGTATATTTCTTCACCTTACTTCTTTCCAATTAGCCTGTCATACTTTTTCTGTGTTATAGTAGGGAGCTGCCTCGTTGTATGGCTTTACTTTGATATATTTATCCAGTCTGCCATATTAGTCATCATTCAGGCTGATTTTACACTTAGCAACAATAGTCTTGGGATAGGTTAAATAAGTTATTTTTAGTGCGCATTTGTAAATTTAAATTGAATATTATGAGATCTCCCTGTTTTAAGCTGTTTGTCGGAAAGCCTGTTCTACGTTTTCTTCAGTGCAATAAATTATCAAACACCTGGATCTATGTCAGACTGACAGGTGAAAATCAGTATCTCAGTGTTTGCATTTTACTGAGTGAAGTTAAGCATCTTTCCATATTTAGAAGGATCATTTATATTTCCTTCTTTCTTTTCTTTTTTGAGAAACTCTGTTGCTATCCTTTACCCATTTTTTTTATTAATGTGTCAGGCTTATCACTAGTTTCTGGTTCCAGCCCTTGGGAAGGTGGAACAGAGGAAATAGTACAATTTCTTTTCCAGAGGATGTGACCCAACTCATTTATAGAAGGTCTTTGATGTTAAAGAAATGAGCCCTATAATAAGATTGCAGTTATTTCCCCTAGTTGTTCATCTAACTTTTCTTCATTGTAGAAACTGTTACTATCAGCTATTTTTTTTTTTTAATTAAAAGCATCGGTTTATGGGATTTCTCTAGCTGTCCAGTGGTTAAAATTCTGCACTGCTGCTGCAGGAGACGCAGGTTCAATCCTGAATCAAGAAACCAGGATCCTGCATGCTGCGCAGTGGGGAAAAAACGGATTTGTGTTAACTAAATGTATTCTAGGAATTAGATCATATATAAAAAGCCATTCCTTATACCAATATTATAAAATAATTTTCTTTTGTTTTTTCTTTCATGCTGTTACAGTTTTTTTCTTCTGTGTGTGTGCATGTGCATGTATGTGCCTGCACTAAAATCTTTGATCCATCTGGAATTTTTTCTGACATTCAGTGTGAACTGTGGACTTTATAAAATACTTAATATCTGATAAAGTGAGTCATCCCTTGTTAATCTTATTTTTCAGAATTGTGCTAGTTCTTGATTATTTTTCTTCATGAATATTAGAATCAACTTATTGTATAGCTGGGAAAAGTTCTTAATGATCATGTTTTTAGATTAACAGGGACAGTTGATATCTTTAATTTTTCCTATCTAAGAATGCTATATGTTCCATTTGCTGAAGTCTTTTATTTTGTATTTCTTCGAAGTATTTTAAAATTTTTACCACTTGAGTTGGCACATGTTTTATTCAGTTTATTTCTAGATATTTATCGATTCATTCCTGTTTTAAAGAGTATTTATGTTAAGAAAGGGTGTTCAATTCTGCCAGTTGCCTGCTCAGCATCAATGAGCAAGATCTGTATGATTTTTTCTATTATGTGCTACAGTATATCATATTAATTGATTTCCTGTTTTTCAACTATTTACATTCCTGCAGAATAGCTCCACTTGGTCTTATATTTTTCTTGACTGAAGTGTTGTGATTTATTTGCTATTTTCTATTGTAAATTTTTCTGAGTTATTTCTAAATGAGATTGGTATATGTGTTTCCTTTGTATATAACTAGTTTTGATAAGTTTTATTAGTCGATGTTTTGCTTTGCTTTATGAAAATAATTGAAGTTCACTTAAAATTTTCATTTTGTTCAGATTTTCAAAATTACTTATATAGATTTGAGAAAAAGTCATCCCTTAGGGTTAACTTCTTATATCCCTATGAGTATTTTATATATTTAAGTCCTTTTTCCTGTTTAGGTTGACTAACCTATTTCATCGTTTGTTGCTTTTTCCTTCTTAGAAATCTGCAATAAATATTGTATATTTTATTAGTTCTGTTATTTTTGTTTTTATTTCATTAATTTCTCTTTTATTCTTATTCTTTTCTTGCTTTTCTTAGATTTATTTTACACTTTTTCTATCTTCCCTAATTGAATGCTTCATTTGTTTGTTTTCATTCTTAATTAATATGTATGTAATGCTATGAATTTTTTATAAACACAGCTTTAGGCATAACCCATAAATGCTCCTATAGGTAGATAGTTAGGGTGTGGTCTAAGCTATTCTGACAAAGACATACCAGAATTCTTTGGTTACAGAAAAATGTCCTTCCCCTGTCACATTCCATAAGTGGGGGGCTAGCGGAGGGGCTGGTGCTTTGCTTTGTCAGAAACCAAGCTTTTCCTTTTTTTTTTTGTGGCTCTGGCATCCTGACAATTGCCCTCATCTGCTTGATCAGAGATGGGTCTTATCACTGGATTCTGGTTCTAGCCCCTGGGAAGGGGAAACAGAGAAAATAGTACAGTTTATTTTCTAGAGGGTGGGACCCGGAAGTTACTCTTCTCCCTTTTGTTCACATCCTGTTGACTGGAATTCTTCATATGATTACACCTAGAATATCAGAAATTAAGTCTCTAACTGGACAGCTTTGTGCTCACCTAAAAAGGAAGGATGTTCTTTACTAAGGGCAAAGAGGAAGAGACTAATTGATATTGAGGGAAAGGTGGTTGATTTCTGCCACAAATGTGATTTGTTATTTTTAGATATTTTGCAGTTTAGTTTGTTGTGTTGGTTTATGCCATATAACAGTGTGAGTCAGCCATAAGTGTACATATGTCCCCTCCCTCTTGAACTTCCCTTGTAATTTGGTTTTGATTTTAATTTTCAAGTATTTTCCTATTTTGTTAATTTCTGGTTTTACTACATCATGATAAAAGAATCTTGTCTGTGCTGTTTCTCCTATGAGGAATTTATAAAGGCTTGTGGATATTCCATAAGCCTTTGAAAAAATTTTCTCTGTTAGTATATGAGTTTGATTTATGCCATTTAGATTTCATTATCTATTATCATTTAGGTCTTTTATATTTTTAACTTAATTTTGACCTGTTGCATTTTGATGGCCTAAAAGGACATAAAGACCACAAGAACCATTGTGTTTATATTACTCTTTGCATTCTTGTACATTTTATGAACATTGATGCTGTGCTGTTTTTGTCCTCAGGGAGAAGGCCAGATCATTGATAAAAGTCTAATGAATCTGGGCAGTCTTGTTTCCCAGTTGTTTGCAGGTGCCTCATTCTAGCTCCAGCATATACGAGGGAAAAGTATCTATATTCCTAGAGCTTATTTTGACTTGCATTAGGTTAAATAATAATGGTTTTCTTTAACCTGAGTGAACATCTCTGTTTTTTTACTTATCACACAGGTAATTCTGACTCGAAGGACAGAAGAGGTGAGCCGTTCACCTTGCGTCTCTTGTCCTTTCATAGTATGCAATATCTGTTGGGCTTCCTCTGCTCAGTCTGTGTGACTTTGTGCATCTCTGGCTGTTACGTGTTTAGTTTCCCTTAAACTGTTTCCATAATTACCTCATGGAGAAGAGTAACAGAAACAAATATTCATCATTTTTAAATGTAGATGTTGTTTTTTCCGTAGTCTATAAAATGTTGGCCTTGTGTCACTCTATATGGATTTTCAGCCCTCTCGTATAAAGTCCCTATGGCAGAAGATGCTGTGTCAGTGCTCAAAGCAGGACTGTGGAATCCCTGGTCACCAGAGAATAGAACACATGGATCCCCATGTGTAGAAGTGCACATTTTGATTAGGGAATAGTAAGGCTGCCATCGTGGAGTAGGAAATGGAAACCCATTCCAGTATTCTTGACTGGAGAATTCCATGGACAGAGGAACCAGGCAGGCTACAGCCCATGGGGTCACAAAGAGTCACACAACCGAGTGACTAACACTTTCACTTTCTTTTCTTACTCTTCAGCCTTTTTCTTGCCCCAGATACTATCCCTGTTTTATCTACCTGACTAATATGGATTTTAATACTCTGATAAAAAGAAATAAATTACTTTAATTATCTAGATTATTGCTAATTGTGACACGCTAAAGGTCCATCTAGTCAAAGCTATGGTTTTTCCAGTAGTCATGTATGGATATGAGAGTTAGACCATAAAGAAGACTGAGTGCCGAAGAATTGATGCTTTTGAACTGTGGTGTTGGAGAGTCCCTTGGACTGCAAGGAGATCAAACCAGTCCATCCTAAAGGAAATCAGTCCTGAATATTCATTGGAAGGACTGATGCTGAAGCTCCATTACTTTGGGCACCTGATGCGAAGAGCCAACTCATTAGAAAAGATCCTTATTCTGAGAAAGATTGAAGGCAGGAAGAGATGGGAATGACAGAGAGTGAGATGGTTAGATGGCCTCACTGACCCAATGGACATGAATTTGACCAAGCTCCGAGAGATGGTGAAGGATAGGGAAGCCTGATATCCTGCAGTCCATGGGGTCTCAAAGAGCTGGACACGACTGGGCAACTGAACAACAATGTAATAAATGTTTTAAGTTTAAAAAATAATTTTGTGTAACTGCCTTTAACCAAATAGGAAAATGAAGATGCATACATAGTCTCAGCCTCATATGTAATGATAAGTTACTAGAGCCTATCTTTAGAAGTATTACTATAAATTTTGATATCACATTCTAATTTTAAAGCCAAGTGCTTTTTGACAAATGAGGCTATTGTTTTGAAGCATCTGTATTATGTTGGGTTTGCTAAGCGAATGATGTCTTATGTAGGTGATTAAGGGTTATAAATTCTTATGCATTGATCTTTGATATGTTTTTGAACAGCAGGAGCTGGTATTTTAATTGACAGAGCATAAAAGAATAAAAAGAGGAGAAGGGAGGCAAGCTGCTTTGCTTCCTTTCTTTCAAAGTTGAAGAAGCTATTTAGTGGGCCAGAAAGTTCCTTCAGTTTTTAAGTTAAAAAAAAAAAAGACATACTTTTCATTTTTACCAAGAACTTGACTGATCAACATATTCACTGTTTTGTTGCACTGTCTTCTGCCATTTTTCAGACAGTTTCATAATTCCATCTTGCCCAAACTTTTATCTTTTTGAGCAAAGAACTGTTTCAGGTGCCTTTTACAGTCTTTCAGGGAATTGAAATTTCTTCCTTTAAGAGAATTTTGTAAAGACCAAAATAAATGGAAATCTGAAGGTGCAATGTCTGGTAAATACAGTAGATGAATCAGAACTTCCCAGCCAAGCTGTAACAGTTTTAGCCATCAACGAAACATGTGGTCTTGTGTTACCCTGATGGAAGGAAGATTTTGCGTTTTCTGTTGGCTAATTCCAGATGTTTTTTGTTGAGTGCTGCTTTCAGTCGGTCTAATCTGAAGCAATACTTATTGGAATTAATTGTTTTTCTGGAAGGAGCTCCTAATGGAGAACTCCCTTCCAGTCCGCCATGTACCCACATTACATTGCTTGGATGAAGACCAGCCTTTGGTGTGATTGGTCGTGGTTCATTTTGCTTGCACCACAGTCACTTCCATTCCACATTATTGTACAGTATCCACTTTTCATCACCTGTCACAATTTGTTTTAAAAACAGAACATTTTCATTACATTTCAGTAAAGAATCACATGTGAATATATAGTCAAGAAGGTTTTTTTCCTCTTATGTGAAACCCAAACATCAAAGCAAGTAACATAACCAACCTGGTGTGGATGATTTTCCACACTTGATTTGGATATTTTGACCATGTCAGCTATCTTCCATGTGGTGTAATGTTATGTCTCTTGATCACTATCAACTTCAACTGGTCTGCTTGACCGTCAAGCATTGTCCATGGAGAAATCTCCAACATGAAACTTCGCAGACCACTTTCAACATTTTTGATCAGTCACAGCACCTTCTCCAAACACTCCACAAATCTTTTTTTGCGTTTCAGTGTCATTTTTACCTTTCTTGAAATAATAAGTATAATATGTTGAAAATGTTGCTTTTTTCCTTACATCTTAAGTATTAAAATAGCTATACAAAAATTCACCAATTTTGATATTTCGAAAAAAAATACACGCTGACATGACAGCTGTCACAATACAGTCTTAACAAAATTGTTTCGAATGAAGTTAGACACCTGAGCATTACTAAAGCCATCTTACCAAAAACACCAAACAGACTTTTTGGCCAACTCGGTAATTATTTTCTCATGTGTATTATTTATTAAATGTATTCCAAATTATTTTGGTGGAGCCAACCTTTTCCTAATTTTGAAAAATATAAGATTTACCATTTTAACCACATAGTTCAGTGGCATTAAGTACATTCACATTGTTACAGAATCATCACTACCATCTGTCCCCCGATTTTTTTTAATTATCTCAGACTAAAACTCTGTGAAGATGGCTGAGTGCTGAAGAATTGTTGCTTTTGAACTGTGGTGTTGGAGAAGACTCTTGAGAGTCCCTTGGACTGCAAGAGATCCAACCAGTCCATTCTGAAGGTGATCAGCCCTGGGATTTCTTTGGAAGGAATGATGCTAAAGCTGAAACTCCAGTACTTTAGCCACCTCATGCGAAGAGTTGACTCATTGGAAAAGACTCTGATGCTGGGAGGGATTGAGGGCAGGAGGAGAAGGGGACAGCAGAGGATGAGATGGCTGGATGGCATCACGGACTCGATGGACATGAGTCTGAGTGAACTTTGGGAGTTGGTGATGGACAGGGAGGCCTGGCGTGCTGCAATTCATGGGGTCGCAAAGAGTCGGACACGACTGAGCGACTGAACTGAACTGAAAACTCCGTAGCACATTAAGCAATAACTCCGTGTTTCTTCTTCCCCTAGCCCCTGGTAACCATTAATATACTTTCTATCTCTATAAATTTGTCTATGTACCTCATTCAAGTGGATTCACAATATTTGTTCTTTAGTAACAAGCTTTTCTTTTAAAACATTTTCACTGGTGTTAGTTTGTGTGACTGGATGATTTGTGTAATATACAGTAATATATTAAAGCTAATTCTAGCATTATCTACCAAAATACAGGGGTCATGAGTATACTCTCCAGTTGTTATTTAGTCATTGATAGTTTGAAATCCCAATTTTGTTAGTTTTGTTCTAGGGGAAATAGACTCTGAGACAGAGATTTCATGTACCTGTGAGGCAGTGATGGCAGGAGAATTGGGTAGGGGGTGGGAAATAAGATGCCATGATATCAGAGCAAGGGCATTAGTCTGTGTGGGCTTTGGAACTAGACCATGTGAGTTTGCGTGTTGACTCTACCACTTATGGCAGGGGTGGGGGTAGGTACTTTGTCTTCTTTTGCTGTTTGCAAGATAGGATGGGAACAAAATTTCCTCCATAGGGTTGTTGTGAGAAATGAAGTGACATTAAACTAGTACTGGGTCGGCATATAGCGGCTGCTCAGCAAGTCCTGCTACCGCTGCCACACTGTTACTGTTACTTAGATGGGTGACTAAAGGATCAGGAATCTCAGCCATCCAGTCAGAACTGTGGGAACAAGGGTGCTCCACAGTATCCCAAGGCAGGGTTACACTGCAGCTTGCTACCACATTAGGTCATTCTCTGTCCTGTATCTTTTAAACAAAATTCTGCATAAACTTGTCTCATCTTACTTTTTAATGTGCTGTGTGCTTAGTACTCAGTTGTGTCCAACTCTCTGTAACCTCATGGACTATAGCCCACCAGATTCCATAGTCTATCTATGGGGATTCTCCAGGCAAGAATACTGGAGTGGATTGCCATGCCCTCCTCCAGGGGATCTTCCCAACCCAGGGGTCGAACCCAGGTCTCCCTCATTGCAGGTGGATTCTTGACCATCTGAATGTTTTTAAAAGTAGGGTTTTTATATGAAGACCTTATAACTGATATTTGTTAAATAGCAAGAGTACAGGCTAAAACTTTTCTAACCATAAATTATTTTAGATGTAGTCATTTATATAACTTGAGTTTTTTTGGGGTTTTTTTGTTTTTTTTTTTAGATCTGGAATAGTACCCTGTTAGTATTTGTGAAGGAGTTCTCGAACTAAAGAGTTCTACAACCAGGCAGGATAAACATTCTGTTGCATCCTAGAGAGGCTCCTTAAAGTTTCTCAGCTCTCAGATCAGATCACCTGCTCCCCCTGGCTTTCTCTTTCAATTCTTTTCTAGAATTGGAATCTAGAAAGGGGCTGACATTCTTGTTAAAGAGATATCTTGATGTAAGTGACATTATTAAGTGAACTTCGTTTATAATGGCTTTCTGTTTTGGTGGTTTAGTCACTAAGTCGTGCCTGACTCTTGCCCACCAGGGTCCTCTGTCCATGGGATTTCCCAGGCAAGAATACTGGAGTGGATTGCAATTTCCTTCTCCAGGGAGTTTTCCTGACCCAGGGATGGAACCCGGATCTCCTGCATTGCAGGCAAATTCTTTACTGATGACCTGCCAGGGAAGCCCAGTGGTTTTCTGTAAGCACCTTTAATAATATATTCACTCAGCACCTATGAGATGCTGAAGATTCTCTGAGCGAGCAGTGTTCCCTGTCTCATGGAAGAAGCATGTGAACACCAAGAATCAAAGTCTACTCAGCTACATACTATTGAATATACCATACAAAGTGCTATGAGGAGAACCTAAAAGGCTCACTATACATGGGGAGTGGAAAGGAGGCATGATGGTGAGTTTTGAGCAGTTTAATATAGTAACTGAGGAAAACGAGGGTGCATGAGATAGAGTAAAAGCGAGGAGACATGAAAGAGCCAGTCATGTGGTTAAGGAACTGTGCGTGGTTAACTTGCATGAGGTGGGAAGTGGTAGGAGGCAGCCTTAGTGGTGCATTAAGCTCAGGGTGTCTCCTGGTGATGTAATGGAAGGAAGGAAGATGGTCAGATTATTGTTTAAGCAAGCTAACTCCAGAGGCCTTAGGGAAGATGAATGAGTAATAGAAAATAAGGCTTCCAAATGTAATTTGGCCCAAGACAACAGTGATTGGGTTCACCCCAGAGGTTTCGGCACTTGAGGCAACTTGATGACTTTCACTGTTTTTAGAGCAGTTTACAACCTATGAAGAAGCTCTTAAAATGATGGTGCCTTTGAGAGTTGATAAATATTTCTGCCAAAAAGTATGAAGACAAGACAAAAAATTGGGCCTTAGGACTTGAGGCTAGAGGAGTATGGCCTTTACTTTACTGATTATGTTGCAGTTGACCAGGGGTGTCTTCAGACTTTGGATGATTCACTTGTCTACATATGTTCAGTCACTTCAGTCATGTCCAACTCTCTTGCAACCCCATGGACTGTAGCCCACCAGGCGCCTCTGTCCAAGGGATTCTGCAGGCAAGGATACTGGAGAGGGTTGCCATTTATGAGCCCTTAGAATAATATGCCCTTTGTTTTCTTGGAAAGGGAGTATAAGCAAATAGACAACTGTTGTCCCAGAACACCATTTTAGTACTTTTAAAATGCTGCCCTTTAAATGCCCTTTAAATCTAGCAGAATGGATGGTTGGGGAGTGGGGTGTTAGGATGGGAGTGGCAGGGAATGGGCCACCGTTCCTGCCTTGGCTGCATCATATAAGGCCATATCTCCAGAGAGCCCAGACCAGGACAAGGCTAATAAGCACAATGAGATGATGAGTCTGTCTGGTTTGGGAGGAGCCCTACCTAGTATGGTGACTGGATTATGAGCGTGTCTCCAAGTCTGAGATTTGATACAGGAAGCTGTAAATTCTCTCCTCTTTTATTAATAGATCTGAGTCTCCTTCCGTCACACAGGGCTGGGACATCTTTACTATCTGTATTATCTTTAACTATATTTAAAAAAAACATGGGTATAATTCAGATGTCAGGAGGTAAAATCTGACTTTAATGATTGAGGACTGTTCTGGCCTGAAAGCTTGGGAGAGTTAAAATGTTTTTCCAGCAAACTCATAGAAAAAGATATCAGATTTTGGTTACCAGAGGTGGGGAGTAGGGGGAGAGGGAATTGGATAAAGGCAGTAAGTCCTAGGGATGTACATAATTAGCACTTGTTTTTGTCGTCCAGTCACTAAGTCGTGTCCAACTCTTTATGAACCCGTGGGCTGCAGCCTGCCAGACTTCCCTGTCCTTTACTATCTCCCAAAATTTGCTCAGACTTGTGTCTGTGGAGTCAGTGA
Source organism: Ovis aries (assembly GCF_016772045.2). NCBI lineage: Eukaryota > Metazoa > Chordata > Mammalia > Artiodactyla > Bovidae > Ovis > Ovis aries. The sequence goes on along the minus strand of NC_056066.1, from coordinate 51,905,738 downwards.
TGCCATTCAACCATCTCATCCTCTGTTGCCCCCTTCTCCTTTTGCCTTCAGTCTTTCCCAGCATCATGGTCTTTTCCGATGAGTCAGCTCTTCACATCAGATGGCCAAAGTATTAGAGCTTTAGCAGCAGTCCTTCCAGTGACTATTCATGGTTGATTTCTTTTAGAATTGACTGGTTCCATCTCCTTGCTGTCCAAGGGATTCTCAGGAGTCTTCTCCAGCACCACAATTCAAAAGCATCAATTCTTTGGCACTTAACCTTCTTTATGGTCCAACTCTCACATCTATACATGACTACGAGAAAAATCATAGCTTTGACTATACAGACCTTTGTTGGCAAAGTGATGTCTCTGCTTTTGAATATGCTGTCTAGGTTTGTGGTAGCTTTTCTTCCAAGGAGAAAGTGTCTTTTGGCTTCATGGCTGCGGTCACTGTCCGCAACGATTTTAGAGTGCAACAAAATAGAATCTGCCACTGTTTCCATTTTTTTCCCTATCTATTTGCCATGAAGTAATGGGGCTGAATGTCATGATCTTAGTTTTTTGAATGTTGAGTTTTAAGCCAGCTTTTTCACTCTCCTCTTTCACCTTCATCAAGAGGCTCTTTAGTTCCTCTTCACTTTATACCATTAGGGTGGTGTTATCTGCATATCTGAGGTTGTTGATATTTCTCCTGGTAGTCTTGGTTCCAGCTTATGACTCATCCAGCCCAGCATTTCGCATGATATACTCTGCATATAAGTTAAATAAGCATGGTTACAATATACAGCCTTGACGTACTGCTTTCCCAATTTGAAACCAATCCGTTACACCATATCTGGTTCTAACTATTGCTTATAAGTAGTACTGCTGCTGCTCCTAAGTCTCTTCAGTCGTGTCCGACTCTGTGTGACCCCAGAGACGGCAGCACACCAGGCTCCCCCATCCCTGGGATTCTCCAGGCAGGAACACTGGAGTGGGTTGCCATTTCCTTCTCCAATGCATGAAAGTGAAAAGTGAAAGTGAAGTCGTTCAGTCATGTCTGACTCTTTGCGACCCCATGGACTGCAGCCCACCAGGCTCCTCCATCCATGGGATTTTCCAGGCAAGAGTACTGGAGTGGGGTGCCAACACCTTCTCCGATAAGTAGCATTAGCATATGTTAAAAACAAAAGAGAGGAAATTCTAAGTGTTGTCATGCAAGAAAAGAATTTTTTCTGTATATTTAATTTTGTGTCCGTATAAATCATGGATGTTCCCTAAACTTACTGTGATAATTGTTTTATGATGTAAGATCATCATCCTGTATACCTGAAACTTTCTGTTTCTGTGAATTTCACTGCTCTGATAGAAGTGAAATCATACTATATTTGTCCTTTTGTGACTGACTTATTCACTTAGCTTAATGTCTTCAAGATTCATCCCTACATTGTAACATATGTTTCTTACTTTTTAAGGCTAAAAATATTTCATTGTATACATATGCCATGTTTTGCTTATCCATTCATCTGTCAGAGGACATTTGGTTGCTTCTACACTTTAGCTATTGTGACTAATGCTGTTAAGAACATGGATATTCTTTTGAGCATATACCCTGAAGTGGAATTGCTGGATCATATGGTAATTCTATTTTTTGTGGAACTGCCATACTGTCTTCCATAGCAGCTACACCATTTTTACTTTTCTACCAATGCTGGCCAATACTTACTATGTTCTAGGACCTTTTATAATAATAGCCATCCTGGTAAGTGTGAGATTGCTCCTCATTTTATAGTGGCTATTTTAAATTGATACGGGGTCCTCTTGCACAAATTGCAGTATATTTTGAAGATTTACCCTAATTCTTATATTACCTCTTCTGTCCTTGATGTTTGTTACAGTCTTCTGTAGGACTCTGGTTGAACTTTGCTCTGGAGCACTGAGGGGACTGTAATGTGCTTATAGTACGGTAATGGCATTATGAATATGTTAAGAATTCTTATCTTTTAGTGATACATACTGAAGTAACTACAGTTGAAATGATATCTCTCAGATTTGCCTTAATATATGCAACGGGTATAGACCAGTGGTTCTCAGTTCAGTGTGATTTTTTCCCCTAGAAAACTCTTGGCAACATCTGAAGGTGATTTTTGGGCTTCCCCTGGTGGCTGTGTTGTTAAAGAGTCCACCTGCCCGTGTTCAACCCCTAGGTCAGGAAGGTTCCCTGGAGAAGGAAATGGCAACCCACTCCAGTATTCTAGCCTGGAAAATCCCATGGACAGAGGAGCCTGGCAGGCTACAGTCCATGGGATCCCAAAGAGTAGGACACGACTTAGCAACTAAACCACAGAAGCTGATTTTGGTCATCACAATTAAGGGTTTTCTACTGGCATCTAGTAGCTAGAGACCAGAAATGTTGTTAAACAGCCTGTGGTGCACACGACAACCCCCTACAACAGAGAATTAGTTATCCCACAGTGTTAATTAGTGTGCAGCTAAGAAACCCAGACCTGGTAAAGATGAAAAAACTGGCTTGTGATGATACTGTTGAAGTGAAATAATAAGTGCATAGGGATCTATTGTAGTGTTCTCTTTTCCCCTGAGGGAGTTTGAAAGTTTTCCATATAAGGTATAAAATATATATGCAACTTCTATTTATTTATATATATTTAATAAAGGAGCCATCAGCACACTTCCTGTCTGTATAGAGCATTGTTTTTCCAACTGAATCAGAGTTAGATACCACAGCCTGTCTGTATACAAGCTGTGGTTGGTGAGCCTTTGGTTAAATACCCTGCTACCTCAGAGCCTACTTTTATCCCTAGTCCTGGTTGACTCTGAGTTGAGGTGTTTCTTGGTCCAGGCTGGGAGAACTAGTACTGCCTCTCTACTGGAGTTTCTTTAGCTCTCATCTCTTTAGCAGTCTAATTCCTTCTGCTTTGTCTTCCACAAATCCCTCAAAGTTTCTGGTCTACTGATGCCACTCTATTTCTTCTGTCATTTCAGTGTCCTTTTGGCAAGAGAAAAAAATAAAACTATGGATTTTGCCCACTGTCTTGAGCCAGATGTCTTCTAATTACCTTCTTTTAATACCTGATATACAGCCCTCTGTGATTGGCATTGAACTGAGACATAATATGGTGATAAATCATTAATTCTTTTGCTCATTCACTCGGTATAGTCCATCTAGTATTTGTTCAGCACCCAGTATGTGTGAAATTCTGTGCTAGGTGTTAAGTATATGGTGAGAAGCAAAGCAAATATATAATCCTTGCCTTTGTAGAATTTAGGGTATAAAGGAGGGATACTCATAATCAACTTTACTCAAATAAATACAGAATGTGAGGGGTATTTTCAAAGGAAATAACAGTATTCTGTGCAAAAAAAAAAAAAAAAGCTAATATTGACTGTGTACGTAATTGTGTGCAAATTACTGTGCCGAGAACTTTACGTGGATAATCTCATTTAATCTTTAGAATAACTGAGTTTAGAGATAGGGAAACTAAGACCTACCTGATTTAATGTTAAGTCAGAAAAGAGCTCTCTGGAAAAAAGTAATACTTGAAATGAGAACTGAATGACTAGGAGTTCAGTTCAGTTCAGTCACTCAGTTGTGTCTGACTCTTTGCGATCTCATGGACTGCAGTACGCCAGGCCTCCCTGTCCATCACCAACTCCCAGAGTTTACTCAGACTCATGTCCATTGAGTTGGTGATGCCATCATCTCAGGCTTTGTCGTCCCCTTCTCCCACCTTCAATCTTTCCCAGCATCAGGGTCTTTTCAAATGACTAGGAGTTATCCAGGTAAAGAATGGAGGGAGGCTAAATACAGCAGAAGGAATAGGGTTCAAAGGCCCAAGGAAAGAGCAAACCCAGCATGGAAGGCTACCAATGACTGAAGTTCAGTGAGCAAGGAAAGAATGGAGGAGACAGAAAAAGCAGGGGCTAATTGGGGGAGGTTATTACTGTCAAGGTAAGGATATTAGATTTCAGTCTAAAGGTCCTAGGAAACCTTGGAAGGTTTTACGTAAGTGGAGACTATGATCTGATTTGCTTTCTTCAAGATCACTGTCCCTGCTTTGTGGAAAGTGGACTGGCAAGGGATAGTGGCTTATTGTGATTCAGATAAGAAAGGACAGAGATTTAGACTAGAGTGATAGAAACAGAAGGGAAAAAAGGCAGACAAATTTGAGATGTTGTTTTAGTACCAAGACATTACTTGCAGGAACTTCCCTGGTGATCCAGTGGTTTAGAATCTGTCTTGCAATGCATGGGATGGAGGTTCAATCCCTGGTCAGGGAACGAAGATCCCGCATGCCACAGAGCAACTAAGCCCAAGCCCCACAACTAAGACGCAACACAGCCCAATAAATAAATAAGGTGAGAGACTTTTTTTTTAATAAATAAAATATTACTTGCAGCTGAGTTGCATATAGAAGATAAGCGTAAGGAAGAAATTAAGGGAATTCTTACAATTCTTAGGTGAGCAGCAGGGTGGATGGATGGCAGTGCTAACTACTGAGTTACTGGTGAAGGAAATTTTTTTTAATGCAGGAGGGTGGCATTGCCTATGAAATTTAAAGTAAGGTAAGATAGTTTCAGAAAAGTTTAAAGAAAAGTCTGACCAAGCAGTGCAAATGTAGAAATTGCTAGCATATAACTTGAGCTTCCAGCCTGGTCTGATCAACTGGATGAGTATTGAGAAGAGTGCCAAGGACAAAGCCCTGAGTAAATCAGACATTTAAAGTTCTGTGTGAGAAAAGGAACAACTGATGAGGAAAAATATGAAGCAGCCAAGGGACAGAAAGAAGAATGTTTTCTCGTGGAAACTGAAGAGAAGAAAGTTCTTCAAAGAGGAGGGAGTAGTCAGCCAGTTTGAATGCTCATTTTAATATGAGGTTCACATACCAGGGTATGTTTGAAAACTGCCATCAACAAAGAAGCTTGGTATAATATTTCCCATCTTTTTAAAAACAGACAAACTTTCCATCTTGCCTCTGCCTTCAGCTGCTGCTTTTCTCTGCATCTCTTGATGATGCAAGTCCTCACCTCAGATAAGGAATCGGTGTCTCACTGTCTTTTCTTTCCAACTTTATTTCATTCCATTTGGGCTTTCTCAATAACTTAACTGAAACCACTCTTTTGAAAAGGTTACCAATAACTGCCCTCTTGTTGAATCAAGTTTCACTTCCCTGTTTTCATCCTACTTAATCTGTCTATAGTATTCGATTGAGTTGATTACTCTCACTGTCTTGAAAAACTCTTCTTGGCTTTCATGACACCACATTCTCCTGGGTTATCTCCTACTTTAAGACTGCTACTTACAAGTTAGTTTGCCTACCTGATCTTTTTAAGAATGTAAATCTACTTACATATCTTCCCTCTTCAAACTCACCAATCACATAGTGTTTCTCATCACATTCAGAATTAAATCCACACTCATTACCATAGCGTACAAAGTCTTCTCATTCCCGCCCACCTCTCCAGCCACATCTTGTACCAAAACTGGTCTTTGTGCTCTTCCTTGAACCCACCAAACTATTAAGGACTCTTATGCTCACTAGTCCCTGGGCCTAGAAAACTCTTTGCACAGACCTTTTTGTGATACGCTTCTTCACATTATTTGCACCTCTGCTCAGTGTAACTGAGAATTCTGTGGATTGAGGAGCTTGGTAGGCTACAGTCCATGGGGTCGCAAAGAGTCAGACATGACTGAGCGACTTCACTCCAGTGTAATTACTTCAGACCTTCCCAGACTACTATAACATAGCTAGCCACTGCCCTCTCCCAAAGCCCATCAACTCTGTATCCCCTTACCCTTCTTTTCATCATGTATCTTATCTCTGAAATTATTTATGATCAGTTTTCTCCTTCTTCCCCCAGAATGTCAGCTCTCTCTCAGTTGTCTGTTTAATCACTTCTCTATTCCCAGTGAATGGAACAGTGTCTGGCATACAGTGTGGGTCCATAAATTTTTTTTGGATGAATGCTAATAGGAGGTTGAATCAGATGAGGGTGGGAATGTTTCCGTTGGATTTGGCAATATGCCATTTGTTGGTGTCCTTCATGAGGAATTTAAAGGGTGCACTCAGGGTAGGTGTCAGCAAACTAGAGTATGGAGTACCCAGAGGTAAGAGGTTAGAGAAGACAACTGTTTTATAAGATAACTGTGAAGAGAGACATGGGACTGGCTATTGGTGATAGGAAGAAGGTCAGTGAGGTCAAGAAGACAGATACTTGAGGTGACAGTAACAGATGTAATACAGACCACATGTGACAGGATTGACTTTTACATGGAGGGATCTGCTGCAGAGGGCAGAAAGTGACGCTGCTGGAAAGGGTGGAAAATGGTGAAGATAGTTACAAATTCATACTGGTTGTATAGTTTGTGGCAGGGGCATGAAAGTGCAGGAGGAGGGTGAGGCTCATTATGGGGTGGAAAGGAAGCCAGGCCCTGTGGAATGGAGGGCAGAGTTGCTGTATCTCCTCCAGGCCAGATGTTGCTGTAGTTGGGGTCCTGGTGGAAAGAGGTAGAAAAGGATGACTGTGGAAAGAGGCAGAAAGAGTAACCAGCAGTTTTAGACACACAGTCCTTAAAGATCCAATAATGTCTCCTTGCTCCTGGAACAGTATTCTCTGTTCCAGGAAACTGTTTTCATTTATGATAGGAAAATTGTCCTTTTTCCTTTCTCTCCCATCTTCATGGAACCCACTGAGCCTGGGAGAAAGTACACTGTTGGGCCTACACCCCAGCTTGCCATCAGGATTGGATGTGTTCATGCTTTCAAACATTTGAGTATTTCTTACATGCTGAGCACTGGTTTTGTCTTAGGCTCTGTAGCAATGAAAGAAGCAGTCTCTGCCTTCAAAGAACTTTCATTCTAATATAAGGAGACAGAGAATAAACATATGTATGATAAGTCAGGTTGGGTGGGCATGTCACCCTAGGCCTTTACCTTCCTCTTCACCCAGTAGCCCTGGGCTGGCACTCTTCTCATTTCTCCCTCTCCTCCTCCCCATGCCCAACCATCTGTCAGTACATAAGCATTTGGAAGAGCTGTTCTTCCTCATCTGAGTGTTTCCCTGAGCAGGGGACTCAAGCCTTCCATTACCTACAGTGGTTAACAACATGTTTTGTTCTCTTGATTTCAGATGAGACGCCAATTATTGCAGTGATGGTGGCCCTGTCCTCTCTGCTAGTGATCGTGTTTATTATCATAGTTTTGTACATGTTAAGGTGAGCATACTGATGCTTCTGCATTCTTGTGGACTCTGTTTCAGTACCCCAGGTTCTCGATAAGCCCACAAGTCCAAAAGACAGTAGGATAAGGACAATGAATAGGATAGAGGGAATGACTTATGGTAGCTTTCCTAAGATTGAAATTCTGCTTAAAAATGTTGTTAAAATTTTATATTGTCTTAACACCCAGCCCCTTCCTTTGGCTTCCATCTGTCCCAAGTCCAGTCCCTCAACTCCAATTCATCCTAAAGCCCAGGACTGTGGTTTAGAGGTTGAGGGAAGATGCCACAGTCTGTTGTTACTGATCGGCATTTTAAGGTCTTCATATCTAGCCCTATTAAAACAACCCCTGATAGCGCCCCAGTGGAGATTATGTGTTCAGTTAAGGTCTACTTTATTTCTGGTTGGGGCTTTGACTCCAAACCCTTCTAGGGCCCCTGACTCGGCATGCTGGACTGAACCATGTAAGCAACAGGGTTCCTGTTCCTGACTTTCTTCCAGGGTCTTTAGATACTACTCCTCAAACAGGGAGCAAAAGCCAGGAAGGGAAACCCAAGGAAGGGAAGTGGGAGGTACATTTGTTCTTTTCCTACTGGAGTCACTGCCTTGACTGAGTTTAACTCTGCCCTTATTTTTGGCTTAAGCTGCTCTGGGCTCCCTCTGTTCTTCTGTATGGATAAAGAGAGGGGAACCTCGTACACCCCTATAGTTTGTCTTATGTCTCCTATCTTTCTGCGGGAGACTTGTGGCCAGACCTGTTCCACCAAGTCTGAAGCTCTGAGTTTCTCTCATTACACCCAGAAAGTATCAGGATTTTTGTTTGATACTCTCTTATCTCCCTCCACTTTATTATACCCGTATATCCTACTCAGTGTCTCTATCTGGTGTGGCTGTGATTTGCAGCAAATCCTGAAACTGTGCAAAGGAGCCATTTCAGTGAGAATATACTATGAGGGGTCCCCGGGGTTGAATTCTAGTGTGCTTAAGCAAGAGCACACTGAGGTGCTCAGTCTCCGCTGAAGCTGCTTCAGTGTGTAAAGGCTGAATTGATAAGTGGAACTACAAACCAGGGATTAGTCTCTCTTCCATGCTTAGTGTTTCACTGTGAACATTTTCTCATTAGGTTTAAGAAATACAAGCAAGCTGGGAGCCATTCCAATTCTTTCCGCTTATCCAATGGCCGCACTGAGGATGTGGGTAAGACACCCCTGAATGACATGGGGGACTTTCATGGAGAAGAAAAATCAAGAAAATAGGAGTTTCCCCATCCTAAAAGAAAAAAGAATTGAGAGCAGCACTAGTGTTTGGACGCCTGGCGCATGAGCTAGAGCCCATAATTTGGTCTCCAGAGAAGGGCTATGTCCCAAAGGCACCTGACCAACCTTCCCCCTTATGCACTGCAGAACCCCAGAGCGTACCACTTCTGGCCAGGTCCCCAAGCACCAACAGGAAGTATCCGCCCCTGCCTGTGGACAAGCTGGAAGAGGAGATTAACCGGAGAATGGCTGATGACAATAAGCTCTTCAGAGAGGAATTCAACGTGAGTTCTTTGCTGAGGCTGGTGTATCAGCAGGGAGAAAGGCAGACCTACGGTCAAGCCTTTTGAGTGATGGGGTAGAAAACAGGTTTCTAATGGGTTATGAGGTGAGGAGTTTTTACCAAGTTCATCTGACTTCTTTCCTATGTGATTATGGACAGGAAATGAAAAAGAAACTGGCTTGCCTCCCTCATCTACCCATCTGTCCATTCATTCATCATTTCGTCTGTTACTTTTGTTTACTTATCCAGAATCTAATATATGTGAGGTGCCAGAGGTTTGCGAGGGGAGCAAAAGCAGATAGTCCCTGCATTCAGGGAGCTTGGTATGTAAGTTCAAACAGCAGTATAGAACATGAAGAACTGGAGGGACATGAAGAACTGGTGCTGAGGCGTGGAAACCTATATTAGGAGGTGTGGCCTTTAGAGTCTAGAGCCAAGGGGTCCCAGTAGACAATAGGAGGAAGTCATTGTGGAAAATGAGGACCATGGCAGATTGCAGGGCACAGGCCTCATCTTGGGTAGTGTTTACATTTGTATGTTTTATAAATCCCTCAAGAAAACAGACCATGTTTGTGAATCTACCAGTTGCTGATCCCAGTCCACTAATTCAGAATTTACTTTAAAACAAATGATGTTTTAATTGAGACCCAGTCATAGGCAAGGACATTGGGGAAAGGCAGATGGGGAACATTCCAGGTACTGGGAATATCAGAATCAATCTGTCAGTAGTAACAGTAGGTGAGGGAAGGCACATTCAAAGAAGAATAAAAGCTGCGAGTGGCTGAAAGGCAGAGACTTGAGGGAGATGAAAATGTAGAAGACTGAGCCAGACTGTAGATCCTGTAGACTGTCATGAGAGAGGTGGAAAGCCACAGACCAGCCAGGTTTGTATTTTGAAAAAAATGACTCAGACTGGTGGTTAGGGAATAGCCAGGATAGAAAAGAAAATGGGGAGACCAGGATAGAAACCGAAAATACAGTTAGGGGCTGCAGCAGTTAGACCAGAGGTGCTGATCTGACTGATGTAAAAGTGGTAATGATTAGGGAGAGGAGAGTGGATTTGAGGACACAAGAACAGTTCCATACTTGGCTAATTCATCAACCTGGGCTTTGCTGAATTCTCAGTCTCGTTCATACCTTTCCACTCAGCCATGTGTCAGCCCTGTTTCTTAGGCTGGCTCCCCTCATGATGCCAAAATGGCTGCCCAGGGAATTCCCTGGTGGTCCAATGATTAGGACACTGCATGTTCTATGCTGAGTGCCTGGGTTCAGTCCTTGGTTGGGGAACTAAGATCCCATAAACCATGCATCAAACCATGCCCCCCCAAAAAAGTAATGGCTGCCCTAGTTGTAGGCACAAATGGAGGTTAACAGGTCCAGGGGGAAAAGGGTGACTGTTTCTTCCTGTGTGTTTCCTTTTATTAGTGAGGAAAACTTTCCCAAAAGCTTCTGGGGACTTACCTGGTCACATATTCTTTCACAAACTAGTCATAGGCAAGGGAGAAATAGACTTACTGCACCTGGTGGAGACCAATCCAGATTATTCCTGTGTCATGTAGAAGATGAGTGGATAACCCATAGAATGGGAGCTCTTGTAGCAAGGAGGAAAGGAGGAGTGATTATTGGGGTATTTGCTCCACCACTGAAGGGCTTGGAGTGGAGAGTGATGTGGTTAGATTTACAGTCTGAGATGTACAGTAGCTAGTACAGTCACTAGCTACAATTTAGAGAATAGATGGGAGGGAAGCAAGAGGTGAAGCAGAAGACCATTTACCAGGGAAGAGTTAAGTAATAATTTGGACCCCTTTTTCTGGCTGTTAGAAGAACACTACCATTTAATACTCTTTATTGATTAAGAACATTTCACCTTATCCCACAAGATAGCACCCTAGCCTCAACACTATAGCTAGGTCTCCAGTAGGCATTCTGTTGTTTTGTAAGTGTAAGCTACTTCTGAGTAATGAGTATGTGACCTTGTAGCCATATTTTTTCTGTGAAATGAATTCTTTGTTTGGAGATAATTCCCTTAGATCCCATAACAAATATCTGGGTAGAGGTGGTGTTCCTAAGAGGCACAGTAGGCAAATTCAGATAGGTATTGTGACAGCCAACTGCTGTGCTACCGTGGCCACATATGTGCAGTTGCGGTGGTGAGGGAAAGAGCTGATCAGCGTCTCTTGGCTTCTTACAGTGAGTGCCATCTGGTGAGCATACACAGGGAGCGTAATACATATTTCCTGTCTTTCTTGTCCCAGTTATCTACTACCCAGGGGTCAGCTTAGATCTTGACATCCAGTGAAGTGAATAGTGTGATACCTTGCTTGAAGTTCTGTTCACCATGAATTTCTCTTTTACTCAGAGTGATACCTAAGTAGATTATCCCATAGCAGTCTACCTCCAGAATGGGCTAGCATGACTCACGGAGCCATTTGTACACTAGGCTGGACTTTTTTCTCCCTTAGTCATCAGGAAGTCAGTGGAATCTACTGAAGGAGTGGGTGTGTGGCATGTGTTCTGTTCACATCCATTTCAGCTGAATTCTGGACATGTCCCAGTTTATAAGCCTACAGACTTACATAATACTAAGTTTGGGCTTCCCAGGTGGCTCAGTGGTAAAGAATCTGCCTGCCAATGCAGGAGACGTGGGTTCGATCTCTGAATCAGGAAGATCCCATGGAGAAGGAAATGGCAACCCACTCCAGTGTTCTTTTTTTATTTTGCTTTATTTAGCTGTGTCAGGTCTTGGTTGCAGCATGCGGAATGTTTGATCTTCATTGTAGCATGCAGGATCTTTGTAGCTGTGGCATGGGAACTCTTAGTTGTGGCATGTGGGAACTCGTCCCCTGACCAGGATCAAACCCAGGCCCCCTGCATTGGGAGTGTGGGATCTTAGCCACTGAACTTCCAGGGAAGTCCCCCCACTCCAGTATTCTTGCCTGGAAAATCCCATGGACAGAGGAGCTTGGTGGGCTACAGTCCAAGGGGTTGCAAAAGAATCAGACACAACTGAGCAACGCTAAGTTTATAATGAGCGGTTAAGGTCATGGACATCTAGTGTCCCATGGCCAGGCTTACATCATTACCAGAGCCCAATGCTAAACTAGAAGCATGATGTTGCTGACAGGATAATGATCTTTTCCCCAGAGTCTAAGGTTATTTCATTACAGTTCTCCTGCTCAGCTTTAATCAGAGACACTTAGGGCCCCCCAAACCTCCCAGAATTCATTTCTCTGCCCTCGATCAGCTAGAGAGCCTTCTCTTTTCAGATCACTCAACAAATGAGTCGGAGCAGGACACCAGCATGAGATAGGTGTTGTCTCCAAAATCTGTAATGGCCCAGCAAGCATCACTCCTCCTCCTTCAAGTGGGCAGAGGTTGGGGGCACAGGGGTAAGGAGTAGCAACTTGTTCTTTACGGTAGACGGTGATGTGCTGTGGGCCTTTGACTTTAAGAAAATTTGGCCTAGGTGGCAAGCCACTATATTTTTGTTTGTATGTCTATCATGTACATCTAAGACACATAATATCCTGTTCTTCAAGTCCTGTTACTTTCTTGTTATCAGCATAGTTATCAGGGTGATATCCTGTGAAACTAAGACAAAACCCCAATGAACCAGATCACTGCAGAGAGAGGTCAAGATGATTTATCACTGAAGCTGCTCCTGCCATGAGGAAGGGAAACTGCGCCATGTAGTCTTTGTGCATCATAAAGGGAAAAATAAGTACACTTGCCATATTAATAGTGAAATTCCAGGTACCGGGGGTTATATTCATCTTTAGGAAGGCGAGCACATGTGGAAAAGCAGCTGCAGATCTGCAGCTCCACATGATTTGTGTATGCTATATACTGACATTCCTAAAAACTGTCATCTCATCTATTTGGTAACTTATATGGGGAGTAATAGGAAGCAGCAGAATAGTTAATACTAGTAGTTACTGAGCACTTGCTTCATGCCATCAGTAAACACACACATGTAAATGGGTTATCTCATTGTTACCCACAACTTTTAAGTCTCCTGTAGCAGTTAGGATATCTGTGACTTGCCTGGGACTTAGCCTTTTGATAAAGGGAGATTATTACTCCAGCAGCTTGCATTTGTTCTGGAGGTGATAGTGTGGCCTCTGAAGCTTTTTTCCTCTCACTAAGATCAAGAATCCTATTTTGATGTCAGTTCCTTCTTCTAAAAGATTCAGGTGCTTTCCTCACCAATGTGCACCCTCTATTAAGGCATGCGTTATAGGTCCCATCAAGGACACGATGAAGATATCAGTAAGAAGGTTGAACCTGTTGAATCCCTATAACACTGATCACCCCTACTTTGTCCCAAGGGCTTTCTGGCTTTTCATTGAACCCAGCTTTCAGTCCAGGTTCCATCTGGCCACTCCACCACTAGAATTGTGGCCAGTTTCCTAAGCAGGCACACTAACTGCAGAAGTTCAGTTAACCATGCCATAACTAGAAATCTGGCCCTATTCAAAAGTTAGGATTAGATCCCTCCTTGATCTAACATTCTCAAAATCTATATCAACAGTTATTCCTATGTTTTTTGATGATCCAACTCAGTGAATTCTTGCAGTTTCTTCTGGGTGTTAGTTCTTTGCTTTTCTACCTTCTTTATGTATATTTCCTCCAGATTGTGTTATACTTGCATCCTGATTATCCATGAGCAATGGGAGCTGGGTTGTGGGGCAGTTTTCATCATGAAAGCAGGATGCAGTGAAAAGCACAAGAGAGATTTTTAGAAGTTGGTTGTCTCCAACTGTTGTTCTGTTTCATTTTTGCATCATTTCAATTATCTCGCTTGATAACTTGAGATAATTTTCTCACTAGATAATTGAAAGCCTTGTCTTTCACATGACCAACCAAGAAAAGATGTGAATTCCATTGGCGTTAACATTTAGTAATCAGCAACGTTCTGAAACCTTAACTTTTGGTTCAGCAAAATACATAGCACAGTCAAAGAAGGGCCCTGAGTTTTATGGTGTCTTTGGAGATGAATATTTGATGTTGGAGCTGGTCTTTTTCTTGTTTTATTGTCTAAAATTGTTAGAAATAATTCTATTACTTGGTTTCAGTGTCTCTTGTCTCCTTTTAATTGGGACTCCCCTCTCCCTAAATTCCTTTACCATCAGCTGGAACAGCTGGAACATGTCCCACGTGATCGCAAGCCAGTAACTGAAGTAACTGTTATAGAGTCATGAGGTATAAGTGGCTCGCTCTTTCCCATAATGAAAATTGACTAACAGTTCTTTCCCTTCATCTGAACTCAGTGATTAGGTTCACATCACCCACATTTCCCCCATCAGTCTCTCACCTACAACCCCACCCTCTGTTACTAACTGCTAAGTCAGTTTAGAGACAAGAGAAGTCATCTCAATTAAGCAAAAAATTAAAATCATCAATTGGGAAGATACTGGGGAGGCAGAATCAAAAGATGAGATAGCCAGCCAGCCCCTGGACAGAGCAGATCCTATCTTGGTGGTTTTGGGCCCTCTAGGGAAGCCTCTGCTGCTTCCTGAGTTTCAAAATCCTAGAAGAGAGAATTTAGATGGCACAGTGTAGGTATGGTGTGACTGTGCTTGTATTGGTCAGCCCTGACAGGAAAGAGGAGAAATAACCATAGGACAAACACCAGTTTGTGTCCACTGTCATAGAATAATATTCTTGTAATCATAGAGTGAGGAAGGCCTTTGTAAACAAAACACAAAATTCAGAAGCTAGAACAGAATAGATTGAAAGATAATAAATATATTAAAATGTTAAGTGTCTCTTAAAAATGACACCTTAAAAAAGTGGCCAACTGGAAGAAACTATTTGCCACAGGTAGACAAGAGAATTTTCCATAATGTACAGAGATTCTCCAAACCTATGAGAAAAAAAGTAAACATTTCAGAAGAAAAATTGGCAGTTCAGGGAAGAAAAGCAAATGGTCTATAAACATAGGAAAACAAACTCAGCTATATCTAGTAATCAGGAAATCCAGATTAAAACTAACCATTTTGGGGGGCCTGTTAGATTTGAAAATTTTCAAAGATCAGTATCAAGTATGGACAGAGGTATGGGGGTAAAGACAGTCTCATACACAGGTAGGAGGAGTTTAAGTTGATAAGAGTTATGGGAGGATAATTTGGCAGTATGAACCAAATTTCAAATGCTTATACTATCTGACCTAATTTATGAGATTCTAACAAGAAAAACCACACATATATTTTTACAAGGATGTTCATTATAGCATGACTTATAATAGCAAAGAAAATAAAATGAAAAGTATTTGTTAGATAGCCAAGTAGCTAAATGATTTCTCTCATCTATTATGAAATTATGTACTGTTGTTAAATGTCAACATAGAAAAATATGGGGAGAAAAAAAATCACTATTTTGGTGACTTTACATGGTATAATCCCCTTTTAAAAATATATGTATGTCTGTGTGTGAGTGTATTAATGCTTTTATTTATTTTATTTTTTTTTTTTAAGTCTGAAGAAACACTGAACTGTAGTCAGTGGTTGCCTACAAGGATGGTTAGAAGATAAAGATGATAGGGAACTTCCACTTTCTGCTGAACTATTTGACTTTCTTTTACAGCAAGCATAGTTTTAGATAATATTTTTAAAAGCAGGCTTCAAAATTAAAAAGTTTTTTTAATATAGTAAATAAAGCTATTCAAGCTTATTCACTTTAGCATAAATATCCATTATGCTTTAATGGATGTGTAGCATATAGAATAAAGAGTTATGTACCCAGAGTGAGCTGTGCCAAGAGTCTTGTGATTAGGTCTCTGTGAAAAGGAATAACATTAAAAGGGAATTTGTTTTAGAGAAAAACTGGACCGTGGAGGTGAACAGCTGAAGAAACAATAAGCACAGGGACAGCTGTTTTCAGATATCTGACAGTCCAGAGAGCGTGGCCTTTCATTTCTGTGAAGCCCCACCACAGTTGAAAGTTACGGGTAGTGGAACTTTGTCCTAAAGTTATAAGCTGGAACTTTTTTACAGACCAGCATTTGTCTTGGAAGAAAGTATTGAATTTTTTTTTTAAAGCGAGTTTGAAAAGTCACTTATTGAGGTCCCTAAGCATGTTTCAGGTTTAATAACTAGATAGAATTTAGTTAGCTCCTGAGGTAAAAGGGATATGTGAGGAAAAGAACTGGAGGGGCAGTGAAGTGGTCAAAATCTGTGATTTGTGAAATGTGAACCACACCCCTCCCCCAACCCATTCAAGATCCTGCATTTTTAGAGACAGCTTAATTCTTGAATTTCCAAGTAAAGACACATTTATGTGCAATATGGTAACAGAACTGTGTGGCATCTGAATGAATCAGAAACAGAATAGCCTCTGCATGGATGAGTTGTCTCTAAATAAATGAATCAGAGCCAAAGGCTACAGGAGTTATCAGTAGCAGTCAGGAGCTTTGGAATTGGGTTTTCAGCAGGGAATTGGGGGTTCAGGATTTCCAAGGGACAGAGAATGAACCAACTGACCACTTGGGTTTTACAATAGTCAGTACAAGGGAAAAATGAAACAAATTGTGTATCGTAGGTGTTAAGTCCTTCTAAACCAAACTGTTCGAAGATAAAGGGAACTGCCTTGGAAGGTAGTAGGATCCCCATCACAGCAGAGTGTTCAGACACTAGTGAGGAGTCAGGGTATTTGGAAGGGGATTCAAACTTAAAGTGAATGAGATTCAGTACTATACTAGAGATATTAGCACAGTAAGGCAAGAAAAGAAATGAAAGATATGAAGGATTGGAAAGAAAGAGACAAATCAGTTTTGTTTTTTTCCCACAGAGGAAATTATTGTTCCAGAGAAATTCAGAACACCAGATAAATTATTAGAATTAATGTTATTTTAACAAGGTTGATAGATACAAAAATAGCATAACAATTAATGCATTTCTATACATAAAACCACAATCAGGAAGTCTAATACTTTTTAAAAGATGTCATTTACAGTAACATCCAAAATGTGAAGTACCTAGGAATAAATTTAATAAAATATTTATAAAATATTTGGAGAAAATTATAAAAATGTTTGAAGGCATTAAAGAAAAAAGCCTTAATTAGTGAAAGAGATAAGATCAATGAATTAGAAGGCTCAATATTGTAAAGTTGTCAATTCTCCTCAAACTGATATATAGATTCAATGCAATTCCAATAAAAATCCCAACAGGTTTTTTGTGGAACTTGACAAGCTGATTCTAAAATATATATGGAGGAGAAAAGATTCAAGAATAGCCAAGACATTCCTGAAGAAGAAGAACAAGGTGAGGAGACCTGCCTTACCAGATATAAAGAATTATTATAAAGTTTAGTAAGTAAGACAGTTTTATATTGGCACTGGAATAGATGGATTGACCAGCAGAAAAAATAGAGAACCCAGAAGCAGATTCGTGTGTAAAGGGAAACATATTGGTGACAAATGCTGTTGAGGTTTCGCAGGGGGAAAGGAGGGTCCTTACATAAACAGTGCTCGGACAGCTGGGTGAACCCCATAGGGATAAATGAAACTGAGTTCTTGTCTCGTACCAAAAATCAATCCCAGTTGATGTAAACACTGAAATTTAAAGGACAAAATGTGGAGACAATAATGTAGGAAAATATACCATGATCTCACATAGGAAAGCATTCTTAAAATTTAAAATGTTTATAAAGGGAAAGATTGATCAACTTGACTACATTAAAATACAGAACTTCTCTTTATAAACAAATAACATAAAATGAAAGGGCAGGCCACAAACTTGGGGAAAAAAATTCTTGTAACACTTATAACATAATAGAATGAGTATCCAGAACACATAAAGAACTCCCTACAAATCAGTAAGAAACAGTCCAGTAGAAAATGGGGAAACACTCAACTAGGTTCTTCACAGAAGAAGAAAGACCAGTAAACTGTGAAAAGATGGTTAATAATAATCAGAGAAATGTAAATTAAACCTATATTGATGCATTTAAAGTCTGATAATAGCAAATGTTGATGAGGATACATAACAGCTGGAACACTTTGATGGTGGGAGTGTGAATTGGGGTAACTACTTAGAGAAACTGGCCTCTTCTGGTAAGGTTACTCGTACTCAGACGTAAAACTCATGCATGTGCATGAGGAAACACAGTTAGTGCTGAAAGGAAGTTGTTAACTGTAAACAGCCCAAATATTCATCAGTAGGAGAACAGAAAAATAAATGTTGGTATGGACTAAAAATGAAGGACTACCAAGTAGTTAAAATGAATGAACTTCGGCTACATGGAACAACCTGAGTGAATCTTAAGAATGTAATGTTGGGCAAAAAAAGCAAGTCACCACTTTATAATCATTCCATTTATATAAGAAAAAATAGACTGAACAATAAAAAAATATATTTTTACAGATACAGAATGTTTGGGATACAAATAAAGCAAAGGGATAATTAGTACAAAATTCCAAATTTACTTGTGAGAGAAGGAAGAAGACATGATGAGGAAGGACCTAAAGAGAACATCTTTCTAAGTTAAATTGGGTGGTAGATATACTTTTTTAATAGATAAATGTAAAAATTGAAGAAAAAAAAATCTTAACTGACATGAAAAAAAAAAAAGCCTTGCATCCAGTAAAGGCTGAAGCAAAAGATTATATGGTCTTTGATGCCACCTTCTGTTGGTGGAGAATTTAGCATCTTAGAGCCTTCTGGTTTAGCTGCTTCTGTCCAGCTCTCCAGGCTCGGTTTGTCAGAGTAGAAACTGAAAGAAATAGGATTCCCCTTGTTTTCATCCTTGACCTCAGCTCTTTAATGTGACATTTTGCATCTAGCATGTATTCTCTAAAGGAAACCTTTTATTTTCTCTTGTTAAGCAGTGGCTCCTGTTTCTTCCTAACTTTGCTTTCTGGAGCCTCAACCGACCTGGAGACCTGACTTTTCTTCATCAAGACTTGGGGAGTTAGGGATGCTGACAGGACTCTGAGACGTGGTCACTGTCATTACTGACTTTGACGATTATTTTCGAGAATTTTGTTGTCTCTACATCTGTTCTATATCATTTTAGACAAGGGAAGTAAAAGTAATGCCTTATGATTAGTCGTGAGGGCTTTTAAAATCTTATCTCATCCTACCCTGCATCAAAGTGGAAACCTGTGGAAATCTAGCCTATCTTAGTGAAGAGAATGCAAACTGTGGGTGAATTGGGAAATTCCAATCTTCCAGCCCAGGAAACTTTTTTCCCCTTTAATGTGTTGACACCACTGGGTCTAAATAAATTGCTTTTCTTAGGAAAATAACATGCAGGACCTCAAGGGTTTTAACTATGAAAAGAAAATCTCTTGAGTAAGTGAAGGTAGATGGACTGCGAGACTTTGATGATTATTGTTATCTTGTGGTCTTTCACTTTAGTTTCTCCTACCACTATACTGCTGGTTCCCAGGAAATATATTTGCTCCTTCATAAAAGTCTTGCTTCTCTCTGACAGAATTGATCCTTTTTAGGCTCACATTTCCTTAATGTAATCTTTATTATTATTATCCAAGCTAGAAACCTGCAAGCGTCTTTCATTCCTGTCTCTTTCTCTCCCCAACTTACCTTTTGTTCATTCCATCTCTAAATCTAGTAATTCTAACCATGTGATACATTGCAGATGTGACTATTTCCTTGCACTGTCACCTTTCTACATTCTATACTTGCCTTCCTCCCAGCCCATTTTCCATGCAGCATGATTCTTTAACATGTAGAATGAATGGCAATTTAAAAACTTTAAACAGTTTCTTCATGCACTTAAAGTAAAATTCAAACTTCCTATTAAAGGACCTACATGGAAATACATAATCTAACCTTGTTAAACTAAGCTTCTCCCACTTCCTCTTGCCATTCCCACCAACCACACTGCGCATAACACCCTCACTGACACTTAATTTCCCCACACAGACGAAGCATTCTCCTGCCTCTGGATCATCACACATGCTCTTCTCTGTGCCTGGAATACTTTTTTCCGTACTCACCCTTCCTCATAGAGACCTACTCTCAGTCTGTACTGGGGTATTTCTTGGGCTTTTGATTCTTTCTCTAGTAATATTCTGTTCTTTCATTGCATATACCTTGGTATGTAACTTTATATTTGTTTTATTTAATATCCATCTTTCACCCACAAGTTTGCATTGTTCATGAGAGCAAGAGCTGTGTACATGATTGATTTACCACTGTTTGCTCTGTACCTAACCCCGTACCTAAGAGGTACACATTATATGTTTGTTGAAAGAGTGAATGAAAAGTAACACACAAACCATAATTTACTTAATTATTCCCCTACTGCTGAATACTAAGGTTTTCAGTTTGGGGTCATTCTAAACAATGATAAAGTAAGTAATTTGAGCATTGAGATTTTTATTTAGACTAGAATCCAGAATTGTTAGGTCAAAGAGTATGAATATTTTTAAGGCTTGTTAAACATATTTCCAAATCACTTATCAGGAATGTTATCTAGGTTATAGTTTTAAACTATCTTCTTTTTTTTTTTTTTTTTGCTTTCTTAGTTTTGAATATATAGAACATAGAAGAAAACAGTTGAAATAATAAAATGTAGCTCCCTACTCCTATAAAACTAATTTATTGAATGCTTATTCTATGCCAGACATGAGATTATCTTATTTACTCCTTATGTAGCAGATATTATTATCCCAATTTTATGGGAAACTTTGCCCAATTTGCTCAAGTTTATGCAGTCCAGAGTATCTTATATCAAGCCATTTATACTTGTTCCATACCTCCTAGTGCCAGCTAATTTACATTGCTCCAAAACTGCTGCAGATTCCATGTCACGTCATCCAAGTCCTCTGCTTCCTATCTGCTGCATCCCCGTGAATGCCATCTCACCCACCAACCTTATCCACATGATGCTAGAGGCTGGGCTGCCATGCCTGCTTGTCAGGCCCCTAACCCAGCTGACCATCCAGACCCCTCCTGTGTGGTTTACTCTGCATTGAGTAAAAATGCATCTCATCTTTGCATGGTGGTCAGCATGGGTATAAATGGCCCATCCCTTCAGTTATGCCGCCCACTCCTATATACAGTAAGTGGTGGGAGGGGGTGCCTTTTGATCGAGCATTGTAATGGGCCCCTAACCATATAGTAATCATGTAAAGAGCATGCTTATAGTAATGGAAAGGGCATTCAGCCCTCTGGACATTCGGACTCTAAGTAGCTTAGGAGCTATTTAGAAAAGAGGTGCACTGTCTTTATTAGCCTGTAGCAATTCATATGGGCACATTTTTTCTCCCCAAGAAAAGGTAGAACTTGCTGCCAGGTCAGAGTATAGTGCAGTGGTTTTCGTGTCTGGTGCTTATCCCTATGAATAACTCCTGTAATTTCTCTTAACCTTTTAGGCTCTCCCTGCTTGTCCTATCCAGGCCACCTGTGAAGCTGCCTCCAAGGAGGAGAACAAGGAAAAAAATCGATACGTAAACATCTTGCCTTGTGAGTGTTTGTAGGGTTTCTTGGGATACAAACTGAAACTGCATCTGTAGCCGGGTTTTCTGAGGATAGAAGGAATCTGGTGATTGATCATGGGAAGACTAGTAATAAGAATAGAGTGAGAGCGCCTTTATGGCTCCCCAGGCATCCCCAGGTGCTCATCAAGTCAGTTGGGGTACTTAACCAGGTTTTTTGTGGCAGACCTAAAGTTTCTAGGAGGTTAAAGAGAACAGTTTCACTAAGACCAGATAGAAAGTGGTTGTTGTGGAGTTTTTTGCTGCTTATTGCAAAGAAATTCTAATTTAGAGTTCTCTTCATAACTCCTTCCCAGAGTTAGTCATTTTGAATCTGTTTATCTGTAACTTAATGGACATTTTTCTAGGCTAATGGCCTCCAGAATAGAATATGCATAATCCAGTTGGGATGCGAGAGCAAAATGTTTGAACTTTGAATGTTCTTTATTTTTATAATTGCTTTTTAAAAAATTCATCCTTTTGGGTACATAATATAATTAGAGACCATTATACTAGTCATTTATAGGTACTTTTGTCTTCTTGTGTATAAATGTGTATATATATATGTATTTTTAGTATAATTGGTATGCTGTATACATTGCTCTTATCTTGGAAAATTAGAGAAAGATAAATACTGTATGATTTCACTCATGTGAAATCTAAAAAAACAAAACACAAGCTCATAGATTCTGAGAACAGATTATTGGTTATTGGAGAGGAAGGGGGTTGAACGTGGGTGAAATGGATGAAGGGGAGGGGGTCTGTTGCATGGTCATGGATGGTAGCTAGACTTGTGGTAATCACTGTAATCATTACAGATGTTGACTTATAATGTTGTATACCTGAGACTATAATGTAAAGAAATGTAAGATAAAAGCAAAGCTAATATATATTGGCAATTGTCAAGAAACAGGAATATTCACTTTCTTTTTTATCATCTGCTTACTATTCCATATTATGGTTTGAATTTTTGCTGTTATAAATAGTGCTGCAGTGACAACTTATACAGGTGTGTGTTCTACATCGTCACAACTGGCCTGCTTGCATTGGGACCAGGGAAAAATTAAATTGAATTTAATTGAAAAAAAATTTTTTTCTAGATGACCACTCTCGAGTCCATCTGACACCAGTTGAAGGAGTTCCAGATTCTGATTACATCAATGCTTCATTCATCAATGTAAGAAACTTGAGTTTTTCTCATTATTACCTTGACTGACCATTGGCTGTTTTCCAGCTGCATATAAGGAGGATTACTTCTCATTACAAGTTTTCCCTGAGGATAATTTTTTTAAGAGACTGAAAAAAAAATTTTTTTTAATATCAAACAGATAGTTTAAAATGTATTCTTATGTTTACCTGTCATCATTACCAAAATTTTCCCATGCAGAAATCAGAATCTAAATGTATACATCACAGTAGGAGTCAGTGAATCCTTTATTGAGCTTATTTGGATAACTAAGAACAGAATCACACTTTGCCATCTACAGTAAAAGTAGGGAAACAGGACAAGGATATCTGACTCCAGATAAGTTTGGCTAGTCATGTCTACTTTGAGAGAAGAGCTGAAATTGGAAGGAGGTTTTTAGGGTGATTTAGAGAATGTTTATAGAGATGATATGTGAGACATGAGTATGTTTTATAGGCTCACAGGAAGGAATCAGTAGAGGGAGAGTTTGAAAAAAAAAAAGAGTAAGCAAGAGAGCTAAAAAGAGCAAGCCTGACTACTGAAGCATGAAGAGAATATTGATGAAATTTGTACACTCATGTTCATAACAGCATTAATCACAATAGCTAAAAGGTGATTATAGCCCATCAAGGGAAGAATGAATAGGTAAAATGTGGTATATACATATAATGGGATATCATTTAGCCTTGAAAAGGGAAGAAATTCTGACATATACTACAGCATGGATGAACTTGGAAAACATTCATGGTAAGTGAAATAAGCCAGTCACAAAAGGATAAATATTTTCTAATTCTACTAATGTGAGGTAGCTGGAGTAGTCAAATTCATAAAGACAAAAAGTAGAGTGGTGGTTGCCCCGGACTAGAGAGAGGGGGGAACAGGAAATTATCATTTAATGGGTACAGAGTTTAGGAAGATGAAAATGTTTTGGAGATGGATAGCGGTGATGGTTGCCCAGCAATGTGAATAAACATTTATTCAGAAATGGCTACAATGATCAGTTTTATGTTGTATATATATTTTACCACAGTTTTGTTTTTTTTTTTAGCTGATGGAGAGATTAGCGTTAAACATAAAAAAGGAAGTTTTTCCTCTGAATTTGCTGGTAAAGGAATATAGAATAGATAGAATTGGTTTGTAAGTGTGAATAAATCAAGCCGAAGGAACTCATCTGTTTTTTCTGAGACGTTAAGTCAGGGTTATCTGCTGAAAAGGAGGGATGGGACTGTGACACGAGAGTACTGAGATCAGTAAGAAAGAACACAGAAAAGGGCATGGAAAAAAGACATGTTTAGCTGCACTGAGGCCCTGCCTAAGATGGAAATCATTGATGTATAAGGGCCTCAGTTGTGTTATTTTCTCCGATTGTATCTAGGATTGGTGATATGCAGAAAACATTTTGGTAACTCAGTTAAAAGGACTAGAGAAGTCAGTTGCTGCTCTAAGTAGTCAGCTAAGGGCTTTAGGTTCGGTGGAGAAAGGAAGGGATCAAGGACCAGATTTCGACAAATTGAAAGAGCAGTCTTGGGATAAAAAAGGAGAAAGGTGGAAGAAAAGAGGTTGTGGCTAAAAAATAGATTATCAGATGGAGTTCAGAAATGGAGCGGGGCAGGCATCCTCACTAGAGTGGATTTGCTGAAATTCCTGTATATATGTTTCATAAGGATGGTCATATGTTTATAGTTAGAAGGAAAAGAACCATGCGAGAAATGATTGCTGTGGTAGATAAGGAAAATGGAAAAAGGCTAGTAACCAGCTAAGATTCCCAGAATTTAGATAAAAAATTATGATGAACAGTTAAGGAGCAATATAGATTGAGTTTAATATTATATGGAAGAGTATAGCAGTATTAGTCAAAATGTTTCCATCTTAAGGTAACAGAATACTCAACTAAAATTGGTCTGGACAGAAACATTTACTTCTCATATAATCTGAAAGCAAATATACAGCAGTTCCAGAGGTGGCTGAGTCTGTGACTCAGTGACATCCTTAAGAAACCAGGTGTTTCCATCTTTCTACTCCGATGTCTTCATCCTGTTAGCAGTGTCTCTTGGTCACAAGATGGCTGTAGCAGTTCCAAACATTTCTTATACACACAACAAGCAACACAGAGGAGGAGGAGGTGGAGAATTTGTACATATGCTTTTCTCTTTATTTGGGAGCATGATCTTTCTCAGAAGCCTGTCCAGTACAGTGCCCTTCAGAGCCAACAGGCCAGCATCGGATCACATGCTTACACCCTCTCTCTAGTCACTGGCTAAGGCACTGAGAATTATCTTGATTTACCCTTCTGGAGCTGAGGAATTGTCATCTTCCAAGCCAGTAGAAGATAAATATCCAAACAAAAGCATGGTTTTGATGGCAAGGAAGAATGGGGAGGAATAGCTTTTGAGTTAGTAATCAGCAGTGTCTGTCACTGTAACCAGTTTGGATTCTTCCCACATTGAAGGTGAAGACAGACAAAAGTAAGTTGGATGTGAAGACTGGTAAGCAAGTAAGGTGGGTCTGTACATGGTCATAGTAAGCAAGGCACTGAAGGAAACATGCCTTCTGCTTTGGCCATGCTTAGTTGGAGCTCACAGTAGGGCATCCTATAATGCCATGGTGTTTATTGGAGGTTATTAATAGGTGAAATGAAAGTTTAGATGAAGAGGTTAAATTGGGGGCACTTACAAATTCAGTGAAAAAAAAAAAAAAATTCAGTGAAAGTAGAAATGCAAGAAAAAGCTATGGTGAACCATGAGTAAGAGTCAGGGATTAAAGAAGATTTAGGTTTATTCAATTCAAGCAACATTTTTTGATCACCTTTTGTGTGGTAAGCACTGGAAATAGGCTCAGAGGTTACAGAGATAGGATGTAGTCCCTAGTGTGATCTACCTACAGGTAGATCATTATCTTTAGTGTGCAACATGTGCAAAGGAGATACTGCCAGATTCTTTGGGACTTAAGAGAAGGAAACATTTAGCCAACCTGGTGATCCAGTAGAGCTGAATATTAAAGGGTAAGTCTACATTCAAGAGAAGGAAGACAAGTAGAAATTTT
Source organism: Ovis aries (assembly GCF_016772045.2). Lineage (NCBI taxonomy): Eukaryota > Metazoa > Chordata > Mammalia > Artiodactyla > Bovidae > Ovis > Ovis aries. The sequence goes on along the minus strand of NC_056066.1, from coordinate 51,880,329 downwards.
AAAGCAAAAAGAAAAGTATGAGTGAAGTCAGAGACTGGAAATAGTAGTCTTAGTTATAAGGTACAAGGTGGGAAGGAACGAGGCTTGAGGGATTGGTAGGAGCTCAGTCTTAGAAGGCACTGAATGTCAGGTGTGTGTTGGGGTTCTTAGTTTCAGACAACAGTGTCAACTTTCTAGTCTTTTAAGCAGAAGGGGTTTATTATTAGATACTAGATAGCTTACAAAATCTGTGGGAGAGTTGCAAAGTGGTGTTCAGTGAGGAGCAGAGCAGCCATTGATGTGCCCAGCTACCCCGTATGACTCTCGGAGTGGAACTCCTTTGCAGGTGCTGCAGAAGAACTCAGTGCTTCCACTGCCGTGCTTGCCCAGAGACTACATCTTCCTAGCACAGTCACCGTCTTACGTTACTCCTATCCCAAGTCTTATGTGGGACTGCTAGGAAGAAACTGAGTTCTTAGGCTGAACAGAGCTGCAAGAGAGTCTGGGGAATTCAGCTTTTAGTTTCTCAGCCTCTATAGAAAGGAGGTCAGGCTGTTAGTGGGTGGGACTGGATGTTGATTGAGCTACCTTAAAATATCTGCAAATTTTCAGTACAGCTGAGTTTTTATTCTAGGCAGTGGGTGAAAGGTGTTAAAGACAAGGAGTGACATGGCCACATTTGAATATTGATCACTCAGGTTACTGTGTGCAGCATGGACTTAGGAAGGGCCAGTTAGATGCTGTTACAGTATCAGGCTCTGGATGGTGAGGGTAGAAGGGTTGGAGAATTATCAAAGTAAAAACCACTTTGGAGGTAGAATTTAGTAGGACATGGTGATTGATTATGTATGAGAGAGTATAGGCTGATACTCTGTAGAGTGTATTGACCTGAGCTGGAGGAAACACCTGTACATGTGAAATCCCAGTGCTGGGCAGCCAGGGCCACATCCACACCTGCCTAACATTGAGCACCCTGGAGGTTGCAGTCCTGCTCATCCACCACCTGCCAACACTACCTTTCCTCCAGGCCCCCTTCCCACTCCCCCAGGAGGACCCCAGGGGAATCCAGCTTTTCGCCCTGGTGGGCCCTGTTACCTTGTGCCACAACCAGGGTCTTTAGGATGCCAACCCTCAGGTCCCTACCCCTGCCCATACCCACCACCTGCCCCTGACATGTATCCTGTGAATCCATTGGCTCCTGGCATGGTAGCACCAGGAATGGTGACAGACAAAAGAATGCAGAAGAAAATGAAGAACGATCATAAAAAGCAACAGAAACACCACAAACATGGCAGGCAACACACCTCCTCCCGCTCCTCCACTACCAGCCGTGACTCCGACTGAATGCAGGGCCTGGACCCTTCCTCTCTCCAATTCTGCTCTTCCATCAAGCTTCAGATGCCATCTTATACTAGGGGAAATTAGCCCTCGTGTCCCTTCCCCTCACCCCCACCATCTGTGCCTCCCTCTGCTGTTCAGCCCTAATTGGTTAGGGAAAATGGGAGAATTGCCATGGACTAGCAAAGACCATCTTCCTACTGCCTGGATAGAACGTTTAGCTAATAAGTTTTGCAAGATAAATGTTTTTTGAAGATGGTGAGATTTGAACTAAATGCTGAAGACAAGTCTAAAATCTGTAAAATGTGATTTTTTTCACTTTCTTTTGTAATACTTGTGATTGGAGTGATGCTGTGAAAAATTAATTATGGGAAAGAAAACCAACCTATACCTTTCTTGTCTTAAAAAAAAAAAGTATAGGGTGATCCATGTGGATGTATCCAGCATAGTTGGGCATTGATCTGAGCTCAGGGGAGAGATTGCAAAGCCATTAGAGACAGAAGAGAAAATCCTAGAGTCCAGAAACCTCTGCCAAGGCACACTGGGCAGGAGGTGCTCATGAGTGAGACAGAAGACCAGGAGAGAAGAGCGTCTCAGAGGACAAAGAGTAAAGCATGGGGAAAGGCGCTCAGTGGTCAGCAGAGTTGCGTGCAGATGAGAGAGCCAGTGGGAAAGAGGGAGCACATGTGCTCTGGCTTGGGAGGGTCAGACAGCAGCCTTTGCTGAAGCACATTGAGGCCATTTGTTGTGGGCTGCCAGTTACACTTGTATAGTTTATAAAAACTTACCTTATATACCTCTGTCATGCTAGGAGAAAAAATAGGGTTTGGTAAGTGTTATATAACAGTAATTCAGACATTTAAAACAATAGAATTCCTTGAATTTTAGTAAGTTTACCAAGTTAATGCTTCCATTGCATGCTAAGTTGTTTCAGTCATGTCTGACTCTGTGCAACCCTGTGGACTATAGCCTGCCAGGCTGCTCTCTCCATGGGATTTCCTAGGCAAGAATACTGGAGCGGGTTGTCATTTCTTTCTCCAGGGGATCTTCCTGACCTAGGGATCTAACCCACATCTCTTAGGTCTCCTGTATTGGCAGGCAGCCTCTTTACCACGCACCACCTAGGATGGCTTTATTGATGTAATTCACATTCCATAATTTTCACCCACTTAAAGTTTACAATTCACTGGTTTTAGTCTATTCACAGATGTGTGCAACAGTGATCACCTCAGAAGAGAAATGCTGTACCTCTTAGCTATTGCCTCTTAGTTTTAGAACTTTTTGTTTACCCCAAAAAGAACCACCTTATCAATATTCCCAGCCCTGGCAATCACTTACCGAGCCCTTTGTGCACACAGAGAACCAAGATCACACATGAATCTTAAAGAGAAGTGGTTTCAGGTACCAGGGAATGGTGGCAGCAGTTGGGGAGGGTGTGGGACCTGTGGTTTGGAGACTACAAAAGTCCGAAGTGAACCTGACATTGTTAATAAGAGAAGATGAAATAAACGGTGGAATAGGTGGCAGCTGGGCTTCCCGCCTGGAGTCTTAGGAGCGACCAGTTTCCTCGCTTACTCTTAGCTGTCTAAGAGTATATAGAGGATTTTTAAGTGTTTTGTTTTTGTTTTTAAACTGGTAGAAATGTAGATGCCGTGTGGAGCCAACTTGGCATTTGACTTTCAGAATCCAAAGGTGTCTCAGGAACTCAGGAGCCACATTTCTTCTTTCCCTTGAATATAACGCAGGGAAGATCAGTAGTTTGGCCTCATTCTAGTTTTACCTTATTGGTTAAGGAATGTCACCATATCATTATGTAGGCATGTTTTCATGGGAATATATAGCACACTCCTAATGAAGACGAAGCAGGAAGCTCTTGGGGGCTGGACCCTCCAACTGTGCTTTTAAGCTATTCATGACCCACACACTCCAGTGAGAATTTGGCAGCTACTTCTCCTGGAACAGGGATATATTATAGCTTAACATAATCTAAGAACTTCTCGGTTTTAATTACACGTTTAGTGCAGTAACCAAAGTGCAGCATCCTGAATTAAGGTTTTATCAATTTCCATCTTCTAATGATTAAAAACAGTTGGAAAAACTTAAATTGCTCTTCTAAATAAAAATTTTAACAAACTTCTTGTTAATTCTAAACATCTCCATCTTGAGGCCTAAAGCTTTCTCCAGTTCTGAGAAGCAGTTCTGCCACTGCCTTGCAGACTTGTATTTCATCGTCACCTTGGTGTGACATGGTGTCCCATCCATGAAACTGTCTTCCTCAGTGCCCTCATTGCCCGTCTTAATGCTGTCTGAAAGAAGCAGAGGTATTTACAATGTTTAAATCAAATGATTTTTTCATTTACCTAGGACTTCTCAAGTGAACACTACATTTAAACAATGAGGTTGAAAAGGTGTGTGACGAAACAGTAAATGCCGAAAAAGTATTGTCCAAGCTTTGGTTTTTCCAGTAGTCATGTACGGATGTGAGAGTTGGATATACTATAAAGAAGACTGAGTGTCGAAGAATTGATGCTTTCAAATTGTGGTGCTGGAGAAGACTCTTGAGAGTCCCTTGGACTGCATGGAGATCAAACCAGTCAATCCTAAAGAAAATCAATCCTGGATATTCATTTGAAGGGCTGATACTGAAACTCCAATCCTTTGGCCATGTGATGCGAAGAGCTGACTCATTGGAAAAGACCCTGATTCTGGGAAAGATTGAAAGCAAAAGGAGAAGGGGCAGTAGAGGATTAGATGGTTAGATAGCATCACCAACTCAATGGCATGAGTTTGAGCAAACTCCAGGAGATAATGGAGGACAGAGGAGCCTGGCATGCTGCAGTCCTTGAGGTTGCAACGAGTCGGACATGACTTAGCAACTGAACAACAACATCCAAAGCTTGATGTTGTTTCAAACATCAGTACCTTGAAAATTTCTAGAATGGAAATTCTTGTTAATTGCCTGGACCTTTTCACAAGGGAGGCTTTGTAAACTGGTTGGGAGTCTGGAAAATTTCATTCTTATCCATTTTTGGATTTTCACTGTCTTTTTCTCCTCTCTTTCCCCCCACCCCACTCCCAGGGCTACCAGGAAAAGAACAAATTCATTGCTGCACAAGGTAAAATAAGATAATTTTTTACTCTTGGGTTTAACCATGAATGGGCTTGGGTTTTTTCTTCCAAATCCTAAATAGATCACACAGAATATATTAGCTTTTCTGTAATTATTACCACCTGAAAGAAAAGCAATCTACCTTGCATGTTTCTAACTAAGGGGCTTCATCTTGATGACTTAGTGTCCAGGGGTCCTTTGAAATAAATTCTTTTTTATATGTACATAAAAAATACTGGAGAACACTACACACACACACACACACACACACACACCACACACACACACACCACACACACACACACACACACACACACCACAGTCTATTGAGGCCCTCTAAAGAGGATTGGACACTCACAGGTCCAGGCTGACTCATCCACCCACTCATGAGCCTGAGCTCTACTATTATTCACAGAAAAGTGGTCTAAAAACCCTCAAATCAGGGACCCAATGTGCTATACATGCTCTGTACACATTTCCACAGTCTAAAGTTCTAATAAGTGCCCTCACTTTTAGGATCCTAGCAAAAAATACCTTGATGTTTGCAGCACTGTAAAGTAATTGATGTTATTATGGTCCATCAAAGCCCATTTAATTGATCATTCAACAAATATTTATTGACCATTTATTGTGTGCCACGCACTGGCCTAGGTGATGGTAAGGAGCCTCTAGTTGGTAGAGGATGCTGTGCTGTGCTAAATCGCTTCAGTCACATCCTACTCTGTGCCACCCTGTAGACTGTAGCCCCCTAGGCTCCTCTGTCCGTGGAATTCTCCAGGCAAAAATACTGGAATGGGTTGCCACTTCCTTCTCCAGGGGATCTTCCTGACCCAGGGATCGAACCCACATCTCCTAAGTCTCCTGCATTGACTGGCAGGTTCTTTACCACTAGAGGATAATTTATAGCAAAATAAACAGAAACTTTGGTAAGTGGCTATTGTGTTCAATACAGTAGTTACTAGCCACAAGTGGCTATTTAAAACAAGATTTTAGGGAGTTCCCTGGCAGTCTAGTGGTTAGGACTCTGCACTTTCACCTCTAAGGACATAGGTTCAATCCCTGGTCGGGGAACTACAATCCTGCAAGCCATGTGGTACAGCCAAAATAAAATAATTAAAATTAAATAAAATTTTAAAATCAGTTTCTCAGTCACACTAGTCACAGTGACTAGAGACTACCGTATTAGTGCAGATATGAAACATTTCTATCATCGCCTAAAGTTCTGTTGGACAGTACTGTGAGCGTGATAAAATAGAGATAGAAGTAAAATAAAGTGGAGTGGTCAGGAAAAGCCTTACATCCTCCTTGCTCTTGCAGTCTTCCACCAGGGACTGGCCCTTGCCTAACCAAGCCCCCTACCCGCCCTCTGTAGCCATCTGTCGGTTCAGGGCCACGCTTCAAGGCCCAGCTCAGCTACCACCTACTCAGTGATTTTGGCACCAGTAACCACATACAGTCTCTTCCTCTGTTTGTCATGGTGCCTTTTTGATGCTAAAATATTTCTTAAAGTCACCTTTGATTTCCTTGTGGGCCTTTTCTCAGACTCCCTCTTCAACTTCACAGAACTTCACTTTCCTTGAAACTGTTATTTCCAGACATTCTGTTCTCTTGATTTTTCTCACTTTTCTAAGTATATTATCTCTAGCTGTTATTCTTCTTTCTGTGTCTTAAATATAGTTTCTCTTGAAAATTGTAGATGGCTACTTCTTTAAAATTCCATTCTTATCTTTCGTGGCACATTTCTGTCCATTCTTCTGCCTCCTCAGCTTTTTGTTCTGTCTGAACTTGAATAATGGCTCAAAGATCCCCAGCATTCTGTGTTTACACAGAATTCTTTACCCCTTCTTTACTCTGTACCCCAACTCCCTCTTTGAGAGACCTCATCTAATACCCACCTCTGTTTGACTGGCTGCTGCCTCTCTTGAGCTCTGGAGCCACATTTTCAAACTAACTTTGTGCCCCTCCACTTGAATACTCTCACACACTCTTTAGATTCAACGTCAGAAGCTGAAATGTGACTTCCTCAGCCCCAGAGCTGCTTTTTCTCATAATTTCTTTGGAGACCGAATCACCAAGCCTAATTTAGGATCATTCAGATGTCCTACCTGTCCCTTGCTTTAAATATGATTAGTCCTCCAGTTTCTATCTCCAGAATCGGCCTTCTCTGGCTTGCGACCTTGCTCTTAGCTCTTCAGTTCTGTTGCAGTAGCTCACTGATTGATCCCTGTAGGCCCTAGCTTTGTTCCTTGCATTTCTTCCACCAGAATGACCTTTCTTAATGTAAAACTTTTGTCAGACTCTTATGAACATCCTATAATGACTTTTCATTATCTATATCTATAAAACAAGCCTTTGTAAAGAGCTGGCCTCCAGCTCTTTAGATTCTGGTACCTCACCTATCTTCCTAGGTGTGTCTTTTCTCCTCCACACCGTTGACACAGTGAGCTCACCTTCAGCCCATGTGTGTCTCACACTGTTAGCCCCCAGCCCCTCTGCCTGGAGTGCCTCTTCTCCCTGTGCCTCCTTTCTAAACTCAAGTCTGCTTTCTCTGTCCTAATATATGGCTAAGATGTCACCTCTTTCAGGAGATTTTTCCTAACCTTACCAGGCAGTGAAACAGTTTCCCTCTGTACATCATTCTGGCTTTCTGGCATGTGTCCACTTCTGACATGATTTGTTTCTTGTCTTAATATTTTTCTTTTTACCAAAGGGAGTACAAAATTTCTTGAAGAAAGTAAAAAAAGTATTACAAGATCTATAGAAACAAGTTCTCCCCTCAAAATTTTATCTTCACCTCTTTAGTCTAATTCAACCATTTTTATCTGTGGAGTTCTTCTTATACTAATGCATGCTGCTGCTGCTGTTGAATAGCTCAGTCATGTCTGACTCTTTGTGACCCCATGGACTGTACCCCCAGGCTCTTCTGTCCACGGGATTCTCCAGGCAAAAATCCTGGAGTGAGTTGCTGTGTTCTCCTCCAGAGCATCTTCCCCACCCAGGGATCGAACTCTCTTATGTCTCCTGCATTGCCAGGCAGGTTCTTTACCACTAGCATGACCTGGGAAGCCCTACTATATTATTACATAACTTATTTAATCTTACAAACTACATCACACTCATACGTGTCCCTTTCCCCTATTCTCCCAGTGGAGTTAAATCACAGTTTGGAGTGAAGATAATACTTGTTATTTACATTCTTATTACTATGCCAGTGTTATTCACAGCTAAAGCACATAGTATTGTATGATTTTTTTTTGATACAATTTTTTATTTTCTTCTTTCCCAAGTGTTAATAATTACCTTTTTTCCTTATTCACTTAATTTTGTATATACCTAGCACTGATTTTTTTTCCCCTCCAAACTCTTTGCTGGAAATACAGATTTTCTCTTGGTACCCTCAAAATACATGAGGTTTAATTTTTTTAAGTTTTTCTCTTGGGATCCTTCTAGAACCTTCTTTGATTCCATTCTAGGTTGATTGCCCTTTAGCCTCTAACAGAGTAATTATCCTGAGCCTTTCCTTTTCCAGTACCCTGGGGATTCTGCTAGTCTCTGTCCTATATTAGATCCCACTTTTTTCTTTCTTTATGCCCTTTTAATGGCTTTCTGGAAAAGGCTGTATAGGAAGTAAATTTTAAATTTCAGCCTAAGCAATTACCCAACCTGTCTCACTAACGATACCCAGCTCACAGCATGGTAAGAAGAGTAAATGAGATATAAAGCACATAGCTCACTATCTCACCCTTAACATTGGTATTCAGTAGGAGTCGTGATTCCTAATCCTCAACTATAGTATCCTTGGGAAACATTGTACGTGGTCTCTTTTTATTTTGACACCTTGACACCCCCACTTCACTTCCTACTGAAGTGCCTGACACATACATGGTGGAAATGTTCAGTTAGTAGGTGGGTGGATGGGTAGATGGATTCTATAATTAACTGGGGACATGTGGTCACAGGCTTCCAAAAATCAGGAATGAATGTTCCTAATTTCCCAGCAGCTTTCTTCCTCTTGCTGTGTGTTCTCATCTTTGCTGTTGGTTATTTTAGGACCAAAGGAAGAAACGGTGAATGATTTCTGGAGGATGATCTGGGAACAAAACACAGCCACTATTGTCATGGTGACCAATCTGAAGGAGAGAAAGGAGGTGAGTGGAGAAATTAGGTAGAATGGCCTCTGATACAGGCATGACCAACAGAGGGATTGCTGTTTTTGTGTTCTATGTTTGAGCCTAAGGTATCCACCTTTTTTGGCTTCTGTGCCAGTCATTCATCCAGACAGAATCCAGGCCAGGGTGCCCATTACATTTTCCTGTGGCCTGGAAGCCTTCGATGATCTGAGGGATATTCCTAGGGCATGCCCTGTGTTTGGTAACCAAATAACTCACCTTAGATCCAAAACATTTTAGGAAAAAGACTTGGACCATTAGCCAAGGAAAAGCCTCAGTGAGGCTTTTCTCCCCTGGCTTCTCTTGTCCCTCACTCCTCTGGGTTTCTTGCTTTTGTTTTCTTTCTGTCCCTCCCCCCGAGTCAGCAGAGGGAGCTGTTTGGACCCAAGGAAATGTGAGCCCCCGACCTGATCCTTCAGGCAAACCTTCTGACTGGCCCTTTTCTTTCTGTGATTACTAAGTCCATGCCTAGTTAGCTCCATCACTGGGCCACAGCCAGCACCAATCCTGAGTCCTGGATCAGGCCCCAGAGAGGAATCCCGATTCATGACTGTCTCTCTTCAGGATGGCGCCAGAGTCAACCTGATACCCACACTGGGCTGTTGGGTGTGTTGATCAGCTTAGGAGGGTTAACTTTAGAGCTGGACTTTAAGTTCGTTTCCTCCATCCCTACCTGTTTCTCTTGGGAGCTGTTCAAGGCCTAATCCTCAGAGAAGGCCTTGGACCTTTCGTGGCAAGTTTACAGTCTGTATCAATCCATCCTAGTGACTTCCTCATAGCAACTTGCTCTTTCCAGGGGATCAGTGGACTTGCCCTTAGAGCATGACCCGGAATATTGTGGAAGTACAGATTTTATACATAAAATGGCTTCCGATTTGCCCAGAATTGAGACCCTAGAGTTGGGAAAGAGTGAGGGAATATATGTCTGGGGCTATACATAAGTTAAGAGATTGTGCTAAATGGGATGGAAACTGAAGAACTTAAAAAAAGAACAGGGAGTTTCTTGCCAGCATAGTGATTAGGATTCCGGGCTTTCACTGCTGTGGCCTATGTTCAGTCCCTGGTCGGGGAGCTGATAGCCTGCAAGCCACATGGCACAGCCAAAGGAAAAAAGGGAAACAGTGAAAGTCTGCAGCTGACGGAGGTGAGAGAAGAGGCCAGGAGGCTTTCTGAAGATTTCAGTCTAGGCTTTTGTAGTCCTTTCCTTTAGGGCCCTTTGCATCTGCTAGGGGTGGAAGGCCTGAAGTCAGGGGGATGCATGTCTGTTCCTTTCCAGTGTAAGTGTGCCCAGTACTGGCCAGACCAAGGCTGCTGGACTTACGGGAATATCCGTGTGTCAGTAGAAGATGTGACCGTGCTGGTGGACTACACAGTGCGGAAGTTCTGCATTCAACAGGTACTGTCTGCTGCCTCCTTTCTTGGTTCTCATTTAGGATCTGCTGACCATTAAGAGGGCAGAACAAGCTGGGTCACCCCCCTCTTACTCAGGGTGGTCAGGAGTTACTGAGCATGCAGTATGTTTGGACTCTGAAATCAGAGATCTAGGCTCTCAGTATTTATCTCCCCCACCCCAACTCCCACCCCCCTGTCCCCATTTTGATTAAAGCCAAGAGAGGAACACTTTCATGACTGGGAGAAAAAGTATTACTGAGGTGGAGTTTGGTCATGTTAGGTATGAACTGGGTGCATCAGGAGGTAGTGTAATCTCCTGGGTACTTGACTCATCTCCTTTCTTATCCCAAAGACTCCTGACATCAAGGATGTGGGCCTTGCTCCTGACCCTTCAGAGTGACCCTGGAGGCTTGAGCAAAGATTGCCTTCAGCTGAGGGCAGTGTGCTGCTGTGAAAAGAGAGCTTACCAAGAATTAGGAGACCTGCACTTTAGTTCTGACCTTGCCTTTTACTAATCCTGGGACCATAACCAGGTCATTTAACTTTTTTGAGTTTCACATTCCATGTCTGTAGGAATAAATAATAGTAACAGCCTTGACTACCCCATGGGGCTCCTGGGAAGGTTTTCTGTCTATGGTTAAAATTTTTCTTCTTCTTAATTTTTTTAAAAATGTATTTATTTTTAATTGGAGGATAATTATTTTCTTGAGAAGTTTATTACTCTTCACTTCCCCATTGTCAGTGACAGCTACAGCTGGCCCTGGCCCCTTCAGTCTCACCCTCCTTGCCCTGGTGCTGCCCTACCGCAGGGTATCAGGGCCAACATGCAGGATCTCTTCAATTCACAGGTGGGCGACGTGACCAACAGAAAGCCACAGCGCCTCATCACTCAGTTCCACTTTACCAGCTGGCCAGATTTTGGGGTGCCTTTCACACCGATTGGCATGCTCAAGTTCCTTAAGAAGGTGAAGGCCTGTAACCCTCAGTATGCAGGGGCCATCGTGGTACACTGCAGGTCAGTGTGGCCTGACCCTTGGCTCCCCACTCATACCACATTCTGTTCCCATGCTGAGAGCAGGGCAGGCATAGGAGCCCTGGCCAAGGAGGCTGGCACAGAGCAGATGAACTACCTGGGCCCCAGAGCTGCAGCCAGAGAGACTCTTCAAGTTTTGGTGCTAGGTGGAAAGCACTTGAAGAAAGAGGGAAGGGCAGTCCTCCAAGATCGGGGGTGAGGGGACCACTGCTCTGAAGCCAGAAAGCGAAGTTGAGTTGCTGCCTTGTGTAAGTGGACTCTGCAGACCATTCCAAGTGTCCCTGGTCCTGATAACTCGAGGCAGGGAGTTCGCAATACAGTGGGATTGTTGGTCCCATGAGAGTCCCACCTCTGCTCCATACAGAGTTAGAATGTAAAGGCTTGAAGACAGAGCCCTGCCCTGTGCTGCCCCCTCCCTTTGTGTGCCCCCAAGGCATGCTAGCCATCCCAGTAATACTCCTGCTCTCTGGCCACAGTGCGGGTGTAGGACGCACAGGTACCTTTGTCGTCATTGATGCCATGCTGGATATGATGCATACAGAGCGGAAAGTGGATGTTTATGGCTTTGTGAGCCGGATCCGGGCACAGCGCTGCCAGATGGTGCAAACAGACGTGAGTGGTTTGTGTGTGAAACAAAGGTGGGGGGCATATTAGGACCAAAACATGTACCTACCTCGTAGATTACTCAGTCTCCCAGGTTATTTTAAATGATCATCATACAGTGTGACAAAGGGCCTTATAAATTATGTAGTAAAAGAACATGGAGCACAGAGAAGGGTGTGCCCTCGGGGAGTCAGGAAGGTGGGCACATGTCATTTGCACTAGGCCCTAAGGATATGGAACAGGTCCTGAGGGAAGGGCCATTGCCCCAGAGTGGTGACACAGCTCAGCCAGGTCCAGGAGCAGCAATGTGATCAATTCTGTGGTTAGGGAATGGGGTGCAGAGGGCACAGTACTGGGAAGGGGGCTGGCATGGGCTTTCTGTGTCACTGGAGTTTGACAGCCCCTCAGTCTATCCATCTATGCTCTGGATACAGATGAATGAATGGATTGGATCTGTCCTTCTCTCCAGGAGAGTATCAGAGTAGGACTCTCTCCCAAGTTTAAGCACCCCTACAGGGACTCAGGCATTTTGAGTCCTGCCTCCTTGAATTTGGACAAGAGCAAATCATCTTATATGTGCTGGGATCAAAGAAGTGGACTGAAGTGAAACAGGAGTGTGGGAGGGAGTGCTCTGGCACCACCATTGTATAACTGGAAACTCTGCATCATCCATATTTCAGATGCAATACGTCTTCATATACCAAGCCCTTCTGGAGCATTATCTATATGGGGATACAGAACTGGAAGTCACCTCTCTAGAAACACATCTGCAGAAAATTTATAACAAAATCCCAGGGACCAGCAACAATGGATTAGAGGAGGAGTTTAAGGTGAGTTGAAGCTGAACTATCTCTTTCAGAAGGAAGGATCTGTGTGACCTGTGGCATACAGAGTGTTTGACTCCTTTTGAATTTACCAACAAATGGTAAATCCTCTTTCAAGGCATGTGGATAGTTAGGGAGGTGTGTCTGTGGCCCGTTACTCATACCCTAGTTATTCTCAATCCTGCATGTTAGAATCACTTGGGTTGCATTTATGGAGTGGGTGAGGAAGCAAAAACAGGCAGTGGTATTTTTTTTAAGTCCCTCAGCTCCCCCTCCCAGGTGATTACAATGTATAGCAGGAGCACACTTTTTCTGCAGAATAAATATTTTTGGCTTTGCAGACCATATGGTCTATTCACAACTACTTAACGCTGCTGTTTTATCACAAAAGCAGCCATAGATACCACATAAACAAATGAACATGGCAGTGTTTCCATAGACCAGCTTGGCTCATAGACCGTAGGTTGCTGACCCTGCCGTATTCAGATAGACAATGGTTCCGAACACACCTATGGGATATGTCACACACTCAGCAATAAAAGTGCTCCCAGAAGCAAGAGATTTCTGGGTTGGGACGAGGAGGACCACTTTCCATAAGCACTCCTGAAACTGAGAGGTTACCTCAGGGCTCTGATTCAGCAACTCTGAGGGCTTGAGATTCTGCATATTTGACAAGATGAGGCTGATGCTTCTGGTTTATGGGATACACTTTGAGTAGCAAAGATCAGGAAAAAACCTTGAAATCAGGAGAAGGGAAGATATGCATTTCAATAAGATTTTTCTAAAGAATGTAAGACAGCCTCTGGGAATAGGACAGCAGGGAGGGAGGAAGGGCACACTCGATTCCTTGCTCCAGGATCATAAGTGCCAGTCCAAGGAAATCCCACAGTGGTCCACAGGGCCTGGGAAAGCAGTGTTTCCCAGACGTTCTTGTCTTATTCACTGATCTTAAAGTTGAAAAAATAATGTTCTGAAATGGAGGTCAGGGCTCTGATGAGAAGAGCAGTGTGCAACCAGTGTGGCCTGGGTGCAGGGCCAGTGACAGACATAATCTTGTCAAGTTCAGTTACTGAGACCAGTAATGTTTCCCTTCCCCTTCCCAATTTAGAAATTAACATCGATCAAAATCCAGAATGACAAGATGAGGACCGGAAACCTTCCAGCCAACATGAAGAAGAATAGGGTTTTACAGATCATTCCATGTAAGAGCCCTCTCCCCACCCCAAAGCCCTAATGCCCATCCCCCTTTCCCTTAACCCTTCAGCCTTCTTCTGTACTAGTAATGATCAGCTTGGAGACAAGAATTATGGCATTGTCTCTTATTGCTCCCAGTTCTTCAGTGGCTTTTGCAAAGAGCAGGAAGGCCAGAGTTTTCTGCCTCATGGGCTAGGAATAGGCATGTTGTTACCCAGCTGGAATTACATCTGCCCAGAGCCTGAGAAGAGGCGGGGATAGATGAAAAGAGAGGGAGGAGAGGACAGATGATGCTGGGGAGCCACAAGCTGCTGTCCTTCTTGCAGATGAATTCAACAGAGTGATCATTCCAGTTAAGAGGGGTGAAGAGAACACAGACTACGTGAATGCATCCTTCATTGATGTAAGTTGTGGCAGTGTCCCCTGAGCTCCCAACACTTCATGGAGATTGAGCTGGGCCTTGCAGTGCTGCCCTCCCACTGCTTGAAAGTTTGGTCTTTGAGTCAGTCATCAAATGCAGAACTGATACCCTTTCTGTGCACTAGGTCTGTCAGACCCCCCAAGAGTAGAAGGTGGGGTAACAGAGGGTAAACACCAATGTAAGAGCTGGAAGGAAAAGCTCACAGCATAGACCAAAGGCTGAAAACACTAACCTCTGGGCCTTCCCATTCGTGTTCATCCTAGCCTCAGCCCCACTTCCCTCACCCTCATACAAGGAAACCAGTGTGCCATCCAAAACTTGGTCCTTGGCCAAAGAGGAGCTCTGCCTGGGATTTGTTTGCCTCTAGGCAGCCCCCTCCCCAGCCCAGTGGGCTGTCATCTCTACTAGCCCCTCCTTGATCAAACCATCTTACTCACATCTTATCTCACATTGACCTGGCCTTCGTAGGGGTACCGGCAGAAAGACTCCTATATCGCCAGCCAGGGCCCTCTGTGCCACACAATTGAGGACTTCTGGCGAATGATTTGGGAGTGGAAATCTTGCTCTATTGTGATGCTAACAGAACTGGAGGAGAGAGGCCAGGTGAGTTCAAAAGGTCCTGGGCTATGGAGATAAGCGACAAGGCAGCGGGTGGGGGCGGCTAAGAGGTTTTTTTCTTCGATTTAATAAAATAGCCATTGCCCAGCCTCTTGGTATCTGAACAGTCAGCTTCTCTCAGGACTGGTCTGAGCCTCCATTTGATTCCCAAACCTCTCACTTCTCTTCTAAATACAGTCTCCTCAAGCCTAGCTTTATACCCACTGCACCCCACCTCCATGGGCAGAGCAGAGCTAGCAAGACAAGGAATATAGAGTCAGACTGCAGCTCCATCGGAGCTTGTGTGAAGTCCCTTAAGGAGCCTTCCAAGCCAGAGAAATTAACCAGAAGACTGATGGGAAGATGGGTCACCTCTTTGCTGACTGCCCAAAAGAAAACAACAGAATTTGAGAAATAAAAACAAGAAACTTATTTTTTAATTGGATGATGTAGAATAAATTAATATTATGGTTTCTTCATATATATCCAATAGCTAGTTCCATAGCACATTTGCTGACCTGTTTATATACCATATGCTTTTTTTCTTTTTCCAGAAACAACAAACTTACAAGTTCAGTCAGTAACAAGGAAATCTTTTTTTTTAAAGCCCTGAGTCAATTAAAAATTAGAATTGTCAGTGAACTCACAGTATGAAGGGAACTTAGAGGCCCCTAGGCCAGCTCACATTCAGTATAGGAAACCTCAAACACCATTCCTGAGTCAGAACCTTGAAGCCTCTGCTGAGTACGTTCAATCTCGGGGTCACTCTTTCTCTGTCCACTTCCCACCCCACCTGTCCCAGTATTACAGAGTGGCCCAGTCTTTGTTCATATAGTGTTTATTATGTTCACACACTCTCTGCTGTGAATGACAGTGCAGTAAATGGTTGCTTCGTGATGCCTTAGCAGTGGGCAGAATCGAGAGAACAAGCAGAAGAGGCCAGCAAGGGCCCTGGGGAGAAGGTCCTTCTAAGCCGAAGTGAAGAGTTTGAATTTTGTAAAAGCAGTTTGAGAACCCTTGACAGTCTCAGATTTGTAAGTTTTCTAGAATCCCTCTGACTGCAGTTAGAAGGACACATTAGAAATGAGCAAGCCAAAAGCAGAGAGGAAGCTGCCGCAGGGATGCTGCTGGACTGAACTGGGCCTGGGGAGCGGGGATTTAAACACATTTTTTATGTTAATTGTTCCAAACCACATCATTCCCATTCTGTACTTGGACAGTTTGTTTATTTTAACCTTGATCCAGGCTTTGTATCTGCTCACCTGATGTTCTGATTTGTCAAGATTTTCTTCCAATTTAATCATTTGAATTTGAATGATTTCTCTTCCTGGATTTGTATCATGTACCTAATCAACAGACATACATGATAGATCTTCGATCTTCCTCAGTCATTAATAACAATACTGATGAGGTGAGAAATTTGGGGGAAGTGTACACCTGCATAACAAAGGCCAGTTGCGGGGTGAGCTCCTTTATTGTCAGGAATGAGGTGCAGTATCCTGGCCCTCTCTAATAAGCTGTGATGGAACATGCAAATAGGGACCTACATGCGGTTCCATGCACACTTCTGCCCCCTGGATCTGTGGCAGTCAGATCCAAAGAGTAGGCAGAAAACGCTGGAGTGACAAGCACATTCTCTGTCCACTGCCCCGTAATAAAAAGTGGCCCAGTGAATACCTCAGACTCTGTCTAGTCAGATTTTTCAGGCTTTTCCATCCTTGAAGCAGACCTAGTAAGAGTACAGGGCAGAGAGGCGGGAAACATTTCTTATGGGTAGAGGTGGGGAGAGAGGGGACATGCACACACTGGTCTCAGGTGGTGCGGCCCATTGCCCTCTGCCTACTAGCACTGTGCTTACGCTGTGTCTTAGGACCAGTGAAACAGAAGCTTCTGAAATGGATCAGTACCGGTTATAGTAATATTCTTTACCAGCCTCATTGGCCTCTAAGAGAAAATTTTACTTTATGTTCCACCTCCCATTCGTCTTGTCAGGTGTAGCTCTCAAGAGATATTAACACAATAAGCCTAAATGAGACAGTGAAGAATGTGTCCTTTAAGACCACTCCCCACCCCCAGTTTAAATTCCCAGAGAAAACATCTGATCCAAAAATGTAAATTCTGTATATATTAAAATTCCAAAGGAATTAAAACCAAAAATTCTCTTCTCCCTGTTTTATTTTTCTCCACCATTTTAACTATAATGGTCCACCAAGATGTTTGGTAAGGCCTGAGTTCCCTCATCAGCTACAGCTTGGACCATGATCAGAATGAGCAGAACAGTCCTAGCAGTTTCTGCATGGGGTCACCTCAACCCAAGGACACATTCTACTTCTCCAGAGAGACAATAAAACATGATCGCATCAGAGCCCAGCCCACAAAGCTCTGTATCCCCATCACTGTTGTCAGCCCTAGACCATAGCAAGAGACTTAGTGCTATATAGTGGAAGGAAGGTAAACAAAGACAGCAGAAGAGACTTAAGAGCTTCTCTGTTTCCACTTCTTTGGGGATTCCAATACCTAGAGTCCATAACCTGACAATGTAAATTTTAGATTAAACCCCAATTTCCAAGCATTCATCTACTAGACTTGAACACCTATTCCTCATTTCTGATCTCTCATCCAGTGATGACTCCAACACCTGGCTTGCTGCCCCTTTTTTGGTTCCTAATCCTGTCTCTATTCTTGGAGACAAATGTTTGTATGTGGGTGATCCATCTACCTTTGTCTTTCAGCTTCTCAGCTTCCTCATCCTTCTAGGCTTGAGTCCTCTGGGAACTACTTCAGTCAAGGTCACCAGTGACTGCCATCTTGACAATCCAAAAGTTACTTCTCTTTTCTTATCTTTCTGGTTCCTTTGTAGCAGTTCCCTTGTACGCCAACACACACTCCTTCCTCCTCAGAACACTTTTTTTCCCTTGACTTCTGTGATGTCACTCCTATACTCACTGGCCTGGCAGCTCCTTTGTTATTCTTTTGTGACTTCCTCCTCCTCTGAATGACCTCTGATTATTGGAATGTCCAACACTGAAGCCTTAACCCACTTTTGTTCCCTTTTGACACACTATTCCTTGGGGATCTCATCCAGTTCTGTGGCTTTAAATACTATCTATATGCCAGGAACAACTCTCACATCTATATCTCTAGCCCAGTTATCCCCCACCTTCCCAGTTGTCTGGATTCGATCCCTTGATTGGAAAGATCCCCTGGAGAAGGAAATGGCAAGCCACTCTAGTACTCTTGCCTAGAAAAATCCTATGGACAGAGCAGCCTGGCAGGCTATAGTCCATGGGGTTGCAGGAGTCAGACATGACTTAGTGATTAAACCACCACCATTCCCAGTTGTTGACCACATAGCCATGTGATATCTTCTCATGGGTGTCTGTTAAGAATCTCAAACTTCACATGCCCCAAATAAAATTTGGTTTCCTCCTTTCCTTCACACTGGTTCATTCCGTCCTTAACCATCTCAGTACACTGTACCACCTTTCACCCAGATGCTCATATCAGAAGTCTAGGAGTTACCTTTATTCCTCTCCTTTTCTTATTCTTCACAACCAGTCTGTCACTGAGTCTTGACATAGGCTGTGTATTGTATTTACTTCTCTTCAGTGTAACTCCTGTCACCCCAGTATAGACAATCATCTCTCTCCTGCATCACTCAAGTAGCCTGGCAGCCAGTCTGCCTACTCCCATTCCCATCCCCTTTTAGTCACTTTTCCACATGGAGGCCAGCATCTTTTTGAAAACATAAATCTAAATATACCATTTCTTGTTTAAAAATCCTCTTTGAGCTTCCTTATCTTGAGGGAAGATCTACCCATGCATACAAAATTTAGAAACTTTCCCTGAGGTACCCCATCCAAGACTTGAATTGGGTCCTTCTTCCTCTCTGTTTTCATTGCTTCTTTTCAGTCTCCTAGTTTCCATTTTCCCTCATCCCCATTGGCCCTCACAGCAGAGTGGACCTTGGGTTCTGAGATGAGTCTTAGCCTCCACTCCTTGAGAGCAGGGTCCCATATTTGTCACAGCCTTGCATTCCCCAACTTGGCTCTCAGGTCTCCATTCTCAGCAGGACACCAAGGCATTTTAACCTTGGGAAACAGCGGGTTACTGGCACTCCTGGCCCCTGCTGTGGATTCTCTTACAGCTCTTTTTGTCATATCTCTCCCCACACCCTTGAGCGGCACCATGGGAGTCAAGTGCCATTTAAGCCCCACCTGATTCTTTGGTTTCTGTTGTGGAGCCCACACAGAGGCTAAATTCAGTAAGCCTTCACCTGGCTGAGTTAGGATAATTTCCTGCCATTGGTCCAACATCTAAAATCACCTTATGTGCCTTCTCTTCATCTCATGAAGATGAAGTCGCTCAGTCGTGTCCGACTCTTTGCGACCCCATGGACTGTAACCTACTAGGCTTCTCTGTCCATGGGATTCTCCAGGCAAGAATACTGGAGTGGATTGCCATTTCCTTCTCCAAGGGATCTTCCCGACCCAGGGACTGAACCTGGGTCAATGGTCTCCCACATTGGAGGCAGACGCTTTAACCTCTGAGCCACCAGGGAAGCCCCTTGTATCATCCCTAAAATCCTGTCCCCGGAAGCGTGCTTGTTTTTTCTCAGCACAGTGTACCTGCTTCCCTGAAGTAGCTGTGTCACCTTGACATGCACTCTACAACAGCACCACTCTGATTTTCCGGGCCTGCCACAGATAATCATGGCAGATTGTCCCCATTAGTCAGCCTGCTCTGGCTACATGCTGTCACTGTTGACCAACTCCTTGTCCATAGTTTGAAGAGGGGACTCTTTTTTTTTCTGCCATGCCACAAGGCTAGCGGAATCTTAGTTCCCCAACCAGGGATCAAACCTGTGCCCCCTGCAGTGGGAGCATGGAATTCTATCCGCTGGACTACCAAGGAACTCCCTGAAGAGGAGACTGTTGATTGTATAGTGGTACATCCCTGGGAGTCCTCCTTCTAGGTTGCCCCTTTTCTTCTCTGTTATGCCTCTTTGCCTAAACTAAGAAGATCTAAAATATCTGAAGGCTGTTAAGTATGGAACCTTAATAATTTCTTCTTGTCATAGTGTGATTCTGGCTGCTGTAGTCTGTTGCTGTCAAGCCCTCTGTATCTTAGTGTTTCTAATGGTTTTAAAGCCCAGTCTTTAGTTGTGACTGATAAACTGTATAAAGGTAGTGTTGGGAAGAAACTGCGATAGCAAAACTCATTCTGCCCGTGAATCCTTGAAAACCAGCATAGTCTCATTTAACGTGAGCCTTAATTAGGGGTTTTGGTTTTTCAAAAACTTAAATTAGGTTTGACTTTTCTAAAACTGTTCTGTTGAAGAGAGGGTCCAGAGCTCTGACTCTCAGGGTATCCCCAGGGCTCCTAGTCACGTATTGAAAAGCACTGCTCTATGGCATTTTCTTAATCCACCACTTTTATAATCCTGTGTTTTAAAATGAGCTAAGGGTCATTTATAAAGGTGGTAATGAATGATCACACATGAAAAGCAAGTCATTAAGGGACTTCCCTGGTGGTGCAGTGGCTAAGACTCTGAGCTCCCAATGCAGGGGGCCTGGTCAGGGAACTGGATCCCACATGCTGCAAATAAGGATCTCTTGTGCCGCAACTAAGACCCAGCATAGCCAAATAAATGTTTTTTAAGGTCATTAAATTGGACTTTTAATATTGATTTTATTTGGACTGAGAAGCTATTGGTGATTTTTATTTTTGTATTTAATTTTCCCAAATCCTTCCTGGTGAACATAGAGCACAGAGTACATTTATGGCTGAATATCTTTAAATCGTCAACAGTGAAGTATCTAGGATATCCCCTAAAATGCTCTTTAAAAAGGGCAGCATAACTGTATTTTGTTTACGTGTTTATACCCTGGCTTGTTCTATAGACGTTAAAAGTCATTTACCAGATACTTACTGCTTACATACTATTACTTCAGTCATGTCCAACTCTTTTCGACTCATGGACTGTAGCCCTCTAGGCTCCTCTGTCCATAGGATTCTTCATGCAAGAATACTGGAGTGGGTTGCCAGCCCTCCTCCAGGGCCTCTTCCCAACCCAGGGATCTAACCTGTGTCTCATTGTATCTCCTGCATTGCAGGCGTGTTCTTTACCACTATTGCCACCTGGGAAGCCCTGATACTTACTGAGAACCTGCTAGATGCAGGCAGTGTGCAAGGTGCTGTAGAAGGAACTGAGCCAGGTGCAAGTAGAGACAACGCAGTAAACCACCTTGTGCTAACAATGGAAACGCAAGGGCTAGCGATTGTAAGGTGCCCCTGCAGATGAGAGAGTTGAGGAGGAGCGGGATGAAAGCACACTGTGGACTGGGCTTTGAAGCACCATAGCTGGTGCTTTTTTCTGGGTTAGCAATCTGACATATATAAGCAACTACAAATGTGGCAGCACCCCAAGGGGGTGGGGGGGGAGAAGAAATTGGAACAAAGACATTCACTTCTCCTCTCCCTCCACCCTGCCGTTAAATGTTAGATGCAGCTATGAGCTGATGGTCAGAAGTCTTCATAAATCCTGTCAGTGTTGCAAATTAGACTGTAAATAAGTAACAGTAAAAGGTTATGTGATTATCTCTTAAGTGATTGGTAGACTTAAGTTGTTAAATATGGATGTCCTGCTGAGGATCAGAAGTTAATTACAGTGATGTTAAGTAATAGAATGACCCTCTGAGTTTTTGATACCTTGGGGAAAAAGTGTGTCGGTGTAAGAAGGACTGTATTGAGAGAAGCAGTCTGCTCATAGAGCAGCCCTGCTTTTACCACACGTGGTATTCTGAGCCTCTCACCTCTCCCATTTGTCCCCCAGGAAAAGTGTGCCCAGTACTGGCCCTCTGATGGACTGGTGTCGTATGGAGACATCACAGTGGAGCTGAAGAAGGAGGAAGAATGTGAGAGCTATACTGTCAGAGACCTCCTGGTTACCAACACCAGGGTAAGATGCCTGGTGGGTGGGCCCCTCCCATAGGGAAAGCAGGGTTGCACCTACCTCTCTGATCCTCCTTCCTCCCAAGGAGAACAAGAGCCGGCAGATCCGGCAGTTCCACTTCCATGGCTGGCCTGAAGTGGGCATCCCCAGTGATGGAAAGGGCATGATCAGCATCATTGCAGCCGTGCAGAAGCAGCAGCAGCAGTCAGGGAACCACCCCATCACCGTGCACTGCAGGTACGCCCACCCAGCCCTCAGGGGGAAGAGAGAGAAAGACACGAGAGGCAGGCAGAGGGGCGAGATGGGAGCCTCTATCAGACTCTGATGAAAGCCAGGCAAGAGCGGGATGTTGGTGAGACATGGCAATCAAGTTTGATGACTAGGTCAGGCCCAGATGATAAGAAAGGATCGTGGAGTTTGAACTCGACACTTCCAGTGCTAGGGAACAACAGTCCATAAGTTAAGATACTGGGCAGGGAATAGTGCTGGGGAAGGCGAACAAAGGGGAGACCGACAGTAGGGAAGACTAGCTGGGCAACATGGGAAGGCCTACCTCCTTAAGAAACACAGGAAAAGAGAAAAGGGCAACTATTTTGAGAACAGTTTGAAGAAAAATGAATAAGACATAATTGTGAAAAAGAGGGGTGTCTTAGGCTGGGTATAGTTGCTGGTGTCACTGACAGAAGAAAGATAGTATGAGAACTATCTTTAGTGGAGAAGTGAGTGGATTTTGTTTGGGGCATATTGTTTGAGACTGCATTTTAGAAATAAATTTTACCATGCGTTTGTATTGCTTTTATAATTGAGGGAAGAGAATCTCTCTTAAAGGGGAAGAAAGTATATATTTAAAATTTCTGCAGATTTGCTCTGAAGATAGAATAATGAGCAAATGAACTTCAAGAAATGACCCAGTAAATGTTCTTCAGATGGCCAAAATGAAATTGTAATTACAAGAATTGAAGCACTGTTTATAATAGTAAAAGATGGTAGGGACTTTCCTGTTAGTCCAGTGGTTAAGACTCCATGCTTCAATGCAGGGGACGCATGTTCAGTCCCTTGTCAGGGAACTAAGATCCCACATGCCATACTGCAAAAAAAAAAAAAATTTTTTTAAGATGGTAAATAATCTGAACATATTAATAAGGGACTGGTTCCATAAGCTCTGATACATCTTATACTACAGAGCTTCAGAAAATTAATTAGAATGTTTATGTACTGGCTAGGAATAATCCTCTAGATTTATTGCTTAGTGAGGAAAGCAGTGGGAGCAAAAAATATGTGTGGTATATGCATAAATTATCTTTGGAAGGACACACAAGGACTTGATGACATTGGTTGTTTCCCAGGAGGAAACCGAAAGGATGAAGAAATGGCGTAGGAAGGAGACTTCATGTTTTGAACCTTTTGAAATTTGAACTGTGCTAATTTATTACACATACAAAAATAAATCATTCAAAAACATGTTTATAAGAAGAAAAAGTGGCAAAATACATCAGCTGACACCATTTGACAGTAAACATGAAAAGATGCTAATTCTTATTAGCAACAT
This sequence comes from Ovis aries, assembly GCF_016772045.2. NCBI lineage: Eukaryota > Metazoa > Chordata > Mammalia > Artiodactyla > Bovidae > Ovis > Ovis aries. The sequence goes on along the minus strand of NC_056066.1, from coordinate 51,857,166 downwards.
GAGAAATGGAGATGAAAACATGGCTTTTAGCCCATTGGATTGACAAAAGGATTCCTTGACCTCGAAAAACACTCCTTGCCCACACTTTTCAGTGTCCCATGCTCCTCTCTCCCTTGGTCACCCTCCAGATTCTCTGGCTACCTTGCACCATGCAGGTGTGATGAGTGTATCTCTTTGTTACAGCGCGGGGGCAGGACGGACAGGGACCTTCTGTGCCCTGAGCACAGTCCTGGAACGGGTGAAAGCAGAGGGGATTTTGGATGTCTTCCAGACCGTCAAGAGCCTGCGACTGCAGAGGCCACACATGGTCCAGACACTGGTATGCTGCCCTGCCTATTTATCCATGCCACCACACACCATCCACAGCTCCTCTCTGCCAGAGCCAGCTCAGAGGGAGGCTGTTCTGAGGGGCCTGTCTGGTAGACAGAAGGCTGTGTAACCAACCACAGACTCATCCTTCCTCAAGGTGCCTCAGAAAAGCAGAATAAGCTTTGGGAGGCAGGAGAGCATTGAGGGCATAACCTAGCCCCACACCAGTAAGAGATGCTGGTGGCCTCAGTGCAGACTAGAAGGGGTGCCCGTCAGGGCTCTTCACTTCTCCACGGGTCTGAGGTGGGGAGGACTCAGGAGTACCTCCTTTCCTCAGCTCCCTTTCAGCAGTTCTCTTGACAGTCTAGATGACCAGTAAGCACTGAGTGTGAGGACACATGTGAACTCGTGTCTGACCTGTGAAGGGCTGGGACCGCCATCTGCACCTCCAGTCTCTGCTTTCTGGAGAAGGTGGCTTCACTCAGCCCGAAAAAAAAGGCTGTCAGAACTCTGCAGGCAGGCAGATCAGGGCCCAGGTGGAAATGTAAAAGTACTTATTTATTCTTAATTTTCCATTTTTTAAAGAATGGGTTTGTCAGGAGCTGCAGATACATTGCTCTCTTCAGTAACCCTGGCCTTTTCCCCCAACTTTCACTCTGCAGGAACAGTATGAGTTCTGCTACAAGGTGGTGCAGGAATATATTGACGCGTTCTCAGATTATGCCAACTTCAAGTGAGAGGCAATGAGGCCCCGTGGACAGGAGAATTGCCTTTAATATTTTGTAATATTCTGTTTTGTTAATATACCCCAAATTGTGTATATATCTTACAACTGTTTTAGAAATTGGTACATAGGCTTCTATTACCTATTAGGTGGAGATTTTATATGTAAATGTGTTAGCACTGATAGTCCTTTTTCCAATGTTTTATTGGGGAATTAAATAGTGTGATGTTTGGATTGATATCATGAAATCCTCTGCCTGGAAATTTGGCTTGTTGTTCTTTGGTTTATATCGATACATCTTTTCCTAAAGAAGAAACACAAAACTCATTCCAGGTAGCTAGGCATTAACTAAGAAAAAAAGCACAAAGTTATTAGAGCTCTTGAGGAAATTGGTTGTCCCAGTGCCCCCAGTCAGACCACTGTCCCCTCCTGCTCTGTAAATAATCTCTCCCCTCTCTACCCTTGACCCCTTCTCGTACTGCCCACATGCCACCACGGGGAGTAAAGGGACCAGAGTGGTATCTCTGGCACCACACTAGGGATTATCAGGTAATAAAAGCTTTGACTCCCTGAGGAATGTCTCTCCCTTTGTGTGGGCCGGGGCAGTCACACTAGGGCTGGGTTGTCCTGCGCCACTCCTAGCCCACTGTTACCCATCTGTCTTAGCTGGCTGCAGAGAGGGTGCAGTCTGCCTTTTTTCCAACATACACAGTCCCTCTACCTCTTAGGTAGCTGCCAGCAGCCTTCTTTCACTCCCAGCATATCTTTGGTGCAGTCGTCCTAGCCAGCCTCGCTCCCTAGGGAAGATGGCCTGAGTCCTTGCTCTTTCCCTAAGTGCAGGGGCATGGGGGAGGGGTGGCTTGGCTTTTGGCTTTGGGTCAGTTTGACCTCTCTAGTCCTTGGTGCTCTGCTGCGGAACTATCTGGATCATGTCACTTTGTCCAGAGTAGGTGTTCATAGCCTCATTTATTGTGTTAAACAACTTCCATTTCCTTTCATATTTGTCCTCATTTCCAGAACTCTTGCGTGGAAGTGCCTCAGATCCAGAGGTCATGTTGGTGGAAGTCTAGATCCCAGTTTGAGTCTGAGCATAACCTGTCAGAGTGTGTTAAATAAAATGGATGCATAAAATGGAGGAAAGATCAGCAGAGCAGCTGATCAGAGGGCCTCAGATTCCAGGCAAACGTTGAACATCCATTTCATTTATTTCTCATGTAACAGTCTGCCCAGTCTAGAGACCGAGTATCCTCATCTCATGGTCCCAGTGACCCTTAGGCTGTTGTTCTCATCCTCATAGTTGAGGTCACTGTCTTTTCCCATGGAGAAGCAAAAAGAGCATGGGTAAGCAATTTCATTTTAAGGACATGAAATAAAAATTGCACTTTTCACTTTCACTCATACCCTATTGGCTAAACCCTAGTCATAAGCCCACACTGAGCTACAAAGGGCGCTGGGAAATGTGATCTTTAGTTGAGGGCAGAGCTAGGAGGGCATGTCTGTGGTCTCTTCTTATGGTCCGCCCCTCACAGGAACAGGAGAAGAAACCAGTTGCCATGACTGTAAGTGCAGGGCTGACAAAGCCTTGCAGCCGTCAGGGCATTTCTTGAGGAGCCAGGGACACCTTGGGGGCTGTCAGAAGTGAAAGGTAGCACTCCAGCCTGGCCCATGGAGGCATGCTCAGAGATCAGTGGTGCCATGCTTCCAGTATGTAGGACTTAAACTGGACCTGAGAGATGCTGGAAGCTCAGATGAGTGAAGAGGAAAGGTCAGCAGAGCAGCTGATCAGAGGGCCTCAGATTCCAGGCAAACAAAGATGCACTAACGATGGGACCCAAGTTATGCCCCACATATTCAGGATGTCTACAGGAAGCAGGGGCACCACAACAGATCACCTTCTGAAAGCCTGCATGAGGTAAGTAGTATAAGTCGGTACATGTACTCTGGGCCTCCTATAGGAAGCAAGGAACTGCAAGGGACAATAAACTCAAAAGTCAATAGGTTTATAAGAAGTGGGGATAAATTAAGCAAAGACAAAATCTCAAGAATTTCTGTTGAGGGGTGCTATGCTTGGAAAGGAAACCCTGTCTCTCTGCATACTACCTGTTGGTGCCTCTGTGTGACCATGTCCAAGCCCCTGGAAGAGGGCAAGCCTTGAGGTCAGCAAGTCATGCAGCGAACATATCCCCAGGTTGCTAAACAGACATCTTCAAGCGGGAGTTATCCAAGCCCTTTGTTCCCCTTCTCTCCCTCATCGCTCCTTATCCACCTCTCTTTTCCTGTTACTCAGGGCTCACCTGGCATCAAGAGACATAAACCGGACAGGCTCAAAGGGAAGTGTATTGAGGCTCACGTGGCATAATTATGTGGGAAGGGCAGGGGAGCCCACTTCACCCAGAGCCTACCCCTCAGCCTGTCACCTGTGACCATGTGCAGCGCACTCCCCAAACCTCTGGGACCTGCCACACTCAGAAACATCACTTCATCAGATAGTCTCTGTGTTGGGTTTTCCTTCATCCTCTACCCCCACCCTCAGTTCACTCCCACACATTCCTTTTTAACCCCTTCATCCTCAGTGCTGAGCCCCAAGGATCCAGTCCTCCTGTGCACTAGCTCCCGCCTTGATGTAGTGACTGCCTTCCTCCACAGCCCTTTCCTCAGAGGTCAGGCATTCCTGCAGTCTGTATTGTGGACCCTGAGTCTTTCTCCAATCCTGAGCTTCCAGTCCACACACCCTGCTTCCTGCTGTGACTCCACAGGGTAGCCCAGAGGCAGCAGACTCAGGCTTCCCATACTCAGGGGTTTGCCCAGTCACCATAGCCCACTGCTCTTTGTGCAGCCTCCAGCATCCTCTGCCCCCACCCCCATCCCAGCTCTACTTCTGCTGGGCACCAAAGCTACACAGACCTCCCCAATACACGCACACACACACTCACGCTCCCCCAATAGTTCCTGTGTTGGGTTTTCTCATTTTGTTCCTTCAGTTCAGTCGCTCAGTCGTGTCCAACTCTTTGCAACCACATGAATTGCAGCACGCCAGGCCTCCCTGTCTATCACCAACTCCCGGAGTTCACTCAGATTCACGTCCATCGAGTCAGTGATGCCATCCAGCCATCTCATCCTCTGTCATCCTCTTCTCCTCCTGCCCCCAGTCCCTCCCAGCATCAGTCTTTTCCAATGAGTCAACTCTTCGCATGAGGTGGCCAAAGTATTGGAGTTTCAGCTTCAGCATCATTCCTTCCAAAGAAAGGGCACCAAAGCTACAGAGCTCCCCACTACACACACACACACTCCCCCAATAGTTCCTGTGTTGGCTTTTCTCCATTTGGTTCCTTACCATGGAGCACCCACTGCAGCCCTGTTGCCAAGACTCTAGCTAATGCTCTATCCTTCACCCAGGCCACCTGCTGGGGGGGCGGGGGAGAGAAGGTGCCCCAGGGAGGGTGCCGCTCTGCTCCTGCAGCACCTGAGCATTCAACTCAAAATTGCTTTTCCAGCTGACTGCAGCAGTCCCCAGACGAATGATGTGGCCTCAGGGCTGAGTATAAGTTAAGAATTCAGTGGCAAACAAATGACTTTGTGTCCTGTTGAGAAGGATACAAGGATGAACTATTCCGGAGTTTATAATCTGGAAGCAGACAGCAAATATTCCTAAAAGGCTGAGTATGTGGCCAGAGAGAAAAGGACCAGAGCTTCCCCTGGGAAACTTAGTTCATGTTTGGATTTTTCAGGCAAGATAACACTCTAATTACAGAAAAATAAAAGCACTCCTGCCGGGGTCCAGCCCTGGTGGATCCAGGGTAATTTGAAGGGGAGATGGAATCGGCGTCCTAGGAAAAAGCTATTTAATTAGAAATATAAAGAGAGATTAAAAAGGAATAGTGTAGTAGGAAATATTAGTGGAGAAAAAGAGGCTGAATAACTTGGTTTACGTGGAATACAAAGAAAACTCCAGGACAAGGAATTTGCACCACCAACGTAGGCCACAGGCGTCTTTCCGTTCTCCCAAAGGAGAGGAGACACTGAGGCCTCCCCAGTCAGATCTTAGAACCCCAGGCAAAATTGGCAGGCTTGGTGAGTACCCACGCTCAGATGGGAAGTCAGCCAGAAGGGGAAAGAAAGAAAGACACAGGGGAATCAGTCTTTTCAGAAACTGATCCGTTTTCTTTATTTTCATGTTTGCTTATATACTTTTTGTTATACATAGGGATGACTACAGAGTCATGCGGGGTCAGCAGACCTGACCTTTATCAAAATCAGGTGCTTCATGTAAAAGTATACAAAGGTCTTAGGGGTTTTACATCATCTTCTGGCCATGAGGCCTGCTGACATTTTATGGCCCTTTCTGATAATGGTCAGTCAACCAGAAAACTTTTTTTTTTCCAGGGGTGATTTTTTCTTAAACTAGGCGCCACCCTCCAAAGGTACCAGATGAAGTTGCATTCCTATAGGGTGAGGGTGCAAGGGGTTATAATCAAGAAAAGGAATTTACTTAGCCTAAGGTTTAACATGATTAATATCAAAGGTTAATACTTGTTTCTCCTATATGCTAGTTATATTCATTATAAGGGCAGGGAATATGGAGATTTAGCAGCAAATATTTGCCCAACAAATGAAAAACCCTTTACCAGTATAATTTCTAATCAACCCACTATACTATACTAATAATTTTCTAACTTCTCAAAAGAATCTGTACATAGAAAGTTTAAAGCATCTCGTGCCTCTCATGGTTGGGAGGCTGTAAACAATCACATGTGGCCGGACGAACCTGCTCCAGCAGGCTAGAGAACCTTCAGAGGAGTTTGTAAGTTGAAACACTCTTATCACGCCCAGGAATTTTTATTAACTGGAGCTGCAAGTTAACTCCTTCTCCGAGAGAGGTGGGGGGGGGGGGTGGTCAGCCCCCCGTAAAGTCAGAAGTATCAGTGAAAGAATAAAACAGTAAAGTAGGCACTCTGGTTTTGGGGGTAGATGCTCGGGAACAGGGGGTCTCCTGAAGCTCGATCTCGCCTTTGCGTAATCCCGAGCCTCCTTCCTTATGACCTTTGCCACGGGCAGAGTTCCTCACGCTGGCTCCTGGCACACTCCATTCCTCTTTTAAAATGAACACCAGGGCCTTTGAATAAAACATTTTGTAATCCCATACCAGAATTAAGCTAGTTTACTGAACTTAGTCATTTTCACTAAACCCACAAAGCAAATGTTTCCAATCCCAAAGAAAGGCAATGCCAAAGATGGTTTGAACTACCATACAATTGCACTCATCTCACACACTAGCATGGAGAAGGCAATGGCAACCCACTCCAGTATTCTTGCCTGGAGAATCCAGGGACAGAGGAGCCTGTTGGGCTGCCGTCTGTGGGGTCTCACAGGGTCAGACATGACATGCGACTTAGCAGCAGCAGCAGCAACACATGCCAGCAAAGTAATGCTCAAAATTCTCCAAACTAGGCCTCAGCAGTACATGAACCTAGAACTTCCAGATGTTCAAGCTGGATTTAGAAAAGGCAGAGGAACTAGAGATCCAATTGCCAACATCCATTGGATCATAGAAAAAGCAAGAGTTCCAGAAAAACATCTGCTTTATTGACTATGCCAAAGCCTTTGACTGTGGATCCCAACAAACTGGAAAATTCTTCAAGAGATGGGAATACCAGACTACCTTACCTGCCTCCTGAGAAATCTGTATGCAGGTCAAGAAGCAACAGTTAGAACTGGACATGGAACAACAGACTGGTTCCAAATTGGGAAAGGAGTATGTCAAGGCTGTATATTGTCACCCGGCTTATTTAACATATGCAGAGTACATCATGGGAAATGCCAGGCTGGATGAAGCACAAGCTGGAATCAAGATTGCTGGGAGAAATATCAATAACCTCAGATATGCAGATGACACCACCCTTATGGCAGAAAGCAAAAAGGAACTAAAGAGCCTCTTGATGAAAGTGAAAGAAAAGAGTGAAAACGCTGGTTTAAAACTCAACATTCAAAAAACTTAAGATCATGGCATCTGGTCACTTTATGGCAAATAGAAGGGGAAACAATGGAAACGGTGACAGACTTCATTTTCTTGGGCTCCAGAATCACGTCAGATGGTGACTGAAGCCATGAAGTTAAAAAACACTTGCTCCTTGGAAGAAAAGCTATGACAAACCTAGACAACATATTATAAAGTAGAGACATTACTTTGCCGACAAAGGTCCATGTAGTCAAAGCTATGGTTTTTCCAGTAGTCATGTATGGATATAAGAGTTGGACCGTAAAGAAAGCTGAACACTGAAGAATCGATGCTTTTGAACTGTGGTGCTAGAGAAAAGACTTGAGAGTCCCTTGGACTGCGAGGAGATCAAACCAATCAATCCTAAAGGAAATCAGTCCTGAATATTCACTGGAAGGAGTGATGCTGAAGCTGAAACTCCAATACTGTGGCCACCTGATGTGAAGAGCTGATTCACTGGAAAAGACCCTGATGCTGGGAAAGATTGAAGGCGGGAGGAGAAGGGGACGACAGAGAATGAGATGGTTGGATGGCATCACCGACTCAACGGATATGAGTTTGAGCAGGCTCTGGGAGTTGGTGGACAGGGAACCCTCATGGGGTCACAGAGTCGGACAGGCCTGAGCGACTGAACTGTACAAAGCAAATGTTATCCTAAAAGTTTCTTGGTTAACCAATACATAAAGGGAAAAAAATCTGTTTCCCAAACAATTTAACTTATTATACAGTCCAAATACTCATTTCTGGTAAATAAATCAGTTCAGAAATTTACTCGTGCCCTCCTGCCTGGGCAGCAGAAGTCTAGGTACTCATGATGTCATCTCCCCCTCTTTGCCACAAGATTTGATGCACCTGCTCTCCTGATGACTGGCCACTGTGAATGCCCAGCCTGACCCTACCCTTGCACTTGCTGTTCAAATTGCTGTCCAAAGAGAGAGAGGCTATTAACCCCATAAACTGGCCTCTGCCCCTCAGAGGCTGGTGGCTGGCGGCAGAAAGCTGAGCTGACGCAAACTAAGGCGGAAGCCTGTTTCTAGCATTCCAGGGCAGCTGTGCCCAATTCCATGAAATGGTCCTGGGTTGAGCACAGGATGAGAGAGGCAGAATTATTCCTACCACCTGCAGATAGACCCACAAAGGCCGCATTGCCCCTTTAACTGGGCCCCCTATCGGGGGCCTGCTTGGAGAAGAGGCCATCTGTGGGAAAGCTATGCCCCATCCAAAGCTCCTTTTACTGGAGTGACCCGGCCCTGGTGTCTAGGTGTGAGGAGGACTATCCCACCCAACCCATTTTACAGGTGAGCAAACAAGCCCTCAGGAAGGGTGGTCATAGATCTCCCCAGACTTATTAACAAGTTGCTGGGCCCCTCCCTCTTTGGCCCCCAACCTTTCTACCAGGGAAAGCCCTGAGCTAGGTGGGATTCAGGGAGACCCCAGGAGTCGCCTCTCTCAGGGTCACCTTTGGTGTGTCAGAGAGGGCTGTGAAAGGTCTCTAGATCTAAGGGCAGGAGCTTGAGAAAGCAGCCAGGGAAGTGGATAGAGACCTCACAGGCACAAGCCAGGCTGAAGAAGGAGTCCAGTGATTTCAGATCCCTGGGAAGATGGGAGGAGAAGGCATCTGATGACCCCGGGACCAGCAGCTAGGAAAGGAAGCTAGGACCCCGGGGCCAGCAGCTAGGAAGGAAAGAGGATTGGTGGCAAGCTGTCCCCCACCAAGATGTCGTTGGAGCCTGTGGCCTCAGAGCAGGGGGTGGAACCACCTGCTTAATTAATCTCAGGGCTGCCTGGCTAGGTTCTGCTGCTGCCTGGAAGAGCCACCTGCAGGAAGCCACTTGGCCCACAGCCCTCCCCCAGCGAGTGAAGAGCCACCCTCCCCCAGGCTGAGGCTTGTCCAGATGCAGCTCTCTTCTAGGTGCATGGCATGCTGCTCCTCTTCCCCTTCCCAAGCCTCTCTACCCCAGCCCGTGCCCAGAAAAGCCCCCTTTCCTTCATCTCTTGCCAGCAACACAAGGCCTGTGCCCACTGCCCCTGGCGTGGCAGGGACAAAGGGTAGAAGCCCTTGGCCCTGTATCCACACACCCATTTCACATCCCCAATTGCCATGGAAGGAAGAGAGAGCAACTCACAAGGAAAAGCGTCTCCCAGCATGGGGGGGCGGGTAGCCCAAGTGCCTCCACACTGCTGCCTGTCTCTTGGACATCTCCCCTACACCCTCTCTAATCTCATTTCTAGGATCCCTGAGGAAAGACAAGGTAGGCCTGCTGTACTGGGGAGGGCCCTCAGCTGGCAAAGTTGGGAGCCTCTGTGCCTCAGGGGCTCTGGGAGGGAGGTGGCTTGTTGTGAGGAGCCCTCAGAGTCCAGACCCCTGTAGTCCTGGGATAAGAAGCAATAACAGGATGAGAGGAGAACATTAGTCAACAATAAGTCTGCCCTAGAAGTGCACGTTGTCCAAGGGGATCCTGGAGGAAGAGGAAGGGGGTTTGTCTGGGAGTGTCAGACTCCAGTGCTGTCCACTGTCTATGGGAGCAGCCCTGCTATGGCCAGCTTTGGGCTAGGCCTTCTGCTTCTGCTGCTGCTGCTGCTGACCACCCACCCTGGACCCTCAAAGGCTCAGCACTGGTCCCACAGCTGATACCCTGGAGGAAAACGAGCCTCCAGCTTACCCCGGGACCCTCAGCATCCTCCTAGGCCCCCAGGTAGGTGAAGAATCTCCCCAGCCTAAGTGGAAAGAAGAAGGTGCTGGTTGGGGTTCTTCCCCCTACCTCAAGCTTTGGGTGGGGGTGGGGGAAGGCAGGCTACAGCCTCAGTTTCCTTGTAAGAAAAGGTTCTGGGAACTGCAGCTCAAAGCCCAGGCCAAATTGCCCATACCCTCCCAAGTGATGCTCTGGCTTGGCCTGAGGACAGTGTGCCCTGGAAGAGCAGGACCATGACCCGGTGGTTCCTCCGTGGGAAGCAGCACCTGGTGCAGACACTGCTGGTAAGTAAAGTGGAAGGCCCCCACCCTTGGCCACTACAGGGCCAGCTAAGAACTGAGGTGGTCGGGGGATGATACACCACTGAGATGCCTCCTGGTACAGCTAGCTGTGGGCGCCGTTATCTGATACTCCATAATTCTCGACAATTTATATATACTAACAATTTATGATGATATGACAGCAACAATTTATGATGAGATGCCCCGTGTCCCTGCTGTTGGGCTTCCCTGATAGCTCAGATGGTAAAGAATCCGTACGCTCAATGAGCTAGAAAACCCGCACGCTGAATCCTCTAAGAGGCAAGGGGCAACGACAGGACGTGGGAGTCGCAAAACTAGCGGTTGGCCGATCCTGCGCAGAGAAGCCAAGCTGGGAGGGGAAAGAGAGAGGGAATAGAAACAGGAGGGGCGGAGAAGAGGGGGTGGGTAAAGCCACAGTTCGGCGGTCAGGTGACCAGAACGTCCACTGGAATGACCGCCGCCTTCTGCAGACTGGACCCCGAGCGCCACGCCCCGCCGCCCTACAATAAAGGTGTGAGACTCCTAAAGTTCTTGAATCGAGTTCTCTTTTTTCTCCTCTTCCTCTCACCCCTGCTGACACTTCTCTCTCTTTGTCTCCTCTCTCCCTCATCCCTACTCCCTGCATGGGAACTGGAGGGATGCGAGTGGCGGACACGCGGGCGGGAGCCGACCCAGCAGAGGACAATAGCCAGGTTCCGGGCCGGGGGGCGGAAGCAAAACTGCAGGCTCCACAGGGTGGGGACGGGAGCTCGCGGACTACACGTCCCGTGGTGCCCCGCGGCAACTTCCGGGCCCCATGATGCCCTGCGGAGTGCCGGAGGCGGGGCCGTCTCGCCATGCTGCGCGCGCTGAGCACCCTGGGCGCGCGGCCCTTGGGCCGCCCCCCTGCCCAGTTTCTGCTGCTCGCGCGCGGCCGAAAAACCCGCCACGATCCGCCGGCCAAGTCCAAGATCGGGCGCGTGGCGACCCCGCCCGCCGTGGATCCTGCGGAATTATTCGTGCTGACGGAGCGTTACCGGCAGTACCGCCAGACGGTGCGCGCCCTCAGGTATGTGTGATGGATGGGGAGGCGGCGCCCTCTGGCGTGTGTGTTAGGGCGGGCAGTTGAAAACTGTGCCGACCCTGGGCGTGTTTCCGTCCAGAAAGGAGTTCGTGACCGAGGTACGCAGGAAGGTGCATGAGGCCCGAGCCGGTGTCCTGGCAGAGCGCAAGGCGCTGCAGGATGCCGCTGAGCACCGCGAGCTGATGGCCTGGAACAAGGCAGAGAACCAGCGGCTGCATGAGCTGCGGTGAGTGGGGCAGGAGGCGGGGCGGGGCCGCCTGACCGACCCCGAGACACCCAGCCACGCTCAGTCTGGGCCTCTCGCCCCTCCCAGGATGGCCAGGCTGCGGCAGGAGGCGCGGGAGCAGGAGCGGCGGCAAGCGGAGGAGGCGGCTCGGGAAGCCCGAGAGGCGGAGGCCTGGGCCCAGCTCAAGAAGCGGGAAGTGCTGCAGCTGCAGGTGGGCCGCGGCTCCAGAGGGTGGGGCTGCTAGACCAGCGCGCGGTGAGCGGGGGCGGGAGATGCAACTGCGTGCAGAGGGAAGAGAGTAGCCTTGAGTCTTGAGAGGGGGCTCGCAGGTGAGGGTTTGGGAGAGGAGGCGTGCAGCGAGAGCGCCTGTCAAGTTGCCACTGCAGTGTTCACGTGGCTAGACGGTGTCTATGAGACGGCCTCCGCGTTTCCCTAGGAGTTTATACTTTGTCCTGAAGGTGAGAAAGTCACCGAAGCTTAAACGTTTTGGCGTGAGATAGCAGGTGTGAGACTTAAAAGCAGCGAGGCCAACTAGCAGTGATCCAGAGAGAATGGATGAGGCTTGATAGAGGGAGAAGGACGATTTGAGAGAGACTGAGATACCTAGACAACTCTGAGAGACTGATTCCGCCCAGAGAAGTGTCACAGCTGGTGTGCCTGGGTTTTGGCCTAAGTGTTCAGGGAATGATTGTCTTAAAACAAGGTGACAAATCTGCCTAACGTTCCTCCACTGGAAGATCAGCGGGGCGCTCAGGCTCCAGACCTAGGCTCCACACATCTTTCCCGCGCGGGAGCGCTGGAGCCCCTCCCTCAGTGGGCTAAAAGCCGGCAGGCTTGTTCTGGGGGCTCCCATTCAGCTGAATTTCTCTTTTCCAATTCAGTTCAGTCGCTCAGTCATGTCCAACTCTTTGCAACCCTATCGACTGCAGTACGCCAAGCTTCCCTGTCCATCACTAACTCCTGGAGCTTACTCAAACTCATGTCCATAGAGTCGGTGATGCCATCCAACCATCTCATCCTCTGTCATCCTCCTGTCTTCGATTTTTCCCAGCATCAGGGTCTTTTCATAGGAGTCAGTTCTTTGCATCAGGTGGCCACAGTATTGGAGTTTCAGCTTCAGCATCACTCCTTCCAATGAATATTAAGGACTGATTTCCTTTAGGATGGACTTGTTGGCTCTCCTTGCTGTCGAAGGGACTCTCAAGAGTCTTCTCCAATGCCACAGTTCAGAAGCATCAATTCTTTGGAGCTCAGCTTTCTTTATAGTCCAACTCTCACATCCATATATGACTACTAGAAAAACCATAGCTTTGACTGGACAGACCTTTGCTGGCAAAGTAGTGTCTCTGCTTTTTAATATGCTGTTTAGGTTGGTCATAACTTTTCTTCCAAGGAGCAAGTGTCTTTTAATTTCATGGCTGCAGCCACCATCTGCAGTGATTTTGGAGCCCAAAATAATAAAGTCTGTCACTGTTTCCCCATCTATTTGCCATGAAGTGATGGGACCAGATGCCATGATCATCGTTTCTGAATGTTGAGTTTTAAGACAACTTATTCACTCTTCTCTTTCACTTTCATCTTTTCCAATAGGAGGATGCAAAAGACTTCATCACCCGAGAGAATCTGGAGGCGCGGGTGGAAGAAGCTCTGGACTCCCCCAAGAGCTACAATTGGGCCATCACCAGAGAGGGGCTGGTGGTCAAGCCACAGCACAAGGGCTCCTGAGGTCCCAGTGAGGACAGTACCCACCCAGGGACCATGGAAGTAAAGGGGTTAGGCCTGATATGAAATAAAGCAGTTGGTGTTTCTGATGAAGGAAAAGGTTCTGCCTGTCCCAGTGCAAGCTTCACTCTGGGGCCTCAGCTCCTGCCGCTTGGTCAGAAGCTCCACACGCAGCACTGTATTCTGCACCCATGTGCAACTCTCAGTGAAGCACCAGACCTGAGAAGCTTCTGTCTCACAGAGAAGCTTAGTCCCCTCAACAGCCAGGTTGTCTCCTGAGTATCCTCAGGATCAGTGGTTGGCATATTGCAGTCCTTGGACAAAATCTGGCCTATTGCTTCTTTTTGCGGATAAAATATATTGAAACACAGGGACTTCCCTGGTGGTCCAGTGGTTAAGAATCTGCCTTCCAATGCAGAGGATGCAAGTTCAATCCCTGGTTGAGGAACTAAGATCCCACATGCTCAGGGCAACTGAGCCCCCGCACTGGGACTACTTAAGCCCCTGCATTCTAGAGGTCACATGCTGCAACTGGAAAGTGTACTCCACAACCAAAGATCCCTCCTGCTGTAATGAAGAGAGTATATTGGAACACAGCCACACCTGTTCATTGACTGCTTTCATACTACAATGGCAGAAATGAATAGGTGCAACAGAGACCTTATGACTTGCAAAGTCTAAAATGTTGTTATGATTTTTTAATTGAAATATCATTGATTTATCTGTTAGTTTCAGGTGTACAGCAAGGTGATGCAGTTATATATATATATATATATATACACACACACACACACACACACATCTTTTAGGTTCCTTTCTACCATAGGTTATTACAACATAATGAATATAGTTCCCTGTACTATACAGTGGCTCCTTGTTATCTATTTTATGTATAGTAGTGTGTATGTTTTAATCCCAAGCTCCTAATTTACCTCCCCTCCCCCGCATTATATGATTTTTTTTCCTGTATGTCAAGCTTCCCCTACCAGGGATTGAAGCCATGCCGCCTGCAGTGGAAGCTTGGAGTCTTACCCACTGGGCACCTGGGGGGTCTTCTATGACTACAGAAGTTTGCTGACCCCTTATACGGGCTTTCAGGCTCCAGTCAGGCATCACCCAGTAACTGAGACAAAGCAACCACTGACCGAAGACCTGCTCCTGCTTGACGCTGAATTGTGCTGGCCAGGGAGTGATGTGCCCAAGAGAAGACAAGAAGACCCCATTTATCAAGTACCTGGAGCAAACGAATACTTGTGATTAAAGTTCACAAGGTTGAATAAGTGGGCGTGTAGGTCCACGGCCCTCAAAGAACATCCAGGATGAGGAAGAGAAATATTTCTCTGAACCAGAGCTTCTGTCCCTTTGCCACCATTCACTAAATACCACCAGAGGGAAAAAACAATCTTTCCCTAACTCCCTTTGAGGGAAAGTGGGTAATCACTCACGTTCGGGTAGGGCAGCAGCTAATAGAGGTATAGGCAGAGGACCTAGGACTCAGTCCCCATCAGGGCACTGCACCATTGAGGGCAATGGCCTCCCTCAGGCTGATCAATAGCTCTTCTCTTCCTGGGCACTGAGCCCAGGCACAGCATGGTGGGGCCCTGGATTTCAGGTGCTCAGTGCAATTTCTAGGGTGAGGGCTGATGGGCACACGTGGACCAAGATTGTGCCCACAGCCTTGAACTTTGAGGAAACCTTTGGTATACTTTCACCTGGGACATTGAGCCTGTTGGGGGAAGTTCAGTTTCATTTTGGACAAGTCCCTGGTCCTCTATCAGGACCCAGACAAGCCGTCTGTCTGCAGGTACAGGAGAGTGTCATACCTTCTTGAATCTGACTTTAGGCCATTTTTCCTTTACTAGTGTCCTGCGTATAGGGCTGTAATTCCTTATTATTCACTGCTGATGTCAGCATGTCATGCAAAGCTACCTGTAAACCAACCTTGAACATTTTCTTCTCCACCCACAGCCATCTCGTTGGTTTAGGTACAAACAGGCAGTTTAGTCGGAGAAGGAAATGGCAACCCACTCCAGTGTTCTTGCCTGGAGAATCCCAGGGATGCGGGAGCCTGGTGGGCTGCCGTCTCGGGCCGTGCAGAGTCGGGCACGACTGAAGAGACTGAGCAGTAGCAGCTAGGTGCACGGGTAAGCTGTCACATCACACCCAGTCCACATTGCAGATATATGTGTCCCACGAAAATGCCCAATCGCCAGTAGAATCCTGATAGGTAACCACGGTCTCCGATTCTTGACCTCAAGTTGCGGATTCAGTTTGTATGTGCCGCAGACAATGTGAACTTGTATCACGTAGAGAACCTCTTGTTTGCGGCCCCACTTGTGAGTAGTAGATTCGAGGGCTACCCAATAAATGCATCTGAAGCACGATACCCAAATGTAAATGCTTTCACCAAGATTTCAAGAGGTCTACAATGCAGTGTAGAGAGGGTAGGGGACGAGTAGAACCTGTGTTTGACTTGGGAGGGGTATGCTGACCCCCAGAGCTTTGCTGAGTGAGCAGTTTTTCCCCAGGCGGTCTGGTGGTTAGAACTTTGCTGTGGCCTGGGCTCAATCCCCGGTCGAGGTGATACACCGCTGCCAGGGTGGTATCCTACTACTGTATTGCTGGCAGTAATCCAAGTGGACAGAAAAAGAATGAACTTGCCACATGAGTGGGTGCCAGATGCCTCCTTATACTGTTCCATCGAGGAGACCACCTAGGCCTGAGTAAGCCTAACGCCATTCCCCCATATTTTTCCAGAATACACAAGATTTTCTCTGTATCACACACTATCAGTATTCCCAGAAATCTTTGGGAAAGTTCCCCCTGAACTTAACCCTATGATTATTTCCCCAACAAATACTGAAGTGAAATGGATACCTAGGATCCAAGCCTAGCTGATTGCTGAAATCCAAATAGGAAATCAGAAGGGATATTTGCAATACCGAATCTTGAGACAAGCAGGCATTTCTCTTGAGGGGTGCTTTGATGACTGTTTCCTCAGTGCAGCTAAGTGCATATAAGCTATAAATGTGAACATCCATATTAAAAAACAGCATTGTCAGGATAAATTGGAAGTGCAGTTTACAAGGCCTTGAGATGAAGAACCTGTAAGGAGGAACAGCATCCTGCCACAGGGCCCAACTAAGTGACATGAGGAAGGGCAGGGCTGCATAATCTCCGCCCTCAGCAGTACTCTGCAATGACTGTGCATCACTGACACTCAGTAACCTTCCACTGTTCTTTGGCATTTTCCCCTCACTGAGGGAAATGTCATATTCATGCTCTTCTTTTCTTTTTTTAAATTCTGGCTACTGGAGGAGAAGATGGTCTGAGTGGGGCTTTGTGTCTGAGGTGTAAACGTCAACCTTGGCTACTGCACCTTTGCCTGTCAATGCCAGAGCCGGGCCTGCACGAGCATGCCGAGCTGGTGCTGCTGCTGGAACTGCAGTTCTGTGCAGGAAGGAATGCAGGAGCCACACTTGGCCACCTCCACTGCTGCTGCAGCTGCCCAGAGTGCCAGAAGCGGAGGAGAAATGTGCATTTGCCCTTTCTCTGTCCTTAGATCTTGTCAGTGACTCCCGTGTTATTGCCATAATGGAAGCCAGCTGTCAAGGAAAGCTGGGAAATACGTGCAGGCCTCCAGCCTCCTGTGGAACTGAAAGCTATGGACGAGTGACTGGTGTGTGCGTGCTCTGTCACTAAGTAATGTCTGATTCTTTGTGATCCCATTAAGTGTAGCCCACCAGGCTCCTCTGGCCATGGGATTTCCCAAGCAAGAATACTGAAGAGGGTTGCCATTTCCTTCTCCAAGGGATCTTACCAACCCAGGGATCGAACCCAAGTCTCCTGCATCGGCAGGGGGATTCTTTAGCACTGAGCCACTAATTACTAGAAAAATGCAATCAAAATTATGATGAGGGATCACCTCATACTGATCAGAACAACCATCATCAAAAGGTCTACAAATAAGTCACTTGGCTCATAGTAGGCCTTCAATAAATCATTATTCCCTCACATTTAAAAAATCTACAAATAATAAATGTTGGAGAGAGTGTGGAGAAAAGGAAACCCCTCCACCCCTACACTGTTGGTGGGAATATAAGTTAGTGCAGCCACTATGGAGAACAGTATGGAGTTTCCTTCAAAAAAAAATACTAAAAACAGAGTCGCCGTATGATCTCACTCCTGGGCATATATCCAGAAGAGAGGAAAACTCTAATTAGAAAAGATACACACACCCCACAGCGCTATTCACAGCGCTATTTACAATCGCCAAGACATGAGCAACCTAAGTGTCCATCGACAGATGAATGGATAAAGAAGATATATACATATATATATATATATGGTGTCTGTGTGTTAGTGGCTCAGTTGTGTCCAATTCTTTGTGACCTCATGGACTGTGGCCTGCCAGGCTCCTCCATCCATGGAATTTTCCAGGCAAGAATACTGGAGTGGGTTGCCATTTCCTTCTCCAGGGGATATTCCTGACCCAGGGATCAAACCTGGGTCTCTCACATTGTGGGCAGACTCTTTATAGACTGAGCCAGGGATGTCATATATATATATGGCTTCCATTATATATATAATAATATCTATATATGGCTTCCAATATAGATATTGCATTATATATAATGGAATATTACTCAGCCACAAAAAAAAGAATGAAATAATGCCATTTGCAGAAATACGGATGGACCTAGATATTATCATCCTAAGTGAAGTAAGTCAGACAAATACAAATATTAATTACATGTGGAATCAAAAAAAAATGATACAAATGAACTTATTTACAAAACAGACCCAGACATAGAAAGCAATCTTATGATTACCAATGGAGAAAGATTGGGGAAGGAATAAATTGAGAGTATGGGATAAGCAAATACACACACACCCTTCAGTTGTGTCCGACTCTTTGTGACCCCATGGACTGCAACCCACCAGGCTCCTCCATCCATGGGATTTTCCAGGCAAGAGTACTGGAGTGGGGTGCCCTTGCCTTCTCTGAAATACACACTACTATATATATAAAGCAGATAACCGACAAAGATCCATATAGCACAGGGAACTATATTCAGTATCTTGTAAAAACCTATAATGAAAAAGAATACAGGACTTCCATGGTGGTTCAGTGGTTAAGAATCCACCGACCAGTGCAAGGGACAAGGGTTTGACCCTGGTGCAAGAAGGTTCCACATGCCTCGGGGCAACTAAACCTGTGTGCCACAACAGCCCACATGCTGTAACTACTGAAAACCACGTGTCTAGAGCCCATGTTCTGCAACAAGAGAAGCCACCACAATGAGAAACCCATGACTGCAACTAGAGAGTAACACCCACTCGCTGTAACTCCAGAAAGCCTGCATGCAGCAACAAAGATCCGGCACAGCCAAAAATATACATAATGTTATATATATATATATATATAAAGATATATATTTAAATATACAAATATATATATTTATAGTTGGCCTTCCCTGGTGGCTCAGTTGATAAAGAATCCGCCTGCAATGCAGGAGACCCAGGTTGATCCCTGGGTTGGGAAGATCCCCTGGAGAAGGAAATGGCAACTGATTCCAGTATTCTTGCCTGGAAAATCCCATGGATAGAGGAGCCTGGCAGGCTACAGTCCATGGGGTCACAGAGAGTTGCACATGACTGAGCGTCTGAGCACATTATACATATGCAAAGAACAAAGTTTTGATCCCTGGTCCAGGAAGATTCCACATACCACAGGACAACTAAGCCTATGTGCCGCAACTGCTGAGCCCACACGCTGATTTGGATGTATATATCTGAATCACTTTGCTGTATACCTAAAACTAGCATAACACTATAAATCAATTATATGCTTCAATAAAAATAAATAAAAAGTATATAGCCAATAACAGCAAATTGCTAGTATTTCAGTAACTTCCTGACCTGGCAAAATTTAAGGTTTTGCTTTTGGATGATTTTTGCAAGTAGACTGCTCCAGAAGACTAATCTGGGGATGACTTGAGCTAATTGGGTCACACCTTGTGGCTTTCTGGACACTTTTGTGAATTTATTAGAGAAATAAAAAATCTCCAAGAGATATGAGAGTGTTTGCATGATTGCCTCCCTCACTGCTTCAATCCGGAAATCGATATGAATAAATTAAAACTAGAGATACACCGTGAGAGGCTACATAGCTTAGTGGTAATGAACCTGGTGCAGTCGGCCTGGATTTGAGCCCAGCTCCCCTTCTTACTACTTTGAGTGTTTTGAGGAACATTTCTTAGTCTCTCTATTCTTCAGTTTCCTAAAAGTAAAGTAGAAGTAATACTGATACCTATAAGATTGTTGTGGAAAAATGAGACATTCATATAAAGCTAAGTTCAGTGCTTGGGGCTTGGTGCTCAATACATGTTAAATGCTATTTTTAGTGAAACTAGAGAATGACCTCAAACTCATACCATGAACTAAAATAATATGGTGATTCCTCAAAAGAATTATATGCCAAATACAGTCAAACTGAGAATCAGTTGCTGGAGGAAACTCAGATCCACTCTGCAGCTGCCCATGTGGCCAGCAGAGGGCAGCCTCACCAAGACAGTGACAGGGCCTTCAAAAGTTGGTAAATTTGACTACATTTTTTACAAAGAAATGACAGAAGGAAGGGTATCAGAACCATAGGTAGCTGTTCTCTCAGTTTGTTTCCTCTAATATCACTCTGTTTCTTAAATCAGTTGCTTTCTGTGCATTTGCGTTCTGCCTCTATCTCTCATTTGAAAGTAAGCTGCAGCCATCATAACTCTTCATCTCTAAACACTTACACATATATGGTTTCAGAATAAGCTCATTTTCCAAAATGACCATGACATTATCTACCCAAGAAGTCAACTCTCCATTTCCCCCTCTTTCCAGCCTCTGGCAACTATCATTCTACTTTATGTCTCTAAATTTGACTATTCTATGTAGCTCATATAAGTGAATTCATACAAACTCATATAGTATTTGTCTTTTTGTGACTGGCTTATTCACTTAGCATGATGTCTTCAAAGTTTATCCATTTACATCACATATCATAATTTCCTTTCTTTCTTTCTTTTTTTCTTTCTTTTTTTTTTTTTGGCCGCGCTGTGGCATGGGGTCTTAGTTCCCTGACCAGGGATCAAACCTAGGCCCTGGCAATAACAGTGCTGAGTTTTAACCTTTGGACCACCAGGGAATTCCCTCCTACCTTTAAAGTGAAATTTGCACTGAGCATTGAAATACAGTGGTATTCCTTTGCATGTATATACCATATTTTGTTTACCCATTCATCCAGCGGTTGCTTCCAATTTTTTGGCTATTGTGAATAAAACGTTGATATGGATATGGGTATGCAAATATCTCTCCAACATCAAGCTTTCAATTGTTTGGGATATATACCCTAAAGTAGAATGGCTGGATTATATGAGAATTTTATTTTTCAATTTCTTGAGGATTCAACATACTGTTTTCCATGGCAGCTGTACCATTTTACAGACCCACCAACAGTGCAGAAAAGTTCATTTACCTACATCTTTGCTAACACTTGTTATTTCCTGTTTTTGTTTTTGCTTGTTTGGTTGGTTTTGATAGACATCTTGAGGTAAGAGATAGATGGGCTCCAGGCTGGAAATGTACCATCAGTCATCCTCCTCTTTATGCAGTGGATTACAGCTTCCTTTGCCCTCCTTCATTTTGTACTCCAAACTTGGCTGTTAGTCCAGGTATACTTGAATTCCTAATTACTCTTCCCCCAGGTCAGATAAGGCTCTGATAAAGTAGTTTCCCTTGAGGGCAGGCTTTTGTTACAGACAGTGCTCTGAGTGTATTTCAAAATGGTTACCCAATTTTTCTCCAATCTTCACCATGATAATGGATGGAAGAACTCACAAAACTCTAAGGGCCTTCTGTAAATCTTGTCCTGAGGCAGGAGGTAGACTCCTCCACCCCCCTGCCCCCACCCCCACCACCGCCATGGGTAAAGTGATTGGAGATTCATTCCCTGTGGACCAAAATTCAAAGAGGAGAATCAGTTCAGTTCGGTTCAGTTGCTCAGTCGTGTCTGACTCTTTGCCTCCCCATGGACTGCAGCACGCCAGGCCTCCCTGTCCAAGACCAACTCCCGGAGTTCACTCAAACTCATGTCCATTGAGTCAGTGATGCCATCCAACCATCTCATCCTCTGTCGTCCCCTTCTCCTCCTGCCTTCAATCTTTCCCAGCATGAGGGTCTTTTCCAATGAGTCAGTTCTTCTCATCAGGTGGCCAAAGTATTGGAGTTTCAGCTTCAGCATCAGTCCTTCCAATGAATATTCGGGACTGATTTCCCTTAGGATGGACTGGATTGGTCTCCTTGCGGTGTGCGGGCTTCTCATTGCCATCACTTCTCTTGTTGTGGAGCACAGGCTCTAGGCACGTGGGCTTCAGTAGTTAGGATGCACGGGCTTACTTGTTCCAAGGCAAGTGGAATCTTCCGGGACCAGGGATTGAAACTTTGTCCCTTGCGTTGGCAGATGAATTCTTAAGACACTGTGCTGTCAGGCGAGTCTATGCTCCTTGGTTCTGTCTTGTCACAACAAAGATTTGGAGTGACGGACATTAAAGCCCTCGGCGCATCACAGCTCTCGGGTCTTGGACAGACCGTATTATAGCTCTTAGACAAATCAGGGTTACAGCTCTATTTTACTTAGAAAATAGCAAGAAAATCCATCCTCAAGGGGTGAGGGCATGCCGACCCAAAGATGAGAAGACAGTGGGGGAGCGCGCCAGCGTGAGAGAGAGAGAGAGGGCGCGGGCGCTTTGGCTCCTCTTTTTATACGTTTTCTTTCCTCCCCCTGGGCCCTCCCTGTGTAAACTGGGCTAGCCAGGAGTGCTGTTTGCTCCACCTGGGGTCCTCACTCAGGTGCTCAGACCTTCCTTTGACCTTCCTTTGTTCTATTTTTGCGAGCTTTTCCCTTCCTTGTCTTTTAGCCACCGCCATTCTGGACTCCTGTTTCCTATTCTAACTAAGGCAAGTGGAGTCTCCCTGGACCAGGGATTGAAACTTTGTCCCTTGCATTGGCCGATGGATTCTTTATCCACTGTGCCACCAGGGAAGTCTGATTTTAGTTTTTTTAATATTGAGTTTCAAGCCAGCTTTTTCACTCCCCTCTTTCACCCTGAAGAGTCTCTTTAGTTCCTCTTCACTTGCTGCCATTCAAGTGGTATCATCTGCCTATCTGAACTTGTTGATATTTCTCCTGGCATTCTTGATTTCAGTTGTGATTCATCCAGTCTGGCATTTCACATAATGTACTCTGCATATAAGTTAAATAAGCTGGGTGACAATACACAACCGTATCATACTCCTTTCCCAATTTTGAACCAGTCTATTGTTCCATGTCTGGTTCTAACTGTTGCTTCTTGTCCGTGAACTGATGAATGGATAAACAAAATGTGGTTCATCTATGGACTACTTCTCAATAATACAGAGGAACAAACCACTGACACACACAGTCATTTGGATGGGCCTCAACAGCACAATGGCAAGTTAAAGAAGCAAGACACAAAAGATTACATACTGTATATGGTTAAATTTATAAGAACTTTCTAGAAAAGTTGAATCTATGTCAGTAGTTTCCTGGGGCTGAGGGTAGGAACAGGGAGTGATGGCAAACAGGTATGAAGGACTTCTTCCTAGAATGGAAGCATTCTAAAATTGGATTGAGGCGATGGTTGCATAACTGTTTACTATAATAAAAATCATCAAATGCTGCTGTTACAATGGGTGAATTTTATGTTGTATAAATTATGTTGTTGTTTTTGTTTAGTTGCTAAGTCGTGTCTGACTATTTTGTGACCCCATGGACTGTAACCAGCCAGGTTCCTCTGTCCTTGACATTTTCCACGCAACAGTACTGAGTGTCTTGTCATTTCCTTCTCCAGGGGATCTTCCCAACCCAAGGACTGAACCCACATCTCCTACATTGGAAGGAGGATTCTTTACCACTGAGCCATCAAGGAAGCCCTGTATAAATTATACTTTATTGAAGTTGTTTAAATAAAGAAGTTCAACTTTCAAGTCAGGAAGCATTTGCACATCTGATCATTTCCTCCTCCTTGTGATCCTGTCTTCATACTCTTTGTTTTCTCCTACCTTACTTGGGGTTCAAATCACTCCCCCTAAGCCATCTCACTCAGGTCTGTGCCTTTAAATATTGCTACTGATGATTTCCAAATTTACATATCTGCAGCCCAGTCCTCTCTTCTAAACTCCAGATTCTAAAACCCGGATGCCTGCTCAGTCTCCTTGGGTGTGTGATGAGCATCTGTTAGTCCACACTAAGCTTCATCCTTCCCACTGCTTGACTCCTCTTTTCCTATCCCACTCATATCCAACCCATCAGCAAACCTCAGTTGGTACTTTCTTGTAAATATATCCAGAATTGGGTCACTTCTACCCCATGCACCCTACCACCTTGGTCCAGCCCACCATCATCCCTTGCACGGATTGCTGCAGGAGCCTCCTCTTTCCTGCTTCCACCTTTTCCCCAGTCTTTCTGCAACACGATATCCAAATTTGTGCTATTAACATGTAAGCTGGATCACATAACACCTCTTCACATCACTCCACTTCTCAGAACCCTCTCTGGTTTCCCATTTCATTTGGTCCTATGTGACCCAGGCCCATGTGACCATTCCGACCTCAAGACTCAGTCACTCCACTCCAGTCCCACTGGCCTTCTTGCTGTTCCTTGAACGTGTCAGACATTCCACCTCAGTTCTTTTGCACTTGCTCTTTTCCCTGCCTACATAAGTCTCCCTCCAAAAGAAAGTGACAGGTCCGACATAAGAATTCTGAAATGGCCCTGGGATTCCCATCCCTGGTATGCCTATGTGTGTGTGCACGCATGCTAAGTCACTTCAGTCACGTCCGACTCTTTGTGACCCATGGACTGTAACCCACCAGGCTCCTCTGTCCTTGGGATTCTCCAGGCAAGAATACTGGAATGGGTTACCATGCCCTCCCCCAGGGGATCTTCCCGACCCAGGGATGGAACCCTAGTCTCTCACGTCTCCTGCATTGACAGATGGGTTCTTTACCACTAGCGCCACCTAGGAAGCCCCAAGTATCCACACCTTTGCATAATCCCCTCCTGTTGCATGCAGGTAGGACCTGTAACTTTCTTCTAACCCATAGAAGAATACAGTAAAAGTGTTGGGAAGTCACTCTGATGATTACACTATAAGCTAAATATGAAAGGATTTTGCAGATGTAATTATGGGCCCAATTATCCAAGTTCAGTTCAGTTCAGTCGCTCAGTCGTGTCCAACTCTTTGCGATCCCATGAATCGCAGTACAACGCCAGGACTGCCTGTCCATCACCAACTCCCAGAGTTCACTCAGACTCACGTGCATCAAGTCCGTGATGCCATCCAGCCATCTCATCCTCTGTCGTCCCCTTCTCCTGCCCCCAATCCCTCCCAGCATCAGAGTCTTTTCCAATGAGTCAACTCTTCGCATGAGGTGGCCAAAGTACCAGAGTTTCAGCTTTAGCATCATTTCGTCCAAAGAACACCCAGGACTGATCTCCTTCAGAATGGACTGGTTGGATCTCCTTGCAGTCCAAGGGACTCTCAAGAGTCTTCTCCAACGCCACAGTTCAAAAGCATCAATTCTTTGGAGCTCAGCTTTCTTCACAGTCCAACTCTCACATCCATACATGACCACTGGAAAAACCATAGCCTTGACTAGACGGACCTTTGTTGGCAAAGTAATGTCTCTGCTTTTCAACATACTATCTAGGTTGGTCATAACTTTTCTTCCAAGGAGTAAGTGTCTTTTAATTTCATGGCTGCAGTCACCATCTGCAGTGATTTGGGAGCCCCCCAAAATAAAGTCTGACACTGTTTCCACTGTTTCCCCACCTATTTCCCATAAAGTGTTGGGACTGGATGCCATGATCTTCGTTTTCTAAATGTTGAGCTTTAAGCCAACTTTTTCACTCTCCTCTTTCACTTTCATCAAGAGGCTTTTTAGTTCCTCTTCACTTTCTGCCATAAGGGTGGTGTCATCTGCATATCTGAGGTTATTGATATTTCTCCCGGCAATCTTGATTCCAGCTTGTGTTTCTTCCAGTCCAGCGTTTCTCATGATGTACTCTGCATAGAAGTTACATAAGCAGGGTGACAATATACAGCCTTGATGTACTCCTTTTCCTATTTGGAACCAGTCTGTTGTTCCATGTCCAGTTCTAACTGTTGCTTCCTGACCTGCATACAGATTTCTCAAGAGGCAGGTTAGGTGGCCTGGTATTCCCATCTCTTTCAGAATTTTCCATAGTTTATTGTGATCCACACAGTCAAAGGCTTTGGCATAGTCAATAAAGCAGAAATAGATGTTTTTCTGGAACTCTCTTGCTTTTTCCATGATCCAGTGGATGTTGGCAATTTGATCTCTGGCTCCTCTGCCTTTTCTAAAACGAGCTTGAACATCTGGAAGTTCACGGTTCATGTATTGCTGAAGCATGGCTTGGAGAATTTTGAGCATTACTTTACTAGCATGTGAGATGAGTGCAATTGTGCGGTAGTTTGGATAATTTGGTAATTATCCAAATTAATCACTTTGATTTTGAGTTCAAAGGTGATCCTGCGGCTGGCTTTATCAGGTGAGACCTTTAAAATGAAGATTGCTTGCACTTAGAGACTTGAAGCACCAAAGACCTTCTTTCTGTTGCTGGCCTTGAAGATGCAAATCACATGAGTTCTACAGCTGTAAGCATTGCATTATGTCAACAATATCCCAGACTCCAGAAGGGAGTGCAGCCTGGCTGACACCTTGACAGTAGCCCTGTGACCCAGAAGGCCCAGCTGAGCAGTGCCCAAACCCACAGAAACTGTGGGATAATAAGTGGACACTGTTTTAAGCTACTAAATTTGCGGTCATTTGGGACTTAGCGATAGAAAACCAGGCCACCCTCAGATAGGTGGCTTCTTTTTCGTCTCCTTCAAATGTCAAGATGTCACCTTCACAAACAGGCCTAGGCTGAAGACTTCAGGAAAACTGTGATTTGCCTCCGGCTTTCCTCCACAGCACTTACTTACCACCCCTAACCTACCGAAATATGCTTATTGCCTCTCCTCTTCCACTAGGATATAAGCCCCTGAGGGCTGGGATTTGTGTCTGTTTGGTTCACTGGTATTTCCAAGCATCTGTCCTGGGACCTGGTGCATCTTCAGATGACAGTTGTTGAACAGATGAAGGAACGCCAGCCCTCTGGGGGCCATGAAGCCGAAGTAATCTCTGTGCATTTGTTAACTTGGGTGAGGTCAGCATCCCCACAGGGCAGGCGGGAGGACTTTCTGGGGCTGCCTCCAGGGTCAAGCCCTTGGCCTTCTAGACCAGCCATGCCAATGAACTGATTTGTGTGAGAAACAAGATCAGCTGCCTTATAGTCCAGGCCAGCTTGACCTGCTCAGCTTGGCAGCCTCAGCACCCTCCTCTAAGAGGGTCAGCAAGAGTGCAGAGGAGGCTGCCTCTCTTCCACGAGTGCCAATGATCTCATCTTTTCCTCTTGCACATTGAAGTCCCCAGAGAGCAGAGTGAAATGAAGTCTAACATGCAAGATGCTTATTACCCCTGGAGAAGGAAATGGCAACCTGCTACAGTATTCTTGCCTGGAAAATTCCATAGCCAGAGGAGCCTGGTGGGCTACAGTCCATGGAGTCTCAAAAAGTCGGACATGACTGAGCAACTAACATACATGCTTATTACCAAGGGTCCTTGGGACCCACACCTGTGAGAGGGATGGGCTGGAAACAGAGCTAGACAGAGAGAAAACTTCCATGCAGGCCTCAGTTGACCCCACAAGGATGTCCTAAGCTGAAACAGTCCTTCAGAGTTGTCCAGCATTGGGCCAAAATGGACCAGTCATTGAAAATGGGCCGCCGGAGAATGGTGTGACCACGACCTTGGATGAGGCAGCTGTCTGTAGCTGAGGCAGGCCTTGGATGGGCTGTCAGCCAAAGGCTATCTGCTCACCACTCTCCCAGAAGCTGGTGCATTTCTTGAAGGAGGATCCATGCTGAACCTCCCTGTTCATGGCAACACTGACCAACACTCCACTGAGGTAGTCTCTCTTTCTTTTAATTATTTTCATTTTAAGATACTGTACATTAAAAATGCAAAAAAATCAAACAAAAGACATGAAATTAGAAAAGGAACCAGCTATATTTATGATCAGGTATCAAAATATCAAAACGTTTGAGATACAGTCACAAATGTGCTGCTTTATTTAGCTAACAAGATCTAGTGGCAGGACGGTCCAATAATCCATAATTTCACAGTGATAGTGAGCCTGATGTTTAGAGACATTTGCAGTAGCTGTTGTAATGCAATAGGAGGATATCAGCCATTTCAGTTTGTGACGAAGTCACAGGTATTGCAAATTCCACTGTGGTTTGTTGCCTACCTTATAGTTGAAGGAAAGGCTGGATTTCACTTAGAAGAGAGAAAATAAAATCTTTTCATATCCAAGAGCCTCCTCCAGGTAAATGGATGTTGGTGTAGGGAGCCGGGCTGGGGTTCCAGGAAATCAGATTTCAGGAAGAGAACTTGCTTGCAGAGGGGAGCTAGGGGGTGTGTGTGGTTGGCCAAGAGGGCAGATGGGGGAGTCCTAAACCAATCTCTTCTCGCCTGGAGGGCCCGAGTGTTCATCCTGACCCCTCACCCCAAAGGAATGAGAGAGTCCTCGGTTGGGCCGCAGCCCCCATACTCCCTGTCCCACCGTAGGACCCAGGCCACCGCACAGGCTCCCTGCCCAGAGCTGCTTGCTTCCCCTAGCGGCGCTCGCTATCATCTCCCGTAACATTAGCCATTAGCAGACATAACCTTGACCCGGCACAGCCCCTGCAAATGAGGGGGCGCGCCGGGGGCGCAGGGCCTGACCCGCGGCGGCGCGCTGTGACCAGTCATGCGGCTGCCCTCTTAAGACACCGTTCCGCCCACGCGGCCGCCGGGCTTAAAAGGCCAGACCCGAGAGACGGCCGCAGTCCCCGGCCCGGAGCCCAGCGCGTCTGCACCATGGCAGGTTCCAGCCTCGCCTGCTGCCTGCTCGGCCTCCTGGCGTTGACCTCCGCCTGCTACATTCAGAACTGCCCCCTGGGCGGCAAGCGTGCGGTGCTGGACCTCGACGTGCGCACGGTGAGCGCCCCGCCCTCGTCCCGTGGCTCTCGGGGCTGGCAGGCCCGCTGCCACAGGGTCGCCCCCGCCGCCCCCTTTCCCGCCCTGACCGCGTACCGGCCCCACCTAGCCTGGGAATCGAGGGAGCGGAGGAGCTTTTGACTGCCCTCCTTCGACCAATTCTGAGCCCAAAGAGAGCGGGGAAGACCCGCCATCTCCCGCGCTCCTCAGGCCGCCCTCGCCCGCCCGGCTCAGCCCCCCACCCCACAGGGTCTCCCTCCCCGGCCGGTCCCCTCCCGGCCCCGGCTCATCCCCGCCCTCCCGCCAGTGTCTCCCCTGCGGCCCCGGGGGCAAAGGCCGCTGCTTCGGGCCCAGCATCTGCTGCGGGGACGAGCTGGGCTGCTTCGTGGGCACGGCCGAGGCGCTGCGCTGCCGAGAGGAGAACTACCTGCCGTCGCCCTGCCAGTCCGGCCAGAAGCCCTGCGGGAGCGGGGGCCGCTGCGCCGCCGCCGGGATCTGCTGCAGCCCGGGTGAGTCCGGCAGGGGCCGAGACGGGGCCGGGGCTCCGGAACCAGGCGGGCCGGGCCAGGGTGGCCCTGACTCGGCGTCTCTCTGTGCAGACGGCTGCCACGCGGATCCCGCCTGCGACCCCGAGGCCGCCTTCTCCCAGCACTGAGACCGGCCGGCCCCTGACACCATCGGAGCACAGCCCTCACTCCCTCTGTAATCATCCCCAGGAATTATGACAATGAAATAAAGCCTTTTTTTCCCCTCCAACAAGCCTCGTGTCTGAGTGTCAGAACGGGGAGGGAAGGGCTTTGGGGGAATTCAAGATCCTCGGCTCTCGGCGCTTCAACGGAAGTAGAGCCGCGGTCCAGGGCGCCATCCTATAGGGGTGGATGGAAGAAGGGGTGGAGGTACCACACGGCGGGCTCCCAGGCAGATGGAAATAGCCCCCAGTTTCCAACTCCAAACAGGCTGGACATAGGAGGAACTTGGTGGCTCAGACGGTAAAGAGTTTGCCTGCAGTGCGAGAGACCCGAATTCGATCCCTGGGTTGGGAAGACACCCTAGAGAAGCGGCAACCCACTCCAGTATTCTGGCTTGGAAAATCCCATGGACGGAGGAGCCTGGCTGGCTACCGTCCATGGGGGTCGCAAAGCGTCGGACACGACTCAGCGACTTCACTTTCTTTCACTTTCTGAGGTCTAAAGGGAGAGTTGGGCAGACAATGACAAGGGTCTGACAGTGGACCAGAGGAAGTGCTGGCGGTCAGTCGGGGAGAGTGAGACTTCTTGACACCTGGAAGTAGGCTTGAGCCACCCTAGAGGGCTGTCCTGGGGCGGGGCGGGGCGGGGCCGGGCCGGGCCGGGGCGGGGCCGGGCAGGGGGAGGAGCTTGGCGGGGGCCGCTGAAGGGCTCTCCAGTCTTCAAGGAGCTGGCCTCTCAGGCCGCAGGAGGCAGCCGGTACCCTCAGAAGGGGTGGTGGTGAAGAGGGGCTGGGCTGGAAGACCCGGGTCCCCAGTGTTGTGAGGAAGCCAGGAGCCCTGCTCCTGCGTGTGCAGTAAAGGGACGTGACAGCACTGGGGACCCTGCACGACAGGGGTTCCTGAGAGCCCATAGCCACAGAAAGGACAACAAAAGCAGAAGACACGAACAGAGGGATGCTTGCATCCTGTGCTTTCCATCATCTGTTCCTGGATTGAAGACCATTTTGGAGAATCTATAAAAGCCTAACCTCTCTCCCCCTTCACTTACTCCTGCTATGGGACCAACGATTTCAGAGGTTGCACACCCACTCCAAATAAAACAGGAGCCTGTCTCACTCTGTTCAGTTCAGTTTCGTTCCGTTCCGTTCAGTAGTTCAGTCGTGTCCACTCTTTGCAGCCCCATGGACTGCAACATGCCGGGCTTCCCTGTCCATCACCAACTCCCAGAACTTGCTCAAACTCATGTCCATCAAGTCAATGAGGCCATCTCATCCTCTGTTGTCCCACCTTCAATCTTTCCCAGCATCAGGGTCTTTTATTTAAAATCCTAGCAGTAATACAGAGAAAAGGAAAGTAATTTAGTACAAAAGAACATTATTCTAATATGTAGCTAAACAGATCAGGCTACACTGGGTGACATACACACAATAAGGTCATCTCATGGTTATGCCTTCTTATAACAAATGCAGTAAAAAGAGATTGGAAGCCATTCTCTACAAGACGTTCAGGAAAATAAGATGGCTGAAGCACTGTGAAAGTCAATATTCCCTTTTGTACCTTAAAAAAAGATGGACTCAAATATCAGTGAATCACTCACACAGAATGTATTCATGGGACACCTGGGGAAATTTGAACAGTGCCTGAATATTTGATAATAATGTATATTATTGAATTTGGGCTTGGGGCCTGTATGTGTGTGACTATAGTCTATGGTCATATCTTAAAGAAAAGTCCCTCTCTGGAAGCAACCTAAATGTCTATCAACAGAGGAAAGGATAAAGAAGATATGATACATATATGCAATGGAATATTACTCAGCTATTAAAGAATAATGAAATTGTGCCATTCGCAACAACATGGATGGACCTAGAGCTTGTCATACTGAGTGAAGTAAGTCAGACAGAGAAAAACAAATATTGTATTGTATCATGTATATGTGGAATCTAGAAAATGATACAGATGAATATATTTGCAAGCAGAAACAGAGACAGAGACACAGATAACAAATGTATGGACACCAAAGGGGAAATGGTGGGGAGATGAACTAGGAGATCGGGATTGCCATATGCACACTACTATGTATAAATTAGATAACTAACGAGAGCCCACTGTATGGCACGGGGCACTCTACTCAGTGCTCTGTGGTGAGCTCAATGGGAAGGAAATCCAAAAAGAAAGGGCTGTATGTATACATATAGCTGGCTTGCTTTGCTGCACAGCAGAAACTAACACTAGATTGTAAAGCTACTATATTCCAATAACAGCAATTTTTAAAATAAACAACTTTTTAAGAAACTCTCTTATTTGAGATGCACACTGGAACATTTATAGATAACATGGGATGTCTGCTGGGGTGACTTGAGAGTGGGAGGAGGGGGCAGACGTAGAGATGAGAAAAGGATCTGGTGCTGAGAACTGTGAGAGTGAAGGAGGGGAGTGAATACCCCATGGGTCTTTATTTAGTGGCTATACTTTTTTGTATATTTGTAATTTCTCTCAATAAAAACTAAAAAACAAAAAGATTGCGGTAGAGATAAATGTTCTGATATGAAGAGATAGCCCAGATTTACTCTGTTAAAAAAAATGTGAATTAGTATGTAGACATGATGAAATAATACTCATTTGTAAAAGAAAAACGCATGTGTGTGCATGCCAGAATTCTGCGGGCAACCTCAGTGATGAGCTCTTCCCAGCTGTGAGAAGCTTTAGGACAGAACATTCTAGTCTGAAAAATGCAATCATCACTGAGCATTCATTGCTGTGATTCATTTTTATGTCACACTGTACTATTCAGCTCCTCCAGTGCAACACTGAAGGACAGCAATCTCAGTCTTCAGTAGAGTCTATGTGGAAAATAAGTTTGCCCTACTTCCATACCTACTAAATTTAGTATAGTGTAGATTTTAAACTAAACTTTTACTGTGTGGATCACAACAAACTGTGGAAAATTCTTCAGGAGATGCGAATACCAGACTACCTTACCTGCCTCCTGAAAAATCTGTATGCAGGTCAAGAAGCAAGAGTTAGAACCAGACATGGAACAACAGACTGGTTCCAAGTTGGGAAAGGAGTACATCAAGGCTCTATATTGCCACCCTACTTATTTAACTTATATGTAGAATACATCATGCAAAATGCTGGGGAGGATGAAGTACAAGCTGGAATCAAGATTGCCGGGAAAAATATCAATAACCTCAGATATGCAGATAATACCACCCTTATGGCAAAAAGCAAAGAAGAACTAAAGAGCCTCTTGATGAAAGTGAAAGAAGAGAGTGAAAAGGTTGGCTTAAAACCCAACATTCAAAAAAATAAGACCATGGCATCCGGTCCCATCATTTCATGGGAAATAGATGGGGAAACAGTGGAAACAGTGTCAGACTTTATTTTGCGGGGCTCCAAAATCACTGCAGATGGTGATTGCAGCCATGAAATTAAAAGACACTTGCTCCTTGGAAGAAAAGCTATGATCAACCTAGACAACGTATTAAAAAGCAGAGACATTACTTTGCCAACAAAGGTCCATCTAGTCAAAGCTATGGTTTTTCCAGTAGCATGTATGGATGTGACAGTTGGACTATAAAGAAAGCTGAGCACCGAAGAACTGATGCTTTTGAACTGTGGTGTTGGAGAAGACTCTTGGACTGCAAGGAGATCCCACCAGTCCATCCTAAAGGAAATCAGCCCTGAATATTCATTGGAAGGACTGATGCTGAAGCTGAAACTCTAATATTTTGGCCACCTGATGTGAAGAACTAACTCACTGGAAAAAACCCTGATGCTGGGAAAGATTGAAGGCGGGAGGAGAAGGGGATGACAGAGGATGAGATGGTTGGATGGCATCACCAACTCGATGGACATGAGTTTGAGCAAGTTCTGGGAGTTGGTGATGGACTGAGAAGCCTGGCATGTTGCAGTCCATGGGGTCACAAAGAGTCGGATATGACTGAGAAACTGAACTGACTGAATTGAGTTTAAAAATCTGGAGTGGTTTGAAATTATACCAGAAGTTTTTCCAGCATCATAAAAAATGATTATCCATGGGGCAAAGCTCAGAAATATTTTCTCCATTTCCTGATATTTTCATCCATATAGAGAGCTCTCCCTGAGGTAACACTCCTCCCAGAGAGCAGCTGATCTGGGGAGGAGGAGGGCGAGAGGAGAGGAGCAGGCAAAATCCCACCCCTTCCTCTCCAGTCCCTCTTGGGATGAGGGTGACCTACTGGAAAGCAGGCTGTCACAGTGCAAATGCAGGAACTCGGCGGGAGGAAAGGGTTGTGAAGGTCCAGCTCCTTGTGTCCTGGGTGGTAAACAGCTGTTATTCAGGTCTGTGAAGCCTCCTTGCCGGCAGATGGGAGTTGCATTCTCTAGTATCAGTTCTATCAATAATAAAGGTAGTCTTCAGGGCTCCAGATGTCACATTCTTTTGTTTCATTTTTTAATTGTTTCAGAATTCAGGAGTTAAGGTAAAGCTAGGCTGTTATAGTAAAGACACCTAAGGGGTAAGGAGACGTTAGGGACTTAGAGAAGGCCGCTGTGTAATTACATCTGACATATCAGACCTCAGTGAGCATTCCTGGCTTTGTTCCACTTCATCATTTAGGGACTTGGGTTTCTTCTGTCATATAGTTCTGTCATCCCCAGGCCTCATCTTTGTCTGCATGTCTGAGACCAGTATCCTGTGGATTCCACTGGGTGGGAAGGGAAAGGAGTGTGGAGCAGGTGCACATTGTCTTAAGACCCCCAAGTTCACTATTCTTTTTTACTTATGCTTTATTCCCAAGGGCTTCCCCGGCGGCGCTAGTGGTGAAGACCCTGTCTGCCAATGCAGGATACATAAGAGATGCCGGTTTGATCCCTGGGTCAGGAAGATCCCCTGGAGGAGGAAACAGCAACACACTCCAGTATTCTTGTCCGGAGAATCTCATGAACAGAGAGGCCTGATGGGCTACAGTCCATGGGGTCACAAAGAGTCAGACACAACTGAATGACTTAGGACATACACACCAGTAATTAAGAATCCACACTTTCACTGCCAGAGTTCAATCCCTGGTGGAGGAACGAAGATCCTGCAAACCATGTGGCCCCTCAAAATTAAAATAAACAAATAGAGCTGGAACAAGTGAATATCCAAACGCCAAAAATGAACTTCAATTCATGACTTACACCCTATATGAAAATTAACTCAAAGTGGACCATAGTTAAAATTCTAATCTGTTTAAAACTTATAAAGTTTTGATGATTACAGGAGAGGCACTATAAATATTCACATACAGCTTTTTGTGTGAATATCGATATTTATTCCACTTGGACCACTGCCTGTTAATGGGACAGCTGGGTTAGTGGTAATAATAACTTTTTCAAGAAACCATAGAACAGTTTTCAGGAGTAGGTGAACAATTTTGCATCCACATCAACAAACAATATGTGAGGGTTACCGTTGCTCCATATCATTGTCAACACCTGGTATTGGCAGCCCCCTCTTTTTTTAACCATTGAAATGAATATATCGCTATGGCTTTAATTTGCATTTGACTAATGATTTTACATGTGTTTATTTGTCATCTGTATATCTTACGTGGTGAAGCATCTCTTTAAATCTTTCACCCATTTTAAAAATTGAATCATTTTCTTATTATTGAGTTTTGAGAAAGAGGTCTTTATATATTCTGGGTGTAAGTCTTTTATAAGCTATGTCACTTGTAAATCATTTCTTCCAGTCTGTGGCTTGCCTTTTCATTCTCTTAACAGTGTTCCTTAAAGAGAAGTTGTCGCCTGCTGTCACGGTCCAATCCGCTATAGTCCAATCTCCCTCTGCCACTTTCTCTGTCATAGAAACACTGAGATGACAGGGAGGGACCACATGGATAATCCAGTCATCTTAACTAACTTCATTTCCAAATGCACAGAATCTTTTCCCATGTAACAGCATTTCATGAGTTGAAAGGAATAGACTTAGGATAACTTTAGGGCAGTTCTCACTTTAACAAAGCATGATAAGAATTTTAGAATGTTCTATTTTCATATAAGTTCAGTTCAGGCGCTCAGTCGTGTCTGACTCTTTGCAGCCCCATGGACTGCAGCACGCCAGGCTTTTCATATAAAGTTTAAAAAACTGTCCTGTTCCGGTCCTGTGTGCTTGATCAGGGTAAAGTTTCATCCTTGCAGCTGTACTTCTCCATGCTCCCCAGTCCTGTGGGAGGGTCCCTGGGCCTCTCATACCCCCTTAGACATTTGTTTGCATGGTTAGCTGTCTTTCCCCCAATCTGGCTGGAGGATTGTGACATTGGAATGGAAATGGGGCTGGGATGTCAGTGCACTTTTTCCTCTGGGGGTGTGGCAAGCTCACGTCAGAACTGGACATTCTAAGAGGTAGATTTTCCAGATCTGACGTAACTCCTGGGACTGAAGCTCACACATGCGCATCATGTCTTGTCTTCCAAGGATGCAGTTACTACATGTATGAAAGCCAAAACTTTAGAATTTCTACAAAGGAATATGGCTACATGGTCATGGATAATTTATATATATTTCTGACAAATTTTTTAGTGACATATTCAATAATACAGACATCAATATTCTTAAAGCACATGTCTATTCTTTGAAATTTAAAAAAAATATATTTAGTGGGCAAAATTTTTCTAGTTGTACTCAAATTGTCATTCTGTTATTAAAACATATATTTTCTTAAAGATGATGCAAGGACTTTCCTGGTGGCACAGTGGATAAGAATTCACCTGCCAATGCAGGGGACATGGGTTCAACCCCTGGTCTGGGGAGATTCTACATGTGGCACCACAACTCCTGAGCCTGAGTTCCAGAGCCTGTGCTCCACAACAAGAGAAGCCACCACAATGAGAAGCTGGCGCACCGCAAAGAACAAAGCCCTCGCTTGTCGCAACCAGAGAAAGCCCAGGCAAAGGAACGACGACCCAGCACAGCCAAAAACAAATAAATAATTTTTTAAAAAAAGATCATGATGTGATGCATCATGAACAAAAAATAAAGAGCAGAAGTTTTTAATTTTGGTGAATTCCAAATGTATCACATTTCTTCTGCGGATCTTGTGGAGTCAGAGCGTCAAGAGTGTTTTACATAACTTGAGGTCATAAAGAATTTCTCCTATATTTTCTTCAAGAAGTTTTACAATTTTAGATTCACTTAGGTCTATGATCCATTTTTTACTTGAAGTATAGTTGATTTACAATGTTGTGTTAATTTCTGGTATACAGCAAAGTGGTTCGATTTTACATATATATGAATATATATATATATTCTTTTTCAGATTCTTTTTCACTGTGGTTTATTACAAGATAATATAGTTCCCTATGCAGCAGTGGGTCCTTGTTGTTTATCTGTTTTGTATATAGTAGTGTGTATATTTTAATCCCAAACTCCTAATCTATCCCCCACTCTTCCCCTTTGGTAACCATAAGTTTGTTTTCTATGTCTGCGAGTCTGTTTCTGTTTTGTAAATAAATTCATTTGTATCATTTTTTTAGATTCTGCATATTCAATATCATATGATATATGTCTGATTTACTTCATCTAGAAGGATAATCTTTAGTTCCATTCATTTTGCTGCAAATGGCACTATTTCATTCTTCCTTATGGCTGAGTAACAGTCCGTGTGTGTGTATACATATGCGTGTGTGTATATCCCATCTTCACTATCCATGCATCTGTTGATGGACACTTAGGTTGCTTCCACGTCTTGGCTACTGTGAATAGCACTGCTATGAATATTGGGGTGCATGTATCGTTTCAAATTAGAGGTTTTGTCTTTTCTGGATCCATGCCCAGAAGGGGTATTGCTGGATCACATGGCAACTCTATTTTTAGTTTTTTTAGGGAATTTCCATACTGTTCTCCATAGTGGTTATACCAATTTACATTTCCACCAACAGTGTAGAAGTGTTCCTTTTTCTCCACACTCTCTCCAGCATTTATTATTTCCAGACTTTTTGGTGATGTCTGTTCTGATTGGCATGAGGTGATACCTCACTGTAGTTTTGTTTTGTGTTTTTCTAATAATTAGCAAAGTTGAGCATATGATCCATTTTTAAAACACCAACTTGCCTCTTCCCATCTCCCTCTGTCTGGAAAAATTACTAAATTCCTATTAGGTCTGGTCCAGGTCTGGGAAGACCTAAATACTGACCCTGAGCACACCACACTAGGGCAGAGGGGTGAGGCCATGGCAGGGAGAGAAGCCGGAGTGTGCCCTGCCCCAGCCAGACTTAATCATGCTGGGCAGTGAGGTGGGTCAGGGTGATGGCAGAGCAGAGCTCTAGCAGCAGAAGAGAGCCTGGGGCTGACAGGACTGTGTCACTAGGCTCTGCCCCGAGGCAGGGGCTTGGGGTCAGGGCTCAGAGAGAATTCTCTTTGCCTGTGCTCCCTCAGTGGCCTCCAAGTCTCAGAAGATTCCAGAGGAGATGCAGCCCCTTGTGGTCCCAAGACCTGGAGCAAGAAATCCCAAGATGAGGATGCAGAGAAGAGAGAGAAACACAGAAGGATGAGAGGTAGCAAAGGGAAGAGGGGCGAGAAGAGGCTTGGAATGGATATAGGGAGGAAAGGAGAGAAGCAAGAGGCAGGAGAGGGCCAAAGAGCTGGGGTGGGGGCAGGGGAAAGAGAGGAGTTGAGGGGAAAGGGGCAAACGGGTAAATGGGATAGAGGGGACAGAGGATTGAGGGACAGAGGAGTATCTGCCAAATGCTAGCAGACATCTGCCCTGAAGCTGCATAGTCCAGGCTGGAAGGTCCTAATGTGAGCGCGTGTGTGTGCGTGTGTGTGTGTGTGTGTGTGTGTGTGTGTGTACATGTGCCTGTGTGTGGTCCAGTCGGCTCTGTTTCTCTGCGTGTGTCTGTGCTTCTGAATGTGTATCTCAGGCCCATATCTATGACTGTGGTCAAGGATCACGGGGCACGTCCCTAGTGATTTTTTTCCTTGACTCTGTGTGTGTGTGTGTTGGAGGAGGCAGGGGGTTGGTGTAGCTGTATGGGGGCTGGGAATGTACCCAGGGTTTCTGTAGGCTCCGTCTCTCACCCTGGCTGAGTGGCCTGAATGGGAGTACTTAGTCTCCTCCCGGACAGACAGTACCTGGTCCTCCTCTTTGCTGGATCTGGGGTGATAATGTCCCCCACACTAGGGCACATAAAACACATTCTCGGATGAGAAAGTCTGAGAATTCCTGGAGCTGTTTTTGCCTCAGTCTCCTGGGATGTAAAAAGAGTCAGGAACTCCTGGTCACCCTTGGCTCACCCCCTTGCCCCTCTCTCGTTCTTCTCTCTGTGACTCTCAACGTCTCTCTCCACCGTTCTGCTATCCCGCTTTCTCTTGCTGTCTTGCCCACCAATGTCTTTCCCCTCTCTTTCTGTTTTTATTTCCATCCTATTGCCAGAGCCCCAACCCAGCCCCCTCCACGGCCACTCCCAGGCGACGGCCTCCCTCTCTGCGCTCCCCAGGTCTCCCAGTCCGTTGTTCTATCTTGAATCGTGCTGGCCTAAGATCGCTTCCCCCAGCATCTGGCCCTATTGGGGGTGGATCTGCGCGCGACTTCGGGTCCAGGAACTGATCCCCAGCCCTCCCCTCTCCACCCCCAGAGGCAGAGAAGTACGCTAGCAGTGCGTTTGAAACCGTTTATTTTTCGTGCTGCGAGGGCGGGGTGGGGTGGGGTGGGGGGCGCGCCTCAGTAGACGCCGGGCTGGGCGGGCTCCGCGGGCTCCGGCGCCGCCGCCAGCTGCACCAGCCGCAGCAACAAGGCCCCGCTCGGCCCGTCCAGCAGGGTCGCGTTGCTCCGGTCGCTGGCGCGGACGCGGCGGGGGAAGCCGATACCTTCCCGGCACTCGGGCTCGGTCACGCAGCTCTCTGCAGGGAGCACGGACTAAGCGCGCTGCGGGTGCGCGCGTCTCGGGACCGGGCCCCGCTCCCCACCTCCTCCAGACTCGGACCCAGATCAACCCGGCCCCCGCCCCCGCCCCCCCCCCCGCCCCCGGCCCAGAGCCTCCCGGCTTCGGCCCCGCCCCTGCCCCCCTCCTTGTCCCACCCCGGCCCCCGGCCCCTGACTCCGCCCCGCTCCCCCGCCCCCGGCCCCCGCCCCGGGCCCCCGGCCCCCGCCCCCTGCCCTCTTCCCAGAGCCGCCGGGCTCCGGCCCCGCCCCCGCCCCGCCGCCGGGGCCGCGCACCGTCGTTGCAGCAGATGCCGGCGGCGGCGCAGCGGCCCCCGCTCCCGCAGGGCTTCTGGCCGGACTGGCAGGGCGACGGCAGGTAGATCTCCTCTTGGCAGCGCAGCGCCTCGGCCGTGCCCACGAAGCAGCCCAGCTCGTCCCCGCAGCAGATGCTGGGCCCGAAGCAGCGGCCTTTGCCCCCGGGGCCGCAGGGGAGACACTGGCGGGAGGGCGGGGATGAGCCGGGGCCGGGAGGGGGCCGGCCGGGGAGGGAGGGAGACCCTGTGGGGTGGGGGGCTGAGCCGGGCGGGCGAGGGCGGCCTGAGGAGCGCGGGAGATGGCGGGTCTCCCCGGCTCTCTTTGGGCCCAGAATTGGTCGAAGGAGGGCAGTCAAAAGCTCCTCCGCTCCCTCGGTTTTCAGATGTCTGAGGAAGAGCTGTCAATCACAGCCCTCAGCGTCCTTCCGCTTTGTTACAGGGAACCCTCCTGCGCTATTTGGGGGAGACTTTCCCGCTCAGCTCTGCGGCCTCCTGGTGTTCACCGTTCTCTCAGCTGCCCACTACCCTCCCCTTGAAGCAGACCTTCCCTCTGCCCTCCCTCCCCCGCCCGCTGGCCAGAACACACTGGGCCCTCCTTGCCCTGTCCTGACCCCTCTCTGCCCTTGCCCCGCCCCTCAAGCCAGTGGGTCTCACTGGGACCTTGACTTCTGCTAGTCCATGTAAGGACTGACCCTGAGTGGCAAGGATCTGAGCCTAGAGGAGAGTATGAGGCACCTAGGAGACTCCAGCTTCCAAAGCTGCCGAGCAGAGGAAGGCTGGTCAGTGGGGGCTGCCCACCTTCCCACCCTAGTTTGTTCAACAGCTCAAAACTGGCCACTTGTGACCATGGCAGAATTGAGCATGGTGATTGGGTTTCCTTTAGTGCTGCTGAAGATGGATTAAGAGGGACTCACTGGACATGCAGCATGAAAGAACTGGGCTAGGTACCCAGAAGAACTTCCTTACAGGATGCTTGAGTGGCACCTCTCACTCAGGCAAGCTCAGGGCAATGGCCAGCTTCCGGGGGCGGGGTGAATGCTGGGGCCCATGGCTAGGAGAAGCTGGCCGCTGAACGGGGAAGGCTTCAAGTGCTGGGAGGACAGAGCCTCTGAAGCTCCAGCTGGTCCTGGAGGAGAGGCCCCATGGGCACAGAGAAGGCCTTGCTGCCCATTCTCCCTGCTGCAGCTCCAAGCCCAGGAACTAGGGAAACCTCTTGCCAGCATCCCTTCTCCGGTGGGGACAGTGTTCCGGAAGTCCTGCAACCTGTCCTAGCCTGCCCAACAGCCTGGTCCCCTTTGTCTGGCCATGCCAAGCCTCCCTTCTTCTGCTGGGCACTTCCCCTAAAGCCTGCCTCTCCCACGACTTCCCTTGCTAGCCCCTGCACGGTGGTGCCGTCCCTGGGCCTCTGCCCCTTCCTTGCAGCTCTGAGAGCAGCCGTGGTCATACCTGTCTCAGCTCCAGGTCGGACATGGCCCTCTTGCCGCCCCTTGGGCAGTTCTGGAAGTAGCAAGCGGAGGTGAAGGCCAGCAGGCCAAGGAAGCAGGCGGGCAGTGTGGCGTCGGGCATCCTGGCACAGGTGGGCACAGTGCGCAGCGCTGCTCTGTGGACTGTGCTGCGATGTCTTTGCTGGCTGCCTATTTATGTCTGCAGGTGTTCCCTCTGAAGTGACGTGGCCGCCACCCCCTCCCCAGTGGCTCCCCAGGAGCCCGTGGCCTCCAGGTCCCCAGGCGTCAGCAGTGATTCAGGCATCTGGGGACGCACGTGGACCTGTGCAGGGGACGGTGGGGGAGGGGTGCTGGCCTCCAGGCTGTCATAGGCAGCGGTGTGGCTGCGGTGTGACAGGAGCTGCCGCGGCTGTGATTGCGGACTCGGGGAGGTGGACAGACAGGGAACGGGGCAGGGCGGGGGGTCACCTGGAGACTGTCTCAAGCTTTCTGGTGTCCAGAAGAGGCTGAGGGTCAACAGGCCCTGTCCCCTGACACAGACCCCAGAGAAGGGAGCAAAGGGACCCCATGGGTTGCTGTGTAAGGAGTAGGTCAGGCCCCAGCCCAGGAGTGGTGGGCAGGGGACAGTTGGTATGCAGGATCCCATCTGGGGGATTAGTCCCGTGAGAGGACAAGTGACCAAGAATGGCACCCACCCTCGGTGGTGCTGACAGAGGTCATTGTACCAGCTGCCCTAGAAGAGAAAATGCTGCCTGCAGCCCCGTGTCATGGAGGCAGGGGACCAACATGGAATCAGGGGCCATTCCACTTGGTGGGTGGGGCAGTTTCCTGGAGGGACTGGGGACCTCGGGGACAGCTTCTTGGCATATCCCCACCACTCCTCTTCCAGGCAGGAGCAGAGGGAGCGTCTACAAGGAAAAGAAGAAATCCAGACCCAGCAAGGTTCAAAGGTCAGGAGAGAAACTGACAGCCAGCACCCCAATTCCTACCCTGACCAGTACCCTAACTTGTGGGGATCAGGGCAGATACCAGCTCAGGTCTGAGGCCTCAAGGGGATTTGGGGGAGGGGCAAAGCCACAGCCAAAGGGGCCCAGCCTGAGAAAGCAGCCTTTGGTTTATGAACCCAGGCTGGTGGGCTTCAGGGATGGAAGTCTCCCTCTCTGGGCCACCTAAGTGGCCCTCTGATCGTTGGACCTAAGCTAGCCACCCTGTACCTCTCAGGCTCTGCACAGCCCCTAGCTCACCCCCCCTCCACCACCCCAGACTCTTGGCCTCCTCTCCAGGATGCTGGCAGGAAGCTCCAGCTGCCTTCTGCCCACCAAGCACAATACGGGGTCCCAAGTCCCAAGGATGGGGAGCTGTGAGGACATTGAAGCCCAGCAGCCTGTTGGAATCTGGCTTCTGTTGCTCGAAACATCATGACTAGGGTGGATCACTTGACTTCTCTGAGCCTCATTTTCCTCCAGGGTGAAGTAAGGAAAATACTTGCACCCACATCACCAAGTTGTCATGAGGACTAAGATAATGTAATATATGAGAGCTTTGGAAAAGTGCCTGCACCATTGTGAAGTTAATTAATTGTAGT
Source organism: Ovis aries (assembly GCF_016772045.2). Classification (NCBI taxonomy): domain Eukaryota; kingdom Metazoa; phylum Chordata; class Mammalia; order Artiodactyla; family Bovidae; genus Ovis; species Ovis aries. The sequence continues at coordinate 51,815,037 of NC_056066.1, read as the reverse complement.
AGTAGTATTAATGCCATATTACTATTGATAAGACCTTAAGAGATTTTTCCAGAGAGAGTAGCTTCTTGAGTTAACCCAGGATGAAACTTTTCATTCCACTCATGGCCAAAAAATAAACTTGGTCTGGTCATTGCTCTCCTGAGTCTCTGGGCTGTGGGGCAGACCCAGGGAGAAAGTCAGAGGCCTGGCTTAGTCCAGTTGTGTGGCCTTGGTCCAGCACTTATCCTCTCAGCACTTTAGGTCTGAGTTACCAACTGAAAACTGAAGGGGCTGCAGGAAATAAAGGGCTCAGGCTCTGGTACAAGCTGTGTGCTAACCAGCCATGTCTACCTGGATCATCATTCTAAGACTTGCCTCCCACACTAGGGCCCCTTAAAGACCCCAAACCCCACCTCCACACAGATACCAGAGGGCCTGCTTCTCCCAATACCACCTTCATGGAATCCACACTGGCTGGAAAAAAGTCCCAATGGTTGGGACTGGTTGCATTACCAATATAACACCTCCCAGGTCCTGTGGGCCCTCAGGACACTCCTGCCCCTTCTTCACTTTCCTTATCTGTTCCCTTTCCAAAAGTACTTCTTCACATACTTACCACCCCTACATCTCCTACATCTTAGCTCATGATCTTGATTCAGTGTCACTTAGAGAGAATTCTTTCACCTGTCGTTCCCTACCCCATCTCACAACAGGTACCCTCCCATTCACCATTTTCTTGATAGAATAATGTCATAATAGTTAGATGACTATGATGAGTTAGACTGCAAGCTGAACCTCCAAGCTAAACCGTATGGTATCTTATGAGAACCTTTCCATTGCTGGA